>NC_081415.1:676719108-677038654 GCF_030272615.1 Cryptomeria japonica | reverse complement strand
TTGTCATCTCGTCTTGGCTTCATCTTGTCATATCACAACCTTAGATCATTTTCATGTCATATCCTAAGTCATTGTCATAATCATTGCCTTCTTGCATTTAGTCTCAAAAATTTGGTTTGTCAAACTTTAAAAAATCAAAACTTTCGATGATACCCTAAGTTGTTGTTAAGGAGTCTTGACCTTGTCTAAGATTTGTCCTTTCATTAATATCATTTTTGTCAAACCTAGCTTAGTATCCAAGCATATCGGTGAGACATTGTCAATTTGTCCTATTGTCATTTGGTCCTTTGTCCTTTAAGGTATTGACTTCATTTCAATTTCCCAAGGTTGTGTCTTTAGCTTTGCATTTCAAAAGTTTGTCTCCAAAAATTCAAAAGGTACAAAAACATTAAGTTGCATTGTCATCCTTTTAGGTTGCATTTGTCAATCCCATTATTTGCATTGCATAGTGATATGTTTGTTGAAATGAAGTCTTAACCTTCTTACGAAGCCATGTCATCACAATTGAGAAATAAATCATGTCAATCCAATCTCTACATGTCTCAAAACTTGGATCAAACTTATCATGATCATGTAAATGTCCAAATATAAAAACTAGAAGAGAAACTAGCTCAAGAAAAGGAGATTTTGGAACAAAAAGTGAAAAACATTGAGAAGAATAGATCCCAAATGTCCAAAACATTTAAAAAATTTCAAGGTCCAAACCCAAACTTTGAGCCAATTGATGTTAAAGCTCTTATCGAATGATTAGACATACCAGCTCTCATCTCTCAAATAGAGATGATGAAACAATTTCAAAAAATAAGCACAAATTTCAATCAAGTCCCAAATCAAAATTCATTTGGTCAAATTTCATTCAATCAAATCTCAAATCAACAATATATCCAACAGACACAACCAATGGTCCAACATATACAACCAACACAACCAATGGTCCAATTTCAACAATATGTCCAACCAACTATACAATGTCCACAAATAGTTCAACCAATGGTGGAATATCAACAAGTTCAATCAACATATCAATGTCAACAACTACAATCACAAATTCAAAAACAAAACTTGCAACATGCACCAAGCCAAATTTTGAACATGTCAAACCAATTTGATCAACATCTAGTTCGAAATCAAAACATGACATCAGACCTGAACCAACTCCTTTCCAAACAAGTTCAAATTCCAGATACAACCATGTCAAAACCTCAAAAGAAAGGTGGCCTTATTGCAAGGATCTTAAGGAAATTACCAAGTGAGTTCTTTGAGGAAGATCAAGATAATACACTTATTTCTAGCAATGCCTCATCCCCCCATAAACAAATTAACTCTCCAGTGGCATCTATCCCTACACCTTTAGAAGTTTCACAAGAACCTTCCATATTATCCTCATCAAACAATACACCCAAGGATGAAATTATCCAAGGGCTATCCATAATTGATTGCCAAGATAATCCAATTCATGATGCACATCCTTGTCATGTTTCAGAAATACAAGACCCAATGCCACCATGCACTTTATTGCCATTACTTGTTTTAGAGGACCCCATTCGAAGTCCCTCTTCCTCGTGTTTAAGCATTGATTCCTTGTTAGAATCCATCACAAATGTTCAAAGTGCATTTCCTTCATCCCAAAACATTGAGCCCTTGTCATAATCCTCCATGCATATCCAAAGTCCAACCCCACGTCAAGAGGATAATTTAGAGCATGAAGAAACGTGTCTTAAAATAGATCAAGATCAAGATCCTGAAACCTTATCATCCCATCCAATTATTGACCAAGACCCCATGTTCCTAGACACTCACGATGATTCCCCTATTCTTGTCTATCCTATCCAAAGTCCTATTGACACTCCATTCCCCGAGCAAGATCAAGATATCCCAGTCCGTCCAATCCCAAACGATCCCCTTCCATTTCATGAAAAAAATGTCCTTTCAAATCCCATTGGCATTCCACTTCCTAAGAAAGATCAAGATATCCCTTCCTTCCTTTCCGATGATCCCATTAAAAGTCCAGAGGAAAGCAACTTTAAAGAGGATTCCAATGATCTTCCTCCTTGTCAAGATCAAATTATTCCTTTAAATCCTCCACAAGATCCTTTTGTTCCTCCATCTCCTTGTCTTAATGCTCCATATACAGTCCAAGATCGCATTTCTTTTGATGATCCCATTATTTCTCCCATTCCATCTCTTGAAGAGCCTGTCATTGAACCATGTCCACTACACAATCCTAGTCGCCCTCATGATCATAATCCCCTTCATGATTCTAATGTGTCAGTGCAAGATGTTCATGAACACTTGACATGCATAATGGGTTCTTCCACTTTGGTGCAATCTGATCCACTTCAAGATCTCATTATTTCTCGCATATCATATCCACCTCATAATGGACTCACATCTTCTTCCCAAAGAAAAGAGTATCCTACAAGTCAAGATATTCATAAAGGCAAAGGAGTAGATCTCCATAAGCAAGAATCCCTCCATATCAAAGAAGATCTTAAGGGTCATGTCTACACAACTCACTCTCAAGACGTTGGTATCCCTCCATCAAAATCAAAACATACACCTTCCCCATCATACTTTCCATCCATCTTAGGTCCTTATATTCCTTTGTCCTCTATGCAAGGTCAGCAAGGGCACAAATCCTTGAGTAAATTTCATCCATCTAAAATACCTCCACTTCATTCCTATCCATCCATGCATTCCTTTCCCCCTCCAAGCAATTTGGATGCCAAGTATAAAAGTCATAAGTCTAGAAATCCACATGTATTCAAGGATCAACATGTCCAATATAATCAACATGTCAAAACAAAGAAAAATTTGATCTATAAAGAAAAGGAAAAATCCAAAAGGTCACAAAGGCCCATTTCTCAAAAATAAAAGTCAAAATATATATGGGTTCCTAAATCCCTTGTGCAAGTAATGCACTCCAACGAACCACAAAAGCATGAAAAATAAAAAACCATGTGGATCCCTAAGTAGCTTCTTGAAGCACAAAAGGAAAAATCCAACTTGGCATCTACAATTGCTATTCCTTCATCCAAATCTTCCAAGTCTATTCCTTCATCACCTTCTTCATCCATTTTGGGCCCTTATGTCCCAAAATCCCAAGCTATTCCTCCATCCAAATCTCATAATCTGAGATCCATTTTTCCTCCATCAATCCACCACCCATCAAGGTGTGTTCCAATGTTGATCTTGCCTTCATTTCCATCCACTAAAGCCCAATTCTTCCAATACCCTATCCATTATCCAATGCATATTTTTCATACTTCGATCCCTTTGATCCAATCCTTTACATAAATTTTTGCCTTAGTTTCATCTTATTTTCCATGTCCTTATCCTACCAACGTCTTTGAGCATACTTTTAAAGGTCATGGTCCATTTTTTTCAAGGCTACTATCCAAACAAAAAGATGTTTGAGTCCTTCTTCCATCCCCTATCATGTGTCCATTTTCGACTAAAATGTCAAAATCAAAAAAAAAAAAAAGTGAAAAAAAGAAAAAAGAAAAAGAAAAAAAAAACGTCACGCAAAAAAATAATTCATCCACTAGTGAAAACCTGGCAAAACAGGCGCCTTGGGCAAGTACCATGATGAAAACTTGGCAAACAGGTGTCATGCATAATCTATGAACTTCTTGCACACCACACTTGGGGGCAGGTTTCCTCCTTCATATCCTATTGCTCTTCATTATCCTATCATACCATGTCATTACCCTTCATATCCTATTGTCCCTCATGTCCAGTTTCCCTTTCCACCTTTGATCTTGACAAGGCTGAGGATCTTCATGAGCATCATGCATCTTGTTTGCAGCTTTTGGTCCATCATAGCTTTTGGTATTTATCCATTTTCTTATTATAACTTTTCATCCATATTCCCTAGCTTATTGCAACTTTCTGCCACTATCCCTTAGCCTATCCCGACCTTCAGTCCATGTCCCTTATCCATTCTTGGTCTTGCTTATCCTATCCGTATCTTATCACTATCCATACACTCTTTTCATTCCTTGATCTTGATCTGACATAAGGATGTGAAATGCAAAACATAGTTTCAAAAACCTCTTGACATGTCCCTCATGCCATCTTCCTGCTTTATATTGTCATATCCAGTTTCTTGTCCCATCACGCAATAGCCCTTGAAAATTGCATTCCATTATCTCCATAATAAAAGGCCTTTTTCTTCCCTCTAGCCACCATCATTTTAGAAAGCCTATTTATTCACCTGTCATATTCCTTGCCTTGCTAGACACTAGGGCAAAATCATAAAAATTGAAAAATGTCCTGAAATAATAAAAAAAAATGAAAAAAATCATGTGTTCATTTTCAGCTAAAAATGTCTTGAAAAAATCCCTAAAAATCATATATTGTCCTCAAAAAATCCCTAAAAATCAAATAATGTCCTGAAAAAAATACAAAAAAATCAAAAAGTGAAAGAAAAAAAATAAAAAAATTGAAAAAATTGAAAAACCAAAAGTAAAGAAAAATAATTCGCCCTCTAGTGAAAACCTGGCAAACAGGCGCTTTAGGCAAGTACCATGGTGAAAACCTGGCAAATAGGTGCCATGTGTAAAAGATTACTGCTCCGTCATCTATCATGACCCCTAGCTATACTTTCCCTCTGCAGGTTTATCATGCTTATCCTTGCCTTGACCCAATGTTCTGTTCCAGGCCTATGATTGGTCAACATCATTGTCTTGCATACTCAGGTTTCCAGTCCTTGTGCATATGTTTCGGTCCTGGTCACTGTATATATCTTTCAAATGTTCATTGGGTGCGCACCCCTTGTCATGATCAATTACTGGAGCTTTCAAATCACATAATGTCCTGAAATAATCCAAAAAAATCAAATAATGTCTTGAAATAATCCAAAAAAATCACATAATGTCCTGAAATAATCCAAAAAAATCAAATAATGTCCTAAAATAATCCAAAAAAATCAATAATATCCTGAAATAATCCAAAAAAATCAAATAATGTCCTGAAATAATCCAAAAATATCAAATAATGTCCTGAAATAATCCAAAAAAATCAAATAATGTCTTGAAAAAAAATCCCTAAAAGGTCAAATAAAGTCCTGAAAAACGAACAAAAAAATTTCAAAACATCAAAATCCAAAAACAATTTCTACTTTGTCAATAAATGGTTCCCTTTGTGAATAGATAGATTTCCAAGCATACATCAAACAAATAACATATCAAACATTGTGCTTTCATGAAATCACGCATTAACAGATGAACTTTTCAATCAAACCAGACATTCAAACGGATCAAAATTGTCATATCAATCAATCAACATCAATATCATTTGTCCTTGTCACTATGATCATGGGTCTTATACAGGGTGTGGTATACTCGAAACCAGACTGTGTCCCATCTTAGACGAGGTACCGCATTCCTTGGAACCAAACAACATGATCATTCTTGTTTTCCACCTTTGACAATGGCAATTAGACTGTTTGTTTGACTTGGTCGAATTTGTGCATCTTATCTTTTTACTGATTTATCTTTGACTTCGATCATGTTCTTATGTTGCTCAAGGATGTCACTGAGTGATTTAGAGTGACCAGGATGGTTCATGGTCCCTTTCCTTTTTTGTTGTGTTTGTTGTTTGTGGAATGTTTTTCACAAACTAGGGCAACTATATCATTGGGTGTCTGTGATAAGTACGTTCACTTTGTGAATGCCGCAGATACCTTGACCCTTGATCTATGCACCCTAGGATGCTTCACTCATTCCTTGTGTGCGATGTGTCAATCTTTTGCAAAAGGGGTTGCGTTCCAGCTCTAGCCTTGAATGCCATGATGCTCTGCATCTGCTTTGCTACATTAAATAAATATTCTCACCTACTTATGTGCATTTGTGAAAGCAAGTTTTCCTTCATCTCTAACTGTCCTCTGTCTAATTTCTGCTTACTAACATTTCTTCCATCAATCTTGGTAGTCTGTTCGAACCTATCATCTTCTGTCATTCTTATCGATCAATTGGCCTCTTTTCTGGATTTTTCTGGTCAATTCCTCAAGGGGGCATGCATATGTCATTGTTATTGTCTGTGGCATTTTCATTATTGTTCTTTGAAACAACGCTTAGAATCGCATTGTCTCAAAGAGGGGCAAAATGTAGATGTCTAAAAATGGTCAACGCTTGCGGAGTCATACTTTAACATCAGTGCATTGCCTTATTTCAGGGTTTTTGTGTTGCATTAACATTTCTTCTATGTTGCACCCTTGGCCTTTATCATTTGCGAGCATCGAGTCCTTCTTCCGCATTCCTCATTTTGTATCGCTTTCGAATTTGGTCTGGTCGATAGCAATGTTCAGTCATGATTTTGGTCAATCTTATTCTATCACATCATGGTGTGTGCTCATTTATCATCATTTTGGACATCATCAATCCTAATCGATGATAGAATTAGGGTTTTTTTCCTCTTGTCAATCTCATCATTTTGTGATCGATTCGTCATCAATCCTTATCCTTGTCAATCTCGTCATTTTGTGATCGATTTGTCATCGATCCTTCTCCTTGTCAATCTCGTCATTTTTGAGATCGATTTGCCATCGATCCTTGTCCTTTTCAATCATGTCAATTTGGATCAATTAGTTATTGTTCCTCGTCAATTGGCACCTATCAATTTGATCTCCTTGTCAATCTTGGTCAATTTGTCATCAATTTTTGTCAACCAGTCTCAATCATTTATCAACATTGGTCCTTTGTCAATCAGAATCATGGTCGAACCTACATTAATTTCTTGTTGTCTTGACCTAATTCCTTGTCCTCTTATTTCTAGGGTTTTATGATTTGTTCATTTAATCCTTTTCTTCTTCTTTGTGGGTTAAATAAGTCTATTTATTTAGTCCTAGGTCTTTTCATGAATTAATTAATGGATGAAAACATATTAATTAATTCACCTAATTTCTATTTCATCTTTTTCCTCAATTTTCCAATTTACTAATTTCTCCTAATTCCTAATTTCTATTTCTCCTATTTTTCCCCTAATTTTCTCCTATGTTTATGCTTCCATTTGTTGCAGTCATGGAGGCTATTTTCTCTCTTCCCCTTTGTCATGGGAATGACATTTTAATCTTGTCATAATTTGTCATAATTTTGTCAATCAATCAATCTTGCATGTCAATCTTGTCATAATTTGTCATAATTTTGCCATTCATGATTTGAATTTCCATTCAAATCAATTTCATGCTAATCTTGTCCTCTCTCCAATTTGTCTATAAATTGGATGAGCTTCTTCAATCAAAAGAGAGAAAAACCACACTTCTAGTATCCTTATGCTGCCATTTTTCTACTCATCTTGCTTTCATACTATGCCTTTGCACTTGTAGATGAGATTCACAAACACACTAATTTGAAGGAGAAAGAAGGAAAATGGAGGAACAATGAAGGAGATACATGCTTTGGTTTGCATTTTATTTTAGTATTTCATCTTCATGCCTTTATTGAATGTTTTTAGGATTTCTTATCATTGCAACCTAGTTTTTGTGGTTGAGCTAATATCTATTGCTTTGATGTTTTCCCAAATTCCTATCTACAAAAAGGCATAACAATTATGGTCAACATGGAAGAGCTGGAAGAACTTATGAAAGATAGGGATATACATGGAAAAAAATATAAGGATGTCTATTCTGTCAAGAAATTTTTTTGTTCCATCAGCTGGTAACAATGGCATGGTTTGGAGAAGGATAATAAATCAGATTGATAGATATCCCACTACTCCTCTACTTGGCAAGAACACAATGTGCTAGTACTGCAAGAAATTTGGGCACACAAAAAGGTATTGTAAGGTAAGAGTTGTTAGGCAAAGGAAAATGATTAATGCTTCTCCAAGAATTACAAGTAAGAGACAAAGGGAGATTAAGCAAGTTTGGAGAAGAAAACAAGAGGATATGGCCATCGGAAGGAACTGTGTATTCAATGCATAGGAGATATCTCCTCAATCTTAAGAAGTAGATACTCAGGGGGAGCTACGCATGAAGACATCATTAAACCCCAAATTAATGTAAGAATAATTGTTAGAAAAGCTAATAGAGATGATGATTGGATATACTTAGTTCAAATGATGATTGTGTTTAACAAAAGTTTTGGTATAAGTTTTGTTCAAGTTACTTGAGTTAGTACATATCACCAGTAGTTGTTTTTGGTAGAGAAATTTATCCCTTAGCAGGTTATCAAGTATAGACATTGTTGGCACAATGATCTCTATGAAAAGACAGTTGGTCAAAATTACACATCTGCATATGTAAGGTTGGTTACTGCTGTAAGTGTTGAAGATATATTCAAGACAATGAAGTGGAATGGATAGTGAACGTGGAAACAACAGTGTAAGCATGAAATAATATATACTATGTTATGTTCTTGGAACAACAGAGATTGCAAGAGAATTCATTGATGCAATAGGGCATGAAAAGAAAAATAACATAGCTAAGAGTATGTGTACAATAGATAGAAAATTTGCTAGCAAGAGTATTGAATAGTTCAAGACATGAAAAAAGTATTTCAGCAAATGTGTGAGAAAAGGTACAAGCATGAATACAGTCATGATACATGCATCGGGCCAAAGGAAAAGAGGTGTATGGTTTAGGGGGAGCTTAGTGATTACTGCCTTACTCATCCTTGAACATGTGTGTGTGCTTCAAGGGTTATGAAGCATAGAAGCTATCTGTCTCAAACTAGTAAGTGTATTGATTGGTTCAAGGAAGTGGTTGTAGATTGCAGGAAGATAGATGGTTGTAGGATAGGTTAGCAAGAATGAAGATGAAAGATATCAGATAAGAAAAAGTTGCAAGATGTTTCAACATGGGAGTTGTAGGTCCTAGGGAGATATAAATTTTTGTAAGTAGTATTAGCACTTCTTTTTATATTATAATAATGGTTCATCTAGCTATAGTAAGGAATAGTCTCTTATGTCAAAAGGGGAAGAGTAAAAGGTAGCAGTGAAGCACACAATTAAATTATTCAAAGGGGGAAAGTGAGAACTATGTTGACATCAATGCCAAAGGGGGAGATTGTTGGCATTGAAGTTGTCATTGATGTAAACATGTGTGTGTGCATGACTAAGTTAATGGAGTAGTAGAGAGATATACAGGAGACCCACTAGATGAAGATGCAACAGACATGCAGAGTTGATTGATGTCATCAGTTAAGTAGTTGAATTGGTTACAGTGATGCAGAATGATGAGAGTTCAAAGGAAGATCAAACAAGCTACTAATTAAGTAGAAGAGATCACACAAATTGGGTTGCTGTTGCAGACTCCCACAATTCCTATGATGTGTCTATGGAGTTTCTTTTGGACGTCCTAAAGTTGGGATTGTGTAAACATGTATATCGGCTAGACTCCACTGTGTTATATAGATCACATTATGATCTAATAACTAAGCATCAAAAACAATATCGGGATAACTTATATTGATCAAGTGTTATGCAAGTGAAGTAATTATATTGGGATAACTTATACCGATCAGGTGTTAAGTAGATAATAACTGCTCAAGTGGTCGTATCGAAATAGCTAGGTCAATATCAAGTCATGTGGAGGAAATTGCTATTAGCATAAGTCTGGTCGATGTTGGGTAGTGTGAAGTTTATGTCATATTAGGATAGCTATGCTGACCAGGGGATCGGCGATGTGCATCAAAATAGATGACAAAGGTAGAGTAGAAATTTTGTGTAACATCGATAGAGTAAACTAATCTGATGTTAGTGTATCAAAATAGCTATGCTGACCAAAAGACCAAGGGTGTGTATCAGGGTAGCTATTGAAGGTGGAATGACTAATTTCCTCTATGCTGATAGACCAAACTATCCCGACATCTGCATATTGGGACACTCTATGCCAATGAAGACACCATCTGATCACATTCAAGATCGGGATAAGGGTTTGTTGTTAATTTGATAGGTGCAACATAACACAAAAGTTAGTGACAACATGAAGATTAACTGATTAAAGCACCCAATTTTCCACATGGAATTTGACCGACCTTGACCATTTGATCTAGATGAAGAATATAAAGATATGTGGCTCCTTGGTGTACAAAACAAATTAGATATGTGAAAGTCACTGATGGTTGTTTTTCAGTATGATAGTTGTCCATCTTTTCTTCAGGTTAGGTTGATAGAGGATAGAGGTGCATTAAGGGTGACCAAGATGTAGGATAGTTGTTGGGCTCGAGGTGATCAAACAAAATCTAAATCCAATCTATAGGACAGATTAAGTTTTCCAAATATATCAAACCAGGTATAGTGAGAAGTGTGTGAGTAGAGGAGACGTGTTCAATCCAAGAAGGGAGATCAAATCTGATTCATGCCAGATCTCTGAGGACAAGAATGAATCAAATTTTAAATTCCATTTAGAGGGAAATCTTGTAGATACAAAGTTGACTGAATGGAGAGGTCTTTGATGAGATTTGACAATGGTAGTTGAGGCAACTAAGATGGGAGAGTTGTGTGGACAAATTGCAGAGCAGACAGAGTAGAACATAGGGATTATGTGGCATGTGGAACCACCATAATGAAAATTATGATCAAGTCCTCTTGGTTGAATCTAATAGATCAATAAATTAGATTCAAGGTTGATCATGAACATAGGTTCTCTATTTGTGTGTCTAGGAACTTGGATTGCCAACTGGACTGACTGAATGAACGATCTGCATGTTGTATAGAAACTTGTGCATATCTGGTGACATGATAATGAGGCAATTTTTTTTGTCCAATATGTGATTGTTAGACACAATTTACCACTGAGAGGGGGGTGAATCAATGGTTCTTAAAATTTTTCCCTTTAACTATCCTATGTGAGTATACCGGTTATCAAATCTAACTCATTGCAGGCTTATCAACTAGAGGGGAGACTAACTCAAAAGAACTCACACATAAAGGAGACATCACATAACACCCAAGATGGGAAAAAACTCAGCGAGAAATATTGTTGGAGACTAATGCTCCAATCTAGCCTCATAATGAATCTCTAATTACAATATTTAGGGCACTAACCCAAGGAGCACCAACCCCTAATTTAGGGTACCAACCCAAGGAGAACCAACCCTTGATTTAGGGCACCAACCCCTAATTTAGGGCAATCCAAGGTGCACCAACCCCTACACCGAGCTACAACTTAGTGATCTACAAAGTATATCATCAATTACAAAAGTAATAACCTGTTACAAGTGAATCTTGCAACCACTACAAATAATTTCTCTACCGGTATCACCCCTTCTCTTCCTTATCGGTTCTAAACTCTTCCTGTCACTTTGCCTCTCTTCATCTCTCTACTAGATCACAATCTTCTAATCTCTACTACACTCTTTTGTTGCTTCCTTACCGGATCAATTCTACCAGTTACCTTTCTTCTTCTTTTGCTCTATCGAATCTCCTCTTCACTTGCTCTGCACTTCAACACTCTCTATTGTCTTCCACTTGGTTCTAGCATTATCGGTTGGCTTCATTGATACTCTCTTGTAGCTTGCTGGTTGCTTTAACCTCACTGGTTAAACATCTGCTAAAACCTATTATAGGTTATTTCCCTTCTACTCGATCTCTATCATCCTCTATAGATATCACTCTTCATCTACTTCTCTATTTGGCCTTTAGCATTACTTGGCAGCATCTCTCTCCGAGGCATAAAAAAAACTCTATCTTTGACCTGCAGATTTATAATTAGACTTTCTTGCCAAAAGAAACATTCAAAATTGGTGCCTAAGGGTTTCTTCCATTAATCACGAGGCACACCAAATCCAATCAGATCTCCTTCCAGAGATCGACCACCTGCAATGAATCAATCAACCATCGTCAATCTCCTGACTTCCAATAAACTTATGCTATGTTTAGAAAAAACAGCCCTATTCATCAACCTACTTCTATCAATAACATTTAGTGATCTCGCAGTTGCCTTTACCAAATCCGATCTGCAATTGAATGTCCTTCATTGATCATGGCATCACCCAGATCTTCTGTTTGCATTGAGCCACAAACTCTCTGCAACTCCTTTGTGATTGTTGTAGTCAGCATTTAATGTCGACCAACCGCCAACTACCTCACTAACATGACACTTCACCGACCTTTGATATCTTGCCACTTCAACTCCACATAGCATCCTTGTCGATATCCACCTTAGCAAAGATCCTTGTGTCAACTAGACTCGGTTACCAACAATCAACACACAATCGGTCCTTCATTTCTACCAGTTCACTAACCCTACCACTATCTCACACTTTATCAGTTAACCATCATGTCTGCACTTTGTTGATTTGCTAGTGGAACACCTTAATCGGTCACCAGACATGCCTATCCATAGCATGCACATTCTCATCAGGTAGGAGCACAATACTCTACCTCTTTTCTCTCTTACCAGTTCTCATACTTATCGGTAGGCACCTTGATGACACCATGTCATCAACCTTTAGCTATTTTCATCTGAGGCATTTTCATGTCGGTTTCACTCTCTATCTACAACTGCTCCACTTTGTCTTCTTCATCATCAGGTCATACATCATCTCAGCTAGTTTGTCAAGGTGACAAACCCATCACTTCTTTACTCTTCCTTTTCTATCCCAGTGGCACAATATGCCAACCCTTTCTGATCTGGTGCACAACTCTAATTACATGCACCTAAGGCATCCTTTTGTTTTACTGGTAGATATGGTGTGAGCCTTCAATCACTTGCCTTCTACTTCTGTCTTATCTCATAGAACTAAGATGAATACTTTGCATAATAGGAGATAAGCTCCACTTATCGGTGGGAGTGGGTCCTTGTTATCCACATTCTGCAATGCACTCATGTAGCTTCCCTATTTGTGCAGCATATCTTCAAACAAGAACATGTGATCTGATTGGACACACTCACTATCAGTCATCTCTTCACATGGTGACTACATCTCTATCCAGTGGGAGTCTTGTTGTTCTGCATCGACACAGTGTACTAGTCTCCAATGATCATTCCTTTGAATGAAATTACCTTATCAGTGTTCAACAACACAAGGTGATATCAAGGACATCTCACCCTATATGCATCCATGACAATGTTGGACATACATCTCTTACACCAGTTAGCCATCCTATACCGATTGACATCAATGACAACACAATGCCAATAATCTCCCCCTTTGGCATCGATGTCAACACATGTAGTATCTGACATACTATAGAATATTTCTCCCCCTTTGACAACAATGGCAAAGGGCATTGACAGGATTTCTCTCTTCCTTTTGTCTACTGGGCATTGACAGATTTTCCTCTCTCCCTTTTTGTTTACCAGATGCTTCTCTGCCTTCTGTCAGTTAGACCACATCATCTCCCCTATGCAAAAGTTATTCTGACCCCAATTAGCTGATATCAAGTGTAAGCTGACATTGATACCAATTGTATCTTCTCTAATACCAACTCTATGTTCTCCTGTGTAGGTAACTTTCCCTTTTTGCAAACAACTCTTTTGGTGATCCAGTTGTGATTTCAATTTGGATAGACATTGAAATATTTCATAACCCTAGATACTTTGAAAGACACAATCATACTGGTATAGCCATAGACACATGCACTCCCCCTATGTCTAGCATGTCTGATAACAATCAGAAGATATGGCTATCAACTACCCCTTAATCATGTATTTTAGGTCCACATTGTCGGTCAGGTCCAAAACCAGAGCTCCAATATTTACCATTTGCCACTTGACCTATGCACATGTGATCAATCTAATGATCTATCAACTCCATTATATCTACCGCATCCTATGACATGATCCTTGATGTACATTGATGCTCTGCAAAATGGAAGGATTAGTTATGATAACCAAACACAAACAACAAGAAACCAATTTGTTAGTTTTAGAAATCACATGGAAAACACTATCCTAAGCAAGCATATCAAGAAAGACACTACAAAACAAATAAAAAGCTTAATGAATCTACAAAATATAATTAAACATCTCCATATGCTCTCTACCATGTTGGTAGCTTCTCCTTCCTTGTTCCTCTCCTCTCCAAGCTCAAAATAAGTGTAGCACTCAGCAACTTTTTGCACTATGGATGCCTTATGGAGGTTCAAGATGAAAAATGATTTACTTATGCAATGCAAGTGTAAACAAAAAGCTAATATTAGATGATATGGAATGAAAATGATTTATTTTAATCCAGAATAACAATATATTGATGATTTATGCTAAATTCTCTCTCTACAAATGACTATAATTTAAATGCATACAAGTTTTTAGGATCTGGAGTATGAAGAAATGAGCTCTATTTATAAGAAAAATGGAGGAATGGATGGTTGAGATTGAGTAATCTCAACAAAGGTCGGGATTGAAGGGTTTAAGATCCATGTGAGGACTTTCAATCCAATCCCAGGATGACAAATGTCAACATGAGATGGGTTGAGAGGAGAGGGAAGAAGCATTAAATTCTTGACATGACCTGAGGGTTAACTTGGGAGGCAAGGTTAATGTTGAGTTGAGTGAATAAATTTATTATCCAAAGAATAATGCTTTTATCCAATGGATAAACTCTTGTGCAAGAGTTAGTGAGGATAACCATGGTCAAAGCAATAAATGCTTGAGAAGACACATGGGTCACATGAGGGTTGAGTTAGGGGTCAAAGTCCCTAACCATGGGTGCAAGTGGATTTAACCATAAATGGTCACGTAAGAGCCATTAGTGGTTTAGAAGACTTTAGAGGTTGGCTTGTTGAACACATCAAGCCTTAAATGCTTTTCAAAGACTTTGAAGTCTTTGAGAAGTGACTCCAAGTTGCTTAGGAATGTGACAATAATTAGGGGATAGATTAGGCTAATTAGGAAGGGATTAGAAGAGTCTAGAAGGGGATTATGATTGCAAGTGGGTTTAGTGGGTGAGGGAAAATGGGATTTTTATTAAAATAAAATTCATTTATTTCAACAAATAGGTGCAAGTTGCATTTTTAGGAGAATGCAAGTGGGGGGGATTTAATGATTTAAATAAATGTTTAAAAAAATTAATTTAAAAGAAGAAAGGGGATTAAATGAAATAAATAGGATTTATTCATTTAATTTTCTATGAATTTAGTTTAATGAATTAATTAAAATAAATTTAATAATTTATTTAATTAATAAGAGAATATTTGAAGATGAATTAATTAAATGTTAATTTAATTAATTGATGGCTAATAGGTTTTTAATCAAATAATTAACAAATATTCATTTAATTAAAGTGGACAGATTTATGTGACTACATTTGCCCCTCTTTGAGATGGTGCGGTTTATCGCGTCGTTTCAAAGAAAGAAAAATAGGTGTGAAGAAATATGCCCCATAAAATGTTAATTTAATGGGTGGTATGCCACCTCAAGAGATGGGCCGAAAAATTTTAAAAAATTGGGCGATCTCTTGAAAAAGAATGAAAATTGGCAGGGAGATAAAAGAGAAGAATTTAGCAATACTGGTGAAAAAAATAGAAGAAATCAGAGATAAAATGGAGAAATGGGAGGCTCTGGAAGTTCACGGG
Organism: Cryptomeria japonica; assembly: GCF_030272615.1. NCBI lineage: Eukaryota > Viridiplantae > Streptophyta > Pinopsida > Cupressales > Cupressaceae > Cryptomeria > Cryptomeria japonica. The sequence continues at coordinate 677,023,192 of NC_081415.1, read as the reverse complement.
GACCACGGTGGTGAGAAGGGTAAAATTAGGTTTACGGCGGAGGGTATATATGGGGGTGAAGGGGTAAAAACAGGGTCATTTGCATTCATCTCCATAGTGATTTCAGAGCTCTGAGAGTGACCTTTTTGAAAGAGCAAGCAACAGTCAGGATGCCGATATCGATAGTAGATCATCGGCTAGAGCGAGTTCGTCAATTCCAGCGGCTAGATGACTATGGACTAGTGGTATGTGAATTTAAAATTTTGCTTTTCATGCATGTTTGATATGTTTTTGGCGTTGTCCAAGTTGAGTCAAAACAATAGTGCTAAAACTGTGTTTTCGCACTGTTGTCAATTTATCTAGCGCTATTGTGTCGCTATAGCGCTTTTGCTTCTTTAGCGCATGTGCATAGTTGTTTTAGTGCTTTTGTGTGTTTAGCACTATTAAGTCCTACTTTTAGTGCTATGGTTGTGATATGACGCTTTTGCATAGTTTTTCTAGTGCTATTGTGTGCTTAGCGCTAATGTGTAGTTGGTTTAGCATGATTGTCATCATAGTAGCGCTATTGTTTGCAGGGTAGCATTATTGTTAGGAAAATAGATGCCCCAACGTTTAGAAAGAGAATCTCCTAATGCCAATGATGGATGGATGGAGAGGGGAGCTATTTTGAATCATAGCAACCTGTTGAGACTTAGGTCATTAGGATAAATGCCTATTGTAGTCTAGGTGTGCCATGATTGCTTACCTATTGAGACTCGAAGATACTTGATCAAAGTATCTATTGATAGTCTAGGTTGAAACATAAGAAAGTTTGAAACAAAACAACTGATGATGATGGTTGATGTGCATGTGTAGGAGGAGCTTCGCGTCTTATAGATGTGGGAGAGGCATCCAGCCACATAGGTGTTGCGAGATTGATTGATAAAGGCCGAGATTGATTGCATTGCAATGACAGGCCTGTACGATATGATGTATATGCCCGTGACTCGAACAAATCACGGTTTGATGATAGTGAGACTTGTACATTTCACCTATCATAGGGGGAGATGACTGTGACACTGGAGGATGTATGGCATATCCTACACATTCCCATTCGAGGAGAGCTAGTGACATATGACTGAGCCTGGGGGATAGCAGCAGTGCAGCGATTTTTTGATGAGGATGTGTTTATTCATGATGGCTCAATAGCGTGGGAGGATATAGCCACTTTATATGAGCCACTACTTATTGTTTTATCAGGTATTATTGGGGGCTTGCTATGCCCAGATCGATGATCTCATTGACTGACTGTGGGTTGGGGCTAGGTGATAGAGAAAATGATGACTAAGGGGACCTGCTTTGCATGGGGACTGTGCATTTTGTCACACTTATATCGAGAGTTGCATGAGGTAGTATATTGAGAGGTAAGCTCACTAGGAGTGGGGATCACTCTGCTACATATCTAGGCATGGGGGCACCTACCTATGACCTAATCAGTGAGTCTAAGATTTAGGGCAGTGGATCAGCCCTATGTATATATGTATGGCGGTATGATGAGTCAGCCCCACCTGGAGAAGTTAGAGTGGTGGTGGCGGGCGCTTGACCCGGTATATATTAAGTGCGAACCCTGGGAGGATGATGTAGAGGCCTTGCCTTACATATTTATGACATGGTACTTGATTGGTAGGACAACCTACAATGTGGAGAGATAGGTACCCGAGAGAGTGCTGAGACAATTTGGACGGAGACAGGGATTGCTGAGTGGGTCTGGAGAGTATGCATGGGTGGTACGAGAGAGGTTCTTATGGGGGCTAGTATTACCTTATGATTAGGATTTAGTAGAGTTTTGTACTCTATAGACGAGACCATGGAAAATGAGGTCGGGGGTTGTAGATGCAGGGGTGATAGATGAGTACACGAAGTGTATTATGACACATCCAATTCCTCATATATGAGATACATCAGAGCCGATTCCATCCTTTGAGGAGGAGAGGAGATAGATATGAAGGAGGAGAGGAGGTCGTGGAGTGGTAGTAGGAGGACGAGGGAGAGGTGATGGAGGAAGTGATGGAGGAGGAGGTGATGGAGGAGGAGGTGGGGGTGGTGGTTTTGGAGGGGGTGGGGAATTTGGAGGTAGAGGTGGATGGTTACAATGGAGAGGGAGAGTTGGGCATCCATTGCGACTGTCATAGTGGCCTTTGATGTAGGGAGGAGTTATATTAGGTGGCAGGGATATGGGGGAGGGGGAGGCACCTATAGATACGAGAGAGGGAGCCATGGGAGGATGAGAGGGAGCTACTAGAGGAGAGGGAGCTATAGGTGGAGGAGATATGAAGGATCATATGATATTATTTTTTGCAGACGCGGCTAGAGGGTGTGGAGGTGGAGGTTGTAGCTAGAGATGTATAGTTGTTTGCATGAGAGTCAGAGTTGACTGTAGTGCTATGGGAGAAAGATGATATAGTGGAGAGATTGACAGAGCTACGAGAGAGAGTACGGGTTGGGGTAGGAGCATAGGGTCCTACTGGGGAGGTGATGAGGGAGATTCAATGAGCACATGCTTAGATAGAGTATTGGCGGGTTTTATATGAACTGGTGGTGCCAGCAAGTCAACGAGTACTAAGCTATTCACAGATGCGTCGAGTGAGATCAAAGCTATCTCAGAGGATGCAAAGTAGTGGTGGTGTGATGGTTCCTCCACAACAAGATAGTGTAGGGGGTAGTGGGGGAGCAGGTGGTGATGGTGGTGCTGGTGGTGATGGTGGTGCAGCATCTGGTCAAAGTGGCATTTGAGAGAGCATTTACGTATTGTATTACATTGTCATTTTGGACTGTGTCTTGGATGGCTCTTGGTAGCCAATATTTTTGACTTCATTGTACTCTGATACATGAATGTTTTTGTGATATGATATGATGTGATATATGAGGAGATCCCATAGTTTGTGATACTATGCTTGTTGATGATATGTATGGATTTATGCAGGATGATGATCTATGATTTATGCTTAGATGGATATTTGTACTTGCTATATGTAGGTGTTGATGAGATGATTCCTATATGCATGTTATGTTTAATTTATATGATGTCTATATGCATGTTTATGAATGTGGTACTAACATGTGGATGCACGTTTATGTATGCATCATTTGTTGGTGAAATTCTTTATGTATGTAATGCCATGATGATTATGTATGCATAATGAAATGATACTAATGATGATATAGATAGTACTTGTGTTTTATGTTGATGAGATGATGATATGCAGTGATGTTTGACATGTTTGAAATGCAATGAATGAAATGATTTATGTAAATGCATCTAGATTGTTTAAAATGAATGCAAAATGGATAAACAAATGCAAAGTACAAATGTTTATGTGACGATATTTAAATGAATGCACGTGTAAAATGTATAAACTAATGTTTGAGACAAATGGTTTTTGTTATGATCTAAATGTTGATAAAATATGATTAAGTGAAATGATAATGCAACTCATGGGTAATGAATAACTGCACCTTAATGCAATTTAAAAGGATAATGAATGCACTTTAATGAATCCTAAATGAAATCATTTGTAAGATAAAATGAATAAGAATATACTAAATGGATAGATGAATGTACTTAATTAATGGATAGATAAATAAATGTATGCAACTAAGGAAATCTAAACAAATACATGGTAGTTAAATGTAAATGATGATGAATGATGAGTTTAAATGATACTAAATGAATACATAGTAGTGATTAATAATGATAATATGTAATAATGAGAAATTCATGCAAATGAATCTAAATGTCATGATTTTACAAGGATGAAATGATACTAATGCAAGTAAATGATAATGAACTATTCAAATGCAACTAAAAGATATTAAATGCCTCGTAATGAACATCTAAAAAATGAAGTTAATAAACCTATATGCACGTACATGATAATTAACTTAGGTTTATTTAAATGCAACTAAATGTAATGAAATGATGATGTGTTCATGATAGATGAATGCAAGGTTGTTTAGACTTTGCATGATGCACTGATGATGTATCAGAGAACTCTGTCATGATTGTATCTAAGACCAATTTATTTTTCAAATAACTTCTCATATTTAAAAACTTGTTCATACTTGCATACAAAACCATGAATATGAATAATGAATGATCAAATCGATGGGTGATATGCAACAAAATGCAATATAAACAGATGAGATGAAATGATGATCCATAGTGCATTATTTTCATCATTGAGCATGGCAGTATCAATCTTGGATGAGGCAGTAGGAACCAAGGATGTAGCATAGTATCTGCAAACAAGTAGCATAAATAAAGAATAAAGAATATGGACCCTCCATAATGGTTCATGCTCATATGGTTGAGGTATACATTGTAGTCAGCAAGCCATAGTGATTCATGACTATATTTTGCATAAGATCACATAGCTTAGTGAACTTCCCATGTAGACACCATTAGTACATGCCCTGGAACTTCATTGGAACAAATCACAGAAGATACACAAATAAAAATGATACTTAGGAACCATCCTAGTTACTCTAATCACTTATGGATATCCTGGAGTAGCGTAGGAACCTGATATAAATGAATAAATGACTTATCAAACCAACCAAGTACTTGATAGCTTTAAACAAAATTTTCTTGTCAATGAAAAAAATGGTATCTTGTCTTCGTTTTGCTAAGGAAGGATGTATTCTTGTTAAGACAGTTGGGCGCACTTGTGTTGATTGTTTGGTCGATGTGATAAGTGATTGTTGTTAGAGTATCTCAAAATGTTTGTTTGGTATCTGCGTGGATGCGTATATACAAAGCGTTGCCATGTTTTTGCTTTATTTTTGATGTTTTTTGATGTTTTTTGGATTTTGTAAGATAGTTTTGAATGTTTTTAGTATTTTGTGATTGTTTTGAATGTTTTTGGATTTTGTAATTGTTTTGAATGTTTTTGGATTTTGTGAGAGTTTTTGAATGAAGAACTCAATGAATCACAAGTAATGTAGAATCCACTTCCATTAAATAGGTTAAGTGCATTGCCCCTAGTTTAGACATAACTATGAAAAAGCGGGATACATGAAGCATTATCCTTGATTGTAGATCAATAACAAGCCATGGTTTTGACTGATGGATATGTGGATGCAATGAATTTGATCGTAACAAGTCTAAAAGACAATAGAGCCATAGCCTTTACGAGTGGTGCCTGTTTGCTAGGTTTTCACCATCGCACTTACCCAAGGTGCCATTGGAGTGGTTGTTCATCATTTGGATGCATGATTTTTCTTTACTATTTTGATTTTTTTTTTGGGTATTTTCTTCAGGATATTTATCTGAATGTTTTTGGTGTTTTTTTGATATGCATTGGATCCTAATGCTCTGTATAGCTTATGTATAAAATTGTTTTAGGTGCATGCTATTGATCGAATCTTCTAGCAGTTCTCCTTCTGAAGTAGCCAACTGATATGCCCCAAACCCAAATACAACAGTGATAAAATATGGACCCAACGAGTTTGATTCAAAATTTCCCTGATGTTCTATTTTTGGTTGGTTACGCGGGTTCTCTCTGAGAATAAGATCACCTACCTCAAATTTACAAGGTCTAACTCGATGATTATAGCTCCTGCTCCTTCACTGTTGATAGGCTTTGAGGTGGTTATATGCATCTTGTCATTTCGCATCAAGTAGTTCTAAATCTTGGAGACATGAGACTCTGTATGTGTCATCATCTATGAGATTATGCAAGGAAACCCGTAGAGATGGTATCTTGACCTCTATAGGAAGGATGGCTTCTGTGCCATAAACCAATGAGTAGAGAGTTGCACTTGTAGGGATTCGAATGCTAGTTTAATATGCCCATAGTGTTGGATTTAATTGAACATGCCAATCACGATCAGCATCATTGATTGTCTTTTTTAGGATTCTCAATATGTTTTTGTTTGATGCTTCGGCCTGACCATTTCCTTGTGGATAATAGGGAGTGTAAAAGCGGTGTTGGTTGTGAAACTTCTCACAAAGCTCATGGACATCCTAATTTTTGAAAGGAAGCCTATTATATGTAATGATTGACATGGGTAAACCATACCGGTAGATGATGTAATTAAGGATGAATGAGGAAATCTTCTTGCCAGTGACTTGGGTAAGTGGAATAGATTCAATCCACTTTGTGAAATATTTAGTAGCGGTAATAATGAATTTGTGGCCTTTGGATGAAGATGGATGAATTTTACCCACAAGATCAAGTCCCCATTCACAAAAAGGCCATGGTATTGTGATTGGTTGTAATTCTTGTGTTGGTGCATGTATCAGGTCTCCATGAACTTGGCATGTCTTGCATTTTCTGACAAAATAGTAGGAGTCTTTTTCCATGGATGGCCAATAGTATCCAGTGTGTATGATCTTCTTTGCTAGTGAAGGACCGCTTGAGTGAGTCCCACAAATTCCTTCATGTACCTCTTCCAAGGCCTTTTATATCTCATCCTATTCCAAACATCGAAGGAGAGTACCATCAAGACTGTGTTGGTATAGGGTTTCAGCAATGATGGTATATCGAGCGGTTTGGCGAATGAAGGTTTTACGTTGGTTACTCGATTGGTTAGGAGGAAGTGTATGATCACGGAGGTAGGTGTAGAACTCACCATACCATGGGGATTCAGAACTGACAAGGTGACATATCATCTAAGATTCAGGGATATCATAAGCGAGAATCCAAAGTTGTTCTACCAAGAACTTGTAGCGTGTTCAATTCTATGGAAGATCTAGGAGAGATGCAATGGTCGCCCTAGTGTTAGTGGCTTGATTATGATCTCTAGGTATCTTATCAAAGGTGATAGTAGTAAATGATGCCTTTAATTTGTCCACCATTTTCTTGTACGACATGAGTTTATCATCCTTGGTTTGATATTCATCAATTACTTGTCAGATGACCAGTTGGGAGTTGCCATATATTTGTAACTCTTTCAATTTCCATTGTATGGCTAGTCGAAGTCTGGTGATCAGGGCCTCATATTGTGCTATGTTGTTTGTACATTGAAAAGTTAGCCTGTAAGTATAATTTCCATGGTTGTGCTACTATGATCATGAATATCTCTTCATCTGGAAAATTGGAAATAAGAGGATGGTCACCTATGAGGGGTGCATCGAGCAACTGATCTACAATCAATTGACCCTTGATAGCCTTATGGTCCACATACTCGATGTCAAATTCACTCAGAATCATCACCCATTTGGCCAAGCGGCCTGTCAATGTTGCTTTGCTAAGTAAGTACTTTAGTGGATCAATCTTGGAAATGCATTGTACTTTATGTGTTAACATGTAGTGCCTCAGTTTAGTGGCTGTCAAGATTACTGCTAGGCAAGCTCGCTCAATAGGTGTATAATTGAGTTCATAGCTGACCAGTGTGTGAGAGATATAGTATACAACACACTCTTTCCCTTCTGCATTATGGTGTGCTAGTAGTACACCCAATGTTGTATTTGTTGCTGAAATATAGAGCAATAGAGGTCCACTCGGATCTGGAGGGATAAAAAATGGTGTATTCATGAGCTAGTCTTTAAGCATCTGGAATTCTTGCTAGCGTTTGGCATCCCATTGAAAGTGGATGTTTTTGTGTAACAGGTGTGTAAAGGGGTGACATTTATCTACCAGTTGTGCAATGAATCTTCAAATGGATTGTAGCCACCCTTGTAATGTCCTTAGCTAACTGATGTTATTTGGAGGTGGCATGTCCATGATTGCTTTGACTTTTGCAGGATCAACCTCAATACCTTTGCTTGAGACAATATATCCTATAAGTTTCCCTGAGGTTACTCCAAAGACACATTTATTTGGGTTGAGTCAAACATGATATTGTTCCAGTCTGTCAAATATTTTCTCCAATATTTCTAGATGACCCGCTCTTGTTAATGATTTTGCCAATAATTCATCGACATAATATTCCATTATAGTATGCATCATATCATGAAAGATGGTGGTCATTGCTCTTTGATAGGTTGCTCCTGCATTCTTCAGACTAAAAGGCATTACATTCCAGTAGTATGTTCCCCATGGACATGTGAAGGTCATCTTATGTTGATCCTTTGGTGTGATCTTTGTCTGATTGTACCCTGAAAAGCCATCCATGAGAGATAGCATGGCATGTCTTGCTGTTAGGTCTATGATTATGTCAATGTTTGGTAGGGGAAGTCATCTTTAGGACATGCCTTGTTTAGATCTCTAAATTCAGTACATATACGGGTGCCCCCATTTGGTTTTCCAACTGGCACAATGTTGGATATCCAATCTGCATAATCAATTGGTCTAATAAAATCAACATCCAGGAGTTTCTTAAGTTCTTCTTTGACTAGTACCGCAATCTGGGGGTGCATCTTGTGAAGCTTCTGCTTGACAGGTTTGGCTCCTTTTGCTATGGTGAGGTGATGCATGACTAAATCAGGATCAAGACCAGGCATGTCTGCATATGACCATGCAAAATTGATCTGACGCTTCTCAAAGAATTCGACAAACTTAGGTTGTTCCTCTAGAGTTAAAAGAGATGCCAGATGTATGTGGTGAGGAATTTTAGGAGTCCCCACATTGAATTCTTTTGTTTCTTCAATAAGGATTGGTGATCATTCCTGTTGTGTACTAGAAGGGAGGATGTCAAACCTTTCATCCTCAGGTGCCTCAGAGAGGTTTTCACCATTGGATATGCTCTTTCTTTTTTATTTTGTGGGATCAATCAGTGCCACAATGTGGTTTTCATTGGAAGATCCATGTTTTATTGTTATATTTTTGTAGTTGAAAGGTTTGGCATCTGCCCCAAAGTATGCTATGCTATTAAGTTCAATAGCGAATCTAGCTTTGTGATCCATGCTTGGTATGTTATCCCGTAGTTCCAAAAAGTCAAAGATCACCTCATCGTTTTGGAAATGGTCAAGGCATGGGGGATTAGATTGGTTCCATTCGATGAGTTTAGGATGTTTAATAGGCATTACCTCATCAATCAAGTTAAGTTCATAAGAGGTGTCAGTGAGGGTTAAGACGTTGTGGTGAAGATCATTGATAGTACTCTCCCTATTAGAATCAGGCGTAGGATGTGACGTAGGGTCTATGGAAGGTGTTTCCAGTTTAGGAACCCAAGAGGTTTTGATTTGTGCTTCTCCATAAACAAGGATTTTTTTGTGAGGTGGAGGGGGTGATGTGTCTTCCTCATGTGAAGTATTGAGATGTATTGAATCGAATTCCCACTCATGTGAGTCAGTCTTCGAGTCACTTTCCAGTATCCAATTACTATACCAAACCGGGATATCCTTTGAGTTAAACATTGCAAGTGTGATTGGTTAATGTACCATGACAAATGGAATGATTGGTGCAGCAGGAAGGATTATGGGGATCAATGAATCTGATACAGGTAGCATCGGTGTTGTTGAATCTGTTGATTATGATGGAATTGCCAGTGTTGTTGATACTGTTAATGGTGTTGTTGTTGTGATTGCTATTGTTGATTGGGTTGCTGGTTTGATTGGTGGGATGATTGGTGTTGTGGATGATATTGCTGGGGTTTTTAGCCTCAATGGGGTAGTTGGTATGGTCCTTGGTGCTACTGATATAATCAAATGTGGCCTTTTTAGAGTTTTAGGTTGATATAGAGGTTTACTGGGTTTTCCTTTGAATCTGAGTTTAGGAAGAATCTCCTTTTGAAAGCCTAATCCAGTGTTATCTTTAGGCTTTAATTTTGGTTGTAGTGGCTAATGTTGTCCTTGCTTGCAAGGTCCCAACACACTCTAACCATCATAACCCATTCTTTGCATAATGAGAAGGCCTTTTCCATATTGATCTGTGGGAAGCTTAGCTTGTTGGATGTAGGTGGTGATAGGGTCTTTATAGATCCATTATGCTAGGTCCTCATCTTTGGTCTCTTCTTTTTGACTCTTTTCAAGGATAAAATGTTGGTATTTTGGTATGGTTTTGTCATTGATGTCAACACCTACTAAATACTTATCAACTCTGGCACTTTGGAGAATTAGCAACATTCACCAGCAAGCAAGTGACTCATGCACAGTCAGCAGTATCTGGTACACCGGCAAGATATAATGATCACCGACACTTGGAATGATATGGAAAATAGTTGGTTATGTCGAAGACATCGTGTGGACACTTTGTCTTGGATTTTTGTTTACTGGTACATTAGCATTTGCATATTTGCTGTTACTGGCAAATAGGTCTAGGTTACACCAGCAGGTTTATCTTTTCCAGATCAGCATGGCACGCTATGGAGATGACTTATTATTGTTGTAAATGCATTAAGCCGAAATATTGAATCTATTATTGCACCAGGTATTAATTGATATGTAAATTAATTTTATTGTAATATCTTGTAGAGCCGACCTACTAAAATTGGTCTTAGGTTATGGTATAAATGTAAGATCTTATTTGTAAGATCATGTGTAGAATGCAAAAAAAGATTGTGTGAAGGTATATGTGAGAATAAGCAGAGCTATACATGCAGACATCATTTGAAGATTGAAGGAGAGTTTTTGAGAAGACAATCAAAACTACACCGGTATTGACTCCAGCATATGAAGATGCTATTTTGAGCAGTACATTCTTATTGGATTTAACCATCCAACTGTAGCCAGTGTGACTCCCATTTTGTGATTGAGCAGTGAGCTCTAGGCGCTTGGCCTTTCTACATGTGCAAACCCCATTTGTATACACTTACTATCTATAGTAGTATCATCTGATTGTGGGTAAGGTTTCCCACCATGGTTTTTGTTGGCATTTTTGTGGTTTATGTTGTCATTGTCATTGATGGACACACACTTGTATTGAGATCCCCTTTATATGTATGAGTTTATGCTCAACCGGTATTTGTTCCAATCGGTATGTTGTATACTAGTCTCTAGACTAGTGGTGATTTTGCAGAATTTTTTCCCTAGTCTGAAGCAGCATGTCAACCCCAAGCGGTTCACAGATCACAAGTGGTATGAGGGAGGAAAGTGGCACAACACATTCTTACCAATCTTCATTTTTGTCAAACCGGCAACTGGCATTTTGTATGAACCGGTAATACTCTATGATGAGTTACCAACCGACATTTTGTGAAGAGTTACCAATCCACCGATTGTTTGACAGTCCCGACACATTAATGGTGATTCCTGTGTCATGTTACTAAATATGTCTAGGTTCATTGAACCTAGGAAATTGTAAATAAATCCTATTGGGCCGACATGAAATCAGATTCCTTTAAAAGGACATCATGTCTATAGTTTTAGGTTGTTATGAAAAGGGTTAAAGTTGAGCTAGGGTTTAAGGTGGATGTTGAGTTGTTGGAAGAGTGATCTTATCTAAGAAGATTGAGTTGTAACTGAGAGAGAGATAGAGAAGATTGAAGTAATGTTGGAATGCATTAGTTGTGAGCAATACTGGATCTAACCAAGCAGTTTGTGCTATTAGATAGATCAAACACTTGTTGATTACTCACATCTTTAACAAGTCTATAGCCCCTAACCGAGTAGGCCTCAAAGCCTTTGTAAAATCCTCTAACAAGGTGGTTCACACATGTGAATCTAAAATCCTCTAACAAGGTAGTCTTTAATCGGACTTATCTCCTAACAGAGATTGAGATTCCTAACAAGATCTGTTCTGGTGAAGAACATTGTAAGACCTTAACTGGTCTGGTTTCTATTCTGCAGATAGTGACTTGTGAGTTCCATCTCATTGTGGTTTTTCCCAGTTGGGTTTCCATGTCAAATATCTTGTGTTATGATTGTATTGCTTTTGTGGGTGAATGTTTTATTCGCATTTTGGTTTGCATGTGTGATAACCGGTTTGACTGTTAGACTGCTTTATCGGTTTATCTTTAGACTGTGTAAGTGTTTTTGTGCAAAGATTTTTGGCATACTAATTCACCCCCCCTCTTAGTATTCATCAATTGGTATCAGAGCCAACCTTTCTATAAGTTTAACCACTTGGAAAGAGATATGGGGGAATACACCTTGAGGGAACTTACTCAATGACTCACTAAATCTGAGCAAGCCTATGATGATCTTATGGTCAAATACAAGGCATCTCAAGCAAAAAGAAGAGAACATGTAGAGAGGCTGATGGAACTATCTAAAAGTAGTTCTGAAGATGAAGCTAACATGGAAGCTATGATTGCTAAAGTGAATAAGTTGAATGATTCAAACTCCAATCTGAGAAAGGAGTTGGAAGGACTGACTATTCAGTTCAGTCAAGAGCTTGAGAATCGGAGAAAAGTTGAAGATCTGGTAAAAGATAAAGATCATGAGATCTCCAAGTTGAAACATGAGATTAGTGCACTAATTGCTTGCCTTCGTGAGAGAAGAATGGAAAAGGAAGACATGCAAGGAGAACTAAACATAGCCATCACTGAAAATGCAAGTCTAATGGAGACAAATACTGCTATTTCCAAAGAACTCTTTGAGTGAAAGGAAATACTTGCTAAGTTTGGCAAAAGTACTGTCAAGCTAGAGCAAAAGCTTGAGTCATCTAGACCGACAAAGAATACCAATGGTCTTGGTTTTTTTGGACATGAGGAAGGAGAATCCTTAGGAACAAATGTTGAAGCATCAAAGAAGCAACTGACACTCAAAGGAAAAGGTAAGCAAAAATTCAAACCTGTTTGCTTTAACTATCTTAAAGAAGGACACACTGCCAATGTATGTAGGAGCAAAGCCTACAATAATTTTCCTTATTTTATCAACAATGTACCAAGATTCAATAAGTTCAATGGTCATTGTTATGCATGCAACAAGTTTGGGCATAGAGCATTTGAATGCAGGTCTGTAGTGGATAACACTAGAAGATATCCTCAGAGGACCCAAGGAATTGGTCCTAAATATTTTATGAACCAGAACCACAACCGGATTAATGACTTCAATCATCAGTCAAGAAGCGGTGGTCATCAAGCAGCAACCAGATGGAGAGAAAGTTGTATGATCTATCATGGTCATGGTCACACTTCTGCAACATGTAGAAGGAAGATTGGAAACATGTACAATGGACCTTGGAGAGCACCTAGACTTGTTTGCTATCACTACAACAAACCGAGTCACACTGCAAGATTTTACAGAAGTAGAAAAAGTATATCTGATGATATACCGGTCACTCAGGAAGGAGAAATAGGTGTTGAAAAAGTTCAAGGAGACATGAAGAAAACATGGAAGAAGAAACCATTATTGTCGGAGGAGTAACCAGTTTCTGCACCTAGTGTGGAAATATCGGAACCAGCAAACTAAGCCTCAAAGGCTTAGGGGGAGCAAATGATGAAATACTTTCGAGCCCCTGATTGACACCGATAAAAGACCTTTACTGGTATGATACACCTATCGCTTGGTAGAAGACCAGGAATGGTAAAAAGGTGAATTAGGGTTTATGCCCTAATAGAGGAGCATTAATGATGGTAGGTGAGAAACATGTATAAATGCAAATTTTTAGATCATTTCTCACTATCTGTTTTTGAGCAAAGAAAATTTTTCAAGTGTAGACCGAAGAAAAGGCGATTTGAGCTTTGACATCAAGAAATTGGATAACCTAAAAAGAGATTCAAATCTAGTTTGCAAGCGGTAGTGGAGAACACAAAGCAGTGATTTGGCATCCGATGGAGAGCGAAGTAAGGTAGAATTAGGAAGCCCTAAATTCATGTTTGAAAGGTACTTTTCGTGTTCTTGAAATACTCTTCAATGGCTTCCACATCTCATACCAGTTCAAGCACATCCATTGAGTCAGAAAGTTTCATTCAAAGGAAGTCCAAGTATAATGCTTTGTCACAAGTTCCAGTTGGAGTCATAGTCAAAGAAGGAATTTCAAATTATATTGATTGCAAGATAGAAGACCTAGGGTCCTTAGCCATTCATACTCAATTAGGTCTATTCTGCAGAAAGGACAAAAGGATCAAACCAGAGTTCAGTATCTTAGAGAAGAAGAAAATCCATAATGCGGTATATTTTCTAGAAGACTTCATAGAGGATCACATTAGGATCATCTTGAGTAGAGTCCATAGTGAAAAGATGTACCTAGAGAGAATGCATGATATCACGCCTGAGGCAATTCATGCAATCACCAGCTTCTGCAACACAGGGGAAGTTCTAGCCCTGAGAACAGTAAGCAAAATGGAAATGACCAAGATCACCGATTCGACAAGTGATTCATGAGGTATGACAATTAATCCTATCAAGGATGAACTGGTGAAATACACCTACATGGTGATAGGCCATAGAACATTCTCAGCTAGCAGGATTAATTTTGTATCTGCTGCAGCGGTAAATGTCGCTTATCGGATGAATAAAGAGGATAAATAATTTGACATATGCATCAGTATGTAGAGGAAACTCTTGTTAAATCTTAAGGCAATCAAAAAGGACAATTAACTGAGATTTAAGTTTGGACAACTACTGGTAGGGTTGTTTTCTATTTACAAGGCTACTTTTTGGGTGTAGGAGATGTCCAGTGGTCCCCTGACCAACCGGTAACCAAGCAGATAAAGGAAAGTGTGCAAGCCATTGGAATCAACTACCCTAAGGTACTGAACAAATACTTTGATGAGTTCAAAAGAAAGATGAGTCAGAGGGTATGAATCTCAGGTGACATAGTGAAGAAATATGAAGATGGCATCTATTTCACTATTCAGGTGTACAAATGTCTAATGGAGGCTGTGGAGCCTAGAATGGAGGAAGTGGAGCCTATGGGCTATGAGGTCATGTTTGACATGCTGGAAGGGTGTGCTTCAACCCTTATTGCCTCGCCTCTTGATCCAAAGGCTAAGAGAACCGAAACCTACTTGGAGAGGATTGCACCGGTTGAAGAACCATCGATGAAGAAGGAAAAAGAATCAGCAGCTAAGAAAGCTAAGGCAGTGCCTGTAGCATCAGCAATAGCTACCACTGCGACTCCAAGAGTGACCAAGCGGTCACTGGCAAAGAAGAAACCGGAGGTAACACCAACAAAAGTCTTCGAAAGGAAGAGGAAGACTAAGGTAAATGAACTGGACTCCAAAGAAACCGAGTCTGATGAACAACCAAAGAAGGCTAGATAGACCAAGAAGATGAAGAAGAATGAACTGGCAACATCTGCACCAGTAAATATAGATATCTCCTCTTACAAACCTTTGGCACATTGTCAAAGAATAGTAAAGAATATTAGGAGAAAGTTACTTCATGATTTAATAGATTATTATGATGAATTCAATAGTGAAGAAAAAGATGAAGTACTGCAGGAAATCATTCTTTATTTATGTAAAAATGACTAGTCACCATCAGAGATTAAATCTCAGGCACCAGATTCATTATTTAAAGCATTGGATAACAAATGGCACATTTCCATTGAAAAGGAACAAGAGATTAGGGAGAAAGTTTTTGCACAGTACTTCCCCGAACTCTCAAATTTAGAATTATTTGATGTATTGGATCAAAATAAAGGTCTCTTCTTCACAAGGAGAAGAAGACTCTGGTTGTTGGAGGGGAGAGTTGATGATTTAGAAAAGGATACACATTAACACATGGCCCATGCTATCAGCTCTCACAAAGCTCGAATGGCCAACCTCCAAGCGGAAAAGGAACCGGTTATTTCCAAATCGGATGAGGTTTTTGATGAGGAAGGAAACCTGGTGGAGGAACCAATCGACACCATAGATGTCGATGCCCTGGATATAGAAGATGTCACTCAGGACATACCTTATGAGGGAATTGAACAGGGGCAATAGGCTGATCAGGGTGGTGAACAAGCTATGGACACACAACAAGCGGTAAAAGAACAGGAAGAGAAAAAGAAGAAGGATGAAGATGAGAAACAAAAAAAAAAGGAAGAGAAGAGAAAAGAGGAAGAGGAGAAAAGAAAAGATGAAGAGAAGAAGAAGTAAGAAGAAGAAAGGAAGAAGAAAGAAGAAGAGGACAAGGAAGAAAAGAAGAAGGAAGAAGAAGAAAAGAGGAAGAAGGAAGAGGAAGAAAAGAAGAAGAAAGAAGAGGAGAAGAAGAAGAAGGAAGAGGAAGAGAAGAAGAAAAAGGAAGAGGGAGAGAAGAAGAAGAGGGAAGAAGAAGAAAAGGAAGAGCAGAAGAGGAGAGCAGAGGAGAAGAAAAAGGCAGAGGAAGACAAGGAAGAAGAGAAGACAAGAGAAGTGGAAAAGATGAAAGCTGAAGAAGCCAAGGAACGAGAAGCGACAAAAAGCTCTTAGGTGGAGACTCCAAAGGCAACCGAAAGTCAACCCTCACCGGTTGATCTCTCTAGTCCTATCGATCTCCAATCTACAAGTTAGTCAGAGCTTATGCAGAGCATCAAGGTTGCTCAAGAGCACCTTGAGATCATTCGTAGGAAAAAGGAACAGGACATCATTCAGGCAGCTGTAGACACACTTACCGGTTTAATGCCCGGTACTAATCTTCCTGACACTGATTCATCACTACCACAACTCAAACTTTTGTGTACTATAGTGGATGATCAGGTGTAGGGTCTAGAAGAAGTAGCAGAGGCCAATGTAAAGAAAGAGCACCAAAAGGCTCTTAATGTTGCTCTCGTGAAGAAATTAAATGAGCTTAGGACTAAACTGCTAAAGGATCAAAAGGACATAAGGAGTGCCTTAGATGAGGGAAACTTGCTACTCAGCAAAATCTGTCAACCTCATCTGTTCTGTGATGATGTGCTAGCCAAGAAGCAATAGCTTCAAACAGACTTACAGTCCTACTTGAGCACATTCAAGACTCCTTACGACTCCTTTGCAGCATATGGGCAAACCGTTCACCGGTTCCAAATCCAATCAGCCAAGATGGAGTAAGAGATCAAGACAAGGTCTAGGGATTTGCAAGAGCTTCAACTGGTATTACTTCCATGACTGCAAATTATCTAGAAATGCTATCTGAACCTGGATGCCCTGATAGTCACACAAGAACTGAGCACAATAGATGCCATGGAGGAACAGGTATCGCAAATGCAGACAGAGAAGGAAGTGGCAACCTCCCTACTTGAGTCCTGGTCTCTTTCCATGAAACAATTTTTGTAGGACTATAAAGTGGTTTTTGACAAGTATTATTCATCATTGTCATAAACTCTTTTATATATATATGGAAACAAGTTTTTCAGCGGTACTTTGTCATTGTTGGCAAAGGGGGAGAAGTATATGATTTTAAATTTTGAAATT
Source organism: Cryptomeria japonica (assembly GCF_030272615.1). Taxonomy (NCBI): domain Eukaryota; kingdom Viridiplantae; phylum Streptophyta; class Pinopsida; order Cupressales; family Cupressaceae; genus Cryptomeria; species Cryptomeria japonica. The sequence continues at coordinate 677,006,107 of NC_081415.1, read as the reverse complement.
TTGGTATATCAGAGGGAGAAGTATCTATTTTGAATTTTGATATATGCTATATGCTCTGATGATTATGCTCTAAATACAAAATTGCTATACACTCTGTTGATTAAGGGATACTGTATATGCTTAGGGGGAGAAATTTTGTTAATGGCAAATTTTTTTGTTGTAAAACACTTAGATTTCAAAATTTTATTTTTCTAAGTGTTGCCATCAATGCCAAAGGGGGAGATTGTTGGCATTTTTGTGGTTTATGCTGTGATTGTCATTGATGGACACACACTTGTATTGAGATCCCCTTTATATGTATGAGTTTATGCTCAACCAGTATTTGTTCCAACCGGTATGTTGTATACTAGTCTCTAGATTAGTGGCGATTTTGCAGAATGTGTTCCTTGGTCTGAAGTGGCATGTCGACCCCAAGCGGTTCGCAGATCACAAGTGGTATGAGGGAGAAAAGTGGCACAACACATTCTCACCATTCTTCATTTTTGTCAAACCGGCAACCGGTATTTTGTATGAACCTGTAATACTCTGTGATGAGTTACCAACTGACATTTTGTGATGAGTTACCAATCCACCGATTGTTTGACGGTGCCGACACATTAATAGTGATTCCTGTGTCGTGTTACTAAGTATGTCTAGGTTCATTGAACCTAGGAAATTGTAAATAAATCTTATTGGATCGACATGAAATCAGATTCCTTTAAAAGGACATCATGTCTAGGGTTTTAGGTTGTTGCGAAAAGGGTTAATGTTGAGCTAGGGTTTAAGGTGGATGTTGAGTTGTTGGAAGAGCGATCTTATCTGAGAAGATCGACTTGTAACTGAGAGAGAGATAGAGAAGACTAAAGTAATGCTAGAATGCATTAGCTGTGAGCAATACTGGATCTAACCAAGCAGTTTGTGCTATTAGATAGATCAAACACTTGTTGATTACTCACATCTTTAACAAGTTTGTAGCCCCTAATCGGGTAGGCCTCAAAGCCTTTGTAAAATCCTCTAACAAGGTGGTTCACACATGTGAATCTAAAATCCTCTAACAAGGTAGTCTTTAATCAGACTTATCTCCTAACAGAGATTGAGATTCCTAACAAGATCTATTCTAGTGAAGAACATTCTAATATCGTAATCAGTCTGACCTTAACCAGTCTGGTTTCTATTCTACAGATAGTGACCTATGAGTTCCATCTCACCGTGGTTTTTCCCAGTTGGGTTTCCATGTCAAATATCTTGTGTTATGGTTGTATTGCTTTTGTGGGTGAATGTTTTATTCGCATGTGTGATAACCAGTTTGACCGTCAGACTGCTTTACCGGTTTATCTTTAGACTGTGTAAGTGTTTTAGTGCAAAGATTTTTGGCATACTAATTCACCCCCCCTCTTAGTATTCATCAGTGTTTCCCCTTACAGGGTTTCCACATACAAATATTGGTGTTATGTGTTGTGGATGACTTTGTCTTTATGTTTCATGCATTAATCCTTCTCAGTATTGCAATTAACTATTAAAACTGTCTACTAGCATATTGGACTAGTTTACCGGTATTAAGCATTAAGTTGGTTAAGTTGTTTTGGTTTGAATTTATTTGACAACTGATTCACCCCACCCTCTCAGTTGTCTCTGGGACCTAACATAAAAGGCATCAAAGTGCATGCTGGCTTGACCAGTGGCATCTGAAGTAACCTTTTAGGTTTACCATGAGTTCTAGGAGAAGTGGGTAATTTCCCAACACAAAAGAGTTGCCTGAGATTGTACTCCCCAGGACCTTCCTCTGCAATTTTCATCTTTAGCTTCTCTTTCTTGGGTATAGTGGTGTTTGAACTAGAAAGAAAGGCTGGACTTACAAATGGCATGGATGGGATAGCTTCTCTATTGTTGGGAATGGTAATCTCTATTTGATGGTTGATATTGTTACAATATGCAAAGGGATTTGCATCACCCAGGATTGTAATTTCCACACCATTATGAGGAAACTTGATACACAGGTGGTAGGTGGATGGAATGGCTTGCATGGCATGTATCTAAGGTCTTCCTAACAACAAATTATATAGTAGAGGAAGGTCCAGAACTTGACATATGACGTGCTTCACCATTGGGCCCACTCAGATTGGTCACACAAATGCTCACAATCCCATGGATGAACGCTCTGCATCATCATAAGCTTTTATGGTTATCTTTTTGTGGGGATCTACTGATTCAATTGCATATCCCAATGCTATGACTAATTGTAATGTATAGATATTTTGGCCTACTCCATTGTTGATCAAGACTCGCTTGATTCTGTGTTGGTTGATAAATCCTTCAATATGGAGTCAGACGTTATAAGATTGCTAGAAGGATGTATTGTCACTTTTCAAGAAAGTGAGACATGGTGATGACCTTAGATTTCCAACCATATCTTGGAATTGATCTGTATTTAGATTCGTAGGGACTAACGCCTCTTGGAGAGCTTGATCCAAGATTGTTTTATGAGATGGGGATAGGCACAAAAGCTCTAAGATGGAGATAAGTGTGGACATCTTATCTAACTATTTCACAAGGTTATACTACTTTGGGATGGAGGGGGTGCCTTGTGGAGCTTCTTTAATGGTGATCTTGCTGCGACGCATAACAATATTGCAGGTAGAGCTTGGATTTTTGATGGTAATGGTTGCAATTTTTTCATTGGAATCATATAGATGATTCACAGTGTAATTATAGGTAGCTCACGTATAATCAATTGTAACTGTGTTTCACCCTGAAGTGGAAGGACCCCTTTGATCTTGTGATGGAAGTGGATTCTTAAACATAAGATGATCATTATTTATAGTTTTTGGATCGTGTCCTTCAATTTCAATCTTGCCTCAGTCAATAAGATCCTGAATAAGGTCTTTCAATCAGTGACAATTTCTTGTTTTATGCCCTTTCCCTTGATGGAATTCACAGTGTTCATTGTCCCTCCACCATGAAGGTTTAACTTGAGGTTCATAATTGGATGCCTTTGGTAAGGTCACCAGATTTGAAGAGACCAATTGGCATAACACTATTTCAATAGGTTCTCCTAAGGGAGTGTATGTACGTTTTGGTTTATAATTCTTCTGTCTTTGCCTTGGTTTTTCTTACTGAACATTGCATCCTTGATTTGGTGGGGGAGGAACCGTGTTGGTCTTAGGAGGGGGGTTTTACCCTGCAAATCAGATCACAGGTTGTGCACTTTTGATAGTCCTTGCATCTACAACCCCGTCATTGACGATGTTTTTATTTTTATTTGAAAAGTTAGGTTTATCACTGTTGAATCGAAAGACGAGGCTCATCTTTGAGTTCATTGTATATTTTGATAAGCCCCTTTTTTATGAGGGCCTGTTCACATTTTAAACCCTAGGTGATCATGTCAATAAAGGACTTTGTTTCTTTCATGTCCAAATGAAATTCTATTTCTTCATTCAAGTTGGAAATAAATATTTCCACTAACTCTCTTTTAGGTAGCTAAAGGGAACATCTGCTAGACATTTGTCACCATCGTTAAAGGAAAGCTGAAAATAGCTCCCCTGGTTTTTGCTTGGTGTTACATAGATCGGCCATGGTGATATCATGTTCAATATTATGTGAGTAATGTGCAATAAATTTTTGGACCAGTTCTTCAAATGTCCTAATGCCGCCTGTTAGTCAGGAAAACCATTGCGTGGTTGTCCCTGCCAAATTTTGAGGAAAGAGTCGCATTAGGTATGTGTCCTCATATGCCACTTCTAGGCAAGTTGAATGGAACTCTCTAACATGATTGAGAGGGTCTCCTTTTCCTCGATACTTTTCAAACTTAGGTGTTTCAAACCCTCATGGAAAAGGTGGCATATGTAGGTTCCTATCAAAGGGATAGGGACAAATATTGTTAAGTGAAAACTAGTTTGTTTTCACACCACTGTGGAGTTGTTGGGCAAGATTCTTGACTTGTTACCTCAACATGTCAATGTCATTTGGAGGTGGATGAGGTGGGGGATTTCCTTGATGAAGGTTGTATCTTATGTGATCTTGACCTCTTTTGTCCTCATTATGACTCTGGTGTCCTGATGCTTGCCATAATTGTGTTAAATCAAAATCAAAGGGTGGTTTGGCTCCCTCTTGGGCAAGTCTTAAACAATGAGCATACCCATTATTTCTGAGCATCTCATAAAAAATTTGATTGAAGAGGGGGTTGTGTTGTGCCCTTTCGATTGCTTTAGGAGTGGGAGTATGAGGATTTTCATCATTTGCATTTCCTCCAAGAGCTTCTTGGAATTCATTGAGATTTTCCTCTTCTTCCTCTTCGATTTCTTGTTGTCTAGTCCTTGATCTGGTTTGAGCCATTTTGTTTGAAAGCTTTTGTTGAAGTTTGATGAAAATGATGATGAGTTGATGATGAAATGAAAGATAAATGTTTGGTGAAGTGTTTAACATATGGATCTCTAGCACTAAAGGTTTGATGTTACCCAAGTGCTTTTATGAATTGCTTGTTGTGTTTGTTGACAATGTTTGATATGATAAGGTTTAGAGAGGCCCGAGATGTGTTATAGACCCAACTACCTAGTAATGAGAGGATGCACTCATAGACTAGTTTTAACCTGCGTAGAAATGCCTCTTAGGATGAGTTTATCCTAGATGTAGAGACACTTTAAAAAAGATGTGTTTATTTTTTATTTAAGCAATTACTAAAAAGGAACTTTAGGACAAGACCTTCTTAGGTTTCGAGAGTTGGAATGGATTGATGATGTGTGAATGTGAGAAATGTTAACTTCAATAAAAACTCTGTGTTACAAATGGGACAAATTCTTCCTCTTCTCTTTCCGGGGTTGGTGGTTCTTCCCTAGCTGAGTTATATGTGATGCAATTGTCTAGAAAGAAAGCAAGATTGATTTTGCCTCCTTTGTTTTTATGACAGCTCAAAGCTCTATATTGAGTAAAAGCTCTGTGGTTTAAAGACTCTTGATCAAATTTGTTAGATTTCTCTTGAAGATATAGACATATATGATGCAAGAAGGCTCTGTGTGAGACAAAAATTTCTCTATTGAGATAGAAAAATCTCCTTCTTTTAATGAAAGCCTTTGAGCTTAATGGTCTTTACTTCAAATTAATATTTTGATGAAGATTTTTCCTTCACAAAATGTGAAGGATGGTCATATAGTTTTGATACCTTTGTTTGTCCCTTTGGTTTTTTGTTTGTTTTTCCAAAAGGTTGGTGTTTTGAAAACTTTGTGTCGGATGAATACTTGTTTTTTTTGGAATTGACTTTTCTTTTGATTTTTCTTTGACAAGAAAACAAAGCAAGCACACAAACACAAGAATGTTCCAAAAGGGTTTCTTGAGAGAGGGCAAAATGGAGCCAGTTGATTTTCAAAGGGTAAGGCTTGGGAAGTGTGTCCTACACCTTTCATTTTGCCTATGAAGTGTTTTGCAACTCCCAGTTTTCAGTTTGGATTAGTTTATCAAGTACCCATTTCAAGGGGTGAGCTGAAAGTGCATCATAGGTGCAAATGCATATTTTATTAAGTAACCTACTTTGAGTGCCTATAACTTTTGCCATGTTGATTGTCATGGTGAAATTCAAAGTGCACTAAATTCTATACATAAATTTGAGTCAACATGAAAAATTTCAAGTCCCTGGGAATCCATTTGCTCAGTTTGGTAAGCTCAATCCATTTGCAATTTACTGTTTGCATAAGTCCCTGTTTCAGGCTGTTTCGGGAGCTAGTCAAAGCCTCACTTTGCACATTTGTAAGAGATGCCCTGGTGAATGTCATGTCAAAATTCTTTTTCTAGGCTATTTCTGGTATAAAAGACAAGCTATGTTTCAAATTTCAAGCTCCTGCCAATCCGTTTGATTAGTTTTCAAAAGGGTTTCTTGAGCCACCTTATTCAGTGTTTCGTACTTTCATTGCTACATCAGTTAATGTGGCCATTTTCATGAGCTCCCTATTTGCACTCAGTCAGCTTCTCGGTCGAACTGAGAATTTTAAGTTTTGATATGTACTTTAAGGTACCTATGCCTCAGATTTGAGGTTCTATGGAGATCATTTGATATTTGTAAGAAAGGCATCATAAGTTCCCTAGGCATTGACTTCATCAGGTCCGCATTGTTGACAAATCTAGTTGGTCATCTTTGACCATTAATATTTCTTCACTCGGGATTCTTCTTGAGAAACTGTTTGGTAGAGTTCATGTTTGTATATCAGAGTACATGCCTATCAATTTGCAAGATACAAAAAGGTGTTTTGACCAGTTTGAAAATTACATCTTTGCGATTAAATGCGAAAATGTGGCGCAAGTGCCGGAAAGTTGTGAAACTTAGTTTAATGATCCGAAAATGGTGCCGATTGATTCTAGAAGTATGTTTAAGGTTCGTGAGGCATTTCGAAGGTCATTCGCATGAAAACGAAAAAAAAATTTAGTCAGACCCACTTTGGGGCCCGACCTGACTTGCCACTCCATGTGTCTTCTAAGCAAGGTTTAAATTGTTATTTTAAATCATACGTTATATGATTTAAGTATTAAGGAGTTCATGAGGAATGAAGAATATTATATGTTCCAGGATGCCTATCATCCCACAGATGAAATGTTGAAATAGATGGATGCCTTCCCAATTCAAGGGAATGCACTGAATATGTTTTTCAAGAGAACAAGGGCTATGGTGGGATTTGGATTGAATTCTTTGAATGGAAGGAAAGGAGTGTTAAAGGGTGTTTTGGGAGGACCTTGGGTTTCAAACAATGCTTATGATTTCATTCAGTGTATAGTTGATTATGGTTATCAAATAAATGCATGGGAACTAGGAAATGAGTAAAGTGGAAGTGGTGTTGGGAAAAGAATTAGTTCTAAGCAGTATGAAACTGATGTAATTAATCTTAATAGGATATTGACAAATATTTATGAGGATTTTCAAGTGAGACCCCAACTTGTTGCACCTGATGGATTTTTTATACAAATTGGTTTAAGTAATTTCTTCACAAATCAGGATAAAACATTGTAGGTGTTGTTACACATCATATTTACAATTTGGGGCTAGGTGTTGATCAGCATCTTGTGGACAAGATATTGGATCCATATTAGCTTAGCCAATAAGATATTACATTCAAAAACCTCAGAAAGTTTCAATGTAAATGCATTCTGGTAGGTGTAGCTTACTTTTGCAACCATTATCAGCTCCTCCCTATGCGTGGTGCATGAGCCATGAAACATTGAAAAGGATTTAGAAACTTTAAAGCAAATGTAATGTGGAAGGTGCATAAGCAAAAATCCAGTGCTCCTTTCTAGTAATCCTCCCTACATGGTGGGTGAGCTGGAGTGTGGCGTTGAAAGGGCATATTAACTTCAGGCACATAATATTTGGCAGGTATATAACCAAATTCCATAGCAAGTCAATCCCTCCCCTGTGTTGGAAACAAGGGGCAATGTTTAGCAGTTAAAAACACTTCAAAGAAAATGCAATGTGGAAGATGCAGAAGCCAAACTCCAACGAACCTTGCCAGCAATCCTCCCTTTGTGGTGGGTGAGATTGAGTGTGGTGTTGTAAAAGGTTTTCGAAACAAACAACAAATGCACATTGGCAGGTGTAGGCCAAATCCCATGACCTCTACCAGTCCTCCCTCCTCCGCGCATAATGATGAAGGTATTTGGTTAAAATGCTTCCAAACAATTGCAGTGTGGCTATAGGTGAGAAAAGTCAATGAAACTCCAATAGCAAATCCAATTAGCAAGGTTGAAACTAAAACCCTTTCCTATGCAGGTTAAGGGCATTGTAAAATTTTAAACAAATTGCAAGGCAAGCGTAATGCCAAGAATCCTCCCTGTGTGGTATGGGCAGCGCCATTCATTTCCCAGAAAGCTTCAAATGCACAGTGCCAGGCAAAACCATTATCGCACATCGGTTGGGCGATGAGGTATTTTGGTATTTAAATGTGGGAACACAAATAACCATAGTGTCAAAAGCTTGAAGCTTTTGACACAAGGTGCCTATTGGACACCCAGTGGACCCCATGCATGTGGGCATGAATCTTGAGGTAGCCAAAGAGATAGCTAGCGACCAGGTGGACCCCACGTATGCACGGATCCCGAGGTGGGTGGGTTTTGCCGAGAAAGAATAGATTAACGAGTAAGTAGGCTCATAGCAATCGGACGACTAGCATTGTTTTGCAAGCCAAAGATGCTCGAAAGATAGTCTTCATGAAATGGTAAAGATCACGCAAGTTGAAGAAGATCCAATGCTCATCACAGTTTCACAAGCTGAAGTTGTTCGCCCATTAACCATCATGAAACAATGAAAGATGAGGTGGCAGGTCCAAGTGGCACATGAGCTGGTGGATCTCGCAGAGGTGGTGATGACAAGGTGGACAAGTGACAGTCTAGTGGTGGTGATGAGGCAGACAAGTGGTAGATGAGTGAGGTGGTGAAAAGTGGACCCCGTCAGTGAATTGCAGGTTACCATGTGGTAGGGCGTCAGGAGTAAAATGGATGAAAAATCAAAGTTAATGACATAGTTTCAACTATAGAAGAAATTCAAAAATTTAAATGATGGCCTATATTGAGAGATTATTTCACCCAAGGGTTAATTTTTTCCCCAATATAGAAGTATTATATACCCCCGAAAATATTTTGGAACAAGGAATCCATTTATGAAGTTTGATTCAACAAAAATCAGATATTTCAAGAGCAGTTTCCAAGGGAAGGAGAAAGGAAATGAAATTGAGTTAGGGAAAGAAGACACATGGCATGTTCTGATGAAATCTGATCTTTTTCCCTCTCCTTCATATTCCCATTTCTTCTCATTTGTAAGGGTTCAAGAAATTTGGAGAAATGCTCCAGATTTTCATGGTTTCCAATTCTGAGTTTTCTTCAAGATTGTACAGGGCAATGTCCTTTTCCATAGAATAGAGTATGATTCATGCTATAGGTGTTATTTGTTGCAGGTTCTTGTGTATGTAAGGCATGCACAAGTTCACACAAAATTTGTTTCTTAAATGTATCTTCATTTTATTCAAATTTGATTCTTAAGGAGGATCAAGTTTGTCATGAGCAGTTGTGTTTGTGAGTGTAATGCTTGTTTGTAGGTAATCTTCAAGGAAGATTTTAAACTCTGTGAGAAAACAATAATAAAAAAGGGTTCATGCTTTTGGATTTGATATTCTATGGATAATCTTAGTAATGCATTTATGCAAGGCATTAATGTAGGAATATTTCATGATGAAGATGGATTTGTAATGAATGTTTTCATTTGTAGTCTGATGTATGACTTTGTTGCCCTTGGATAAGGCACTGGTCTAGCAATTCTAGGGATTCTCATAGATCTTAAAATCCAACATCAGAATATCTCTCTTTGTTTTATGTTTTGTGGAAGTGTTCCACCTATCTCATGCTTCAACTTAGTTGAGACGTCAATGTAGATCTAGCCCATCTGTAGTAACCTCCTAGTTGTTAAGCCTTATGAGATCTATATGCTTTTATTGATGTTGTCATATGTGGGTAAATGAGTCTGATTCAATGCATCAAAGGGTGTGTTGTTCTCAAAATCTGATTCACTTTAACATCCTTATAGTGACATGATAACTCTGTATGCAGAAGAGATATTAAAGAGAAGGAAACTTTCAGGACAACATATGACAAGGTTTGATTAACCTTCTACACTTTGGACTTATTCAAAGTCCAGGCGGGTATACTTTTGTTAACTAAATTCACACTTTTAAAAGATGAATCCACAGCAAACCAGTCCAAAAACTAGTGGATCCAATCACCTTAAAACTAACTGAAACAAAGGAATGAAAATTGTACTCATGTTTAGTATTGACCTACAAAATATGTAATAGATGACCTTGATCTATACTAGTGCCTTATCCAAGGTCACAGAGTCATCTAAGTTCAAACAATACTCCCACAATCAAATATCTCCACATATCCCATTAGTTTGGCTTCTGCAGATCCCTATATATGCCTAACACACATAAGAAGTTATTCATACCAAATTAAACTGTGCTCATCAAGATTCAAAATATCCCACAAATAATTTACTGGTAGAAATGATTCCTGCATTTTAATTCCCCTCCTAAAGAGAAAAGCTAAGAAACATATCTACTGAAAGTTGCCTTACAACCCCTATTCAGACGAGATAACCCAAATTATTCAGAATGAAACAGTAAACACTTGCAAACATATTTGAAGACAAAAAAAAGTTTAAACTCAAAAACAATGGTCTGTATATTGATATTTTCTTCAAAAAAGTATTACAAAAACCTTTGAATATTCTCCATTAAAACTTGGAAAAGCCCAGATAAATTTCTGCAGCATTTTCTTACAATTCTTTGTGATCATCTTTCTACTAGTCCTGGTATCCATTTATAACAATATGGATGCATACAAAGCTTCGGACTTTCCTAGGAGAGTTTTTTACAATCATTACTTCTCAAGAAGAAGTTACAAAACCTTTTACAAATGCGGTTACAAGTCTCTTTCAACATCCATGGCTTGTTGTTGTTGTTGTTCTGTTACAACATTTTCTAACTGCTCCACATCAAGCACTGCATATTTGCTTGTCCATTCTTGATACAACTCATCAGTGGGCCATGAGAAGTTAATTACTTTTGCTTTTGTCTTGGCTAATCTTTTCCAAGAATTTCTCATTTTATTGACCTCTGAATTCAGGAAACCATAATGAGGTTTAATTTTCTCAATCTCTTCAATTGTTTTAACAAATATGGAGGAATCCTCTGATTTAACAATTCCTTTTATCCTTAATGACAATTTGGCTTCTAATTTATTAAGCCATATTTGTTTGTCCTTTAATTGGTTAGGGCTGACAAAACCTCTTGGGAGCAATTCAAAAACTTGATCAGTGTACTCCTTTTTGTACAAGTTGATCTTTCTATTTGCATTATCTACTCCTTCTGCTAACTTTACTAAATCCTTAGTCATATCATTTGTAGATTTAATAATAGGGTCAGCCCCTTCTTCATCATAGGATACTCAAATCAGTTCTATATCCTTCTCTCTGGGTCTCCATTTATAAAAAATAGACGTTAACACAGCCTTGTCCCCATTTAACTCATTCCACATTTCTATAATCTTACTCATGTTGTTATACATTAGTGAAGACCCTATAGTGTCAACAAAACTTAAAATTGTAGCCTTTACCCTCTCTTCATATTTCTTTGCATATAAGCCTTGAGCCTGTTTTAAATTCTCCAACTCATGGGGAGTGATCTCAATCAACTGAGAACTAGAAGGTGCTGGAGATGGTGGGAACTCAATAATGGGGCTGGTAGGTGGAGGTCTTGTAGGAGAAGAGGAGATCATCAATGTTGAGGACTCACCTTGATGATATTGTCCTGCCAATTGGCTTTGCAGCTTGGCGATGATCCTATCTTTACCTCTTACCTCTTCCTTGGCATTGTTGTAAGCTTTTAGAACTATCTCCAACTTAACTTGGAGATCCGCCTTTTACTTGGCCTCCCTTTCTACTACTGCAACACTAAACTTTGCAGTCTTTAGCATAGTGCTAGCAGCTTCCACTACCCCAGTGTTCTGCACTCTTTTCACTATCATTCCTCCAAGGTAACTTGACCCTGGGGTGTCCTTATTCCTCTTATTTTCATCTCTTTTAAGAGACCACATGACCAGTGCAACATTATCTTTGCTGAAAGTGATTCCCTCCATAGGTTTGGTCTCTTTTCTTATTTCCTCTAAAACCAAGGCATCTTCTATGTCCCATTCAGGGAGAATGAGTACCCCAGCCTATGCTACCATGTCTCTTCCTACTCAGGAGTGATGGTCTTAAACTCATCAGCCATTTCTTTCTTTATCTCTTCCTCTACCATAGCTGGATCTCTATGGGGTTGCTCCCCTTTCCTCTTTTCACACCTAGCATTAAATTTATCAATGTTTTGTTTCCACACAAACTGCATGAAAGCTCTTGATATGACAAAGTTATTATCAGCTAATAAATCTTCACTGGCTTGCTTGATCTTAGGGTCCCACTCTTGGCCTTTGAACTCATTAGTAGTGATGTTCATTTCAGTAGTAAGGGGCTCTTCTAGAATTGCCTCTTCCACTTCATCATATGTGTATGCTATCTCTCCAAGGCTACCTAACTGTAACAGTTGCTTAGCTACTGTCTATTCATCTCCTATATGAATAGGGGATTGAGATGGAGAGTACAAAGGTTCATCAGATTGTACTTCTTTTCCCACTCTTTGTTTCTTTGGGCTATCTTGAATGTCAATGACATCCTGTATCTTCCTCTTTCCTTTAGAGGTAGAGGGCTCCCCTGTTGTAGGCATCAACACACTGTAGTTGGACTTCCTATGCAACATGTAATCACCAGGAGGAATTACTCTGGCAGATGCAGACCTATTCAGAACCAGTCTTGCTTTCTCAGGGTTGTTCTTAATTACAACCTCCCTCTTTTCTTTCAATGTTTGCATCACAACCTCAAAGCAAAGAATCAAGAACTTTATCTTCTCCTCAAAAGGGTGAAAGCTAGACAAAGGGTCATAGTTAGTGTCAAATTGGTATACAAAGTCTAAAACCTTTTTGTAGGCCACCCACTTTTCCTTCATCAACTCTTGTTCATCCAAATCAAACTCATTCCTAATGAGGTCTTTAGGAAACTGGAATTGGTGGGGTCTACCTCTCCATATTGCCCTCTTTCTGAACATGCCATTGAAGAAGTCTTCAGGGTCAACACATCAAGATACTGTAGTTGATAAATGGTATGGTTTAAGGAAATCTTCAAAACACTTCCAACCTCCTTTAATTATCACAAATTGATGTGCTATGGTAACTGTAGGGAAAATGGTCCCTTTACCTCTGCCTGTTAACTCTGCCTCTTGCAGACCACCAATCTGCTTGAGGATCTCTGCAATTCCCACTTTAAGAGGGACCTGATAGGGTAACAAAAATGGAGTGCCTTTGAAGCCATATACTCTGAAAACTATGGAGATAGGGTATAAGTAAATATCACCCCAATTGTGGACAATTTTAACATTCTCAGCAAACTCTTTTGGCCTAATGAATTCCAAAAGAACCTTAGGGACTCTTGGATTCTCTGAATAGATAAGAGTCCTAATCTTAGATGCAAAATACTTATCACATTTTAAGAAGCTTGCATATTCTCTGTCCCATGACAGCACTGCACTACATAACTGCACTAGCATCTTCTCTCCATTTTTCTCTTTCACAATATCCATCCCACTTGCAAAATAGTCACCACCTTTGAATAAAAACAAATGCATGAGGAGGGAATACCACCCAAAAGGCCTATCCACTTTCCCATTCTTTATTCCTATCAATCCTTCATGGATAGCATCAGTGATAAAGGAAGCATAATCAAAGGTCACTACCAAAGAGGGGTTCAAAATTTGAGCAACCATTAGCATGTAATGAGCTGGCATATTTGCCTCAGCATCTTCTCATAGAATTTGGCAGAGTGACCAATATAATCCTTTGGCCCTAAGAGTAAATAGATTTAGAGAAAAAGGCTCCTCAGTGTTAGGTCCTACAACTGTTAACCCACCTATCTTCACAAAGAATTCTTTAAGAGACCCATTTCTAAAGTGGTTCCTCTGCACACTGTAAACCTGAGCTAGTGATTTAAAATTAATAGGCTCTAGAAAATTGGTAAATTCACTAACCCCAAAAGCATTTCTGAACTCCTCATTATTTATTTCAATGAGGGTTTTCCCACTTATATCCTTGACACTTCTTGTAATTGGGTCATAGTTGTGTGTAATTTGAGTTAGGAGATCCACATCCATGAATACTCTGGGGACCACTAATTTGCCTACATCCAACTCCCAGATACTGTTCTGTGGGGCTGGGGAATTTCTCATGCCAAATCCAACTTTAAATAATCCCAACCCAGACAACCCAATTTGAGGATCTCTCAGCCAGTTACCCTTATCATACAATCCCTCTCCTATTTTTAGGCGAGGAGCTCTTGGCACGAGTTCTTTTACCTTTGCGGCCACATTAGTTGACAATGTCAACTGTTTAAAGAAGTCATCACAGATAGCCCTCTCCTGCTAATTAACCTTTCTTGAGAATTCTCTTTTAGGTGCCATCTTAAAGACTATGCAAACAATTTAATTACTAACCCCAACTGTTCTGTGACAAATCAAGACCTTAATTAAAACACATTGTTAAGTAATTGCCAAACAAGAGTATAAGAGAACCTATTTTTTGCTTGAAGAAATCCACTCTACAATTGAAGAAATTTGCTCTATAAGTGCTTCTCTGCAACTACTCTTCAAAATGATGCCTTCATTCAATTGATATGAGATCATATACGGTAGTTGGGCTCTTAACTGTGACATTGATACTGCATGCTTCGACCATCGCTTCAGAATTGAATTCATAGAAGAATTCAAAAATTTCGCTTCAACGGGTCACAACATGCTTGTGTATTTTCCTTCTCACTCTTTCACCACTTCGTAGAGATAATGTCCTAGCAATTTTGCCAAACGAAATTACACTAGTTGTCTGATCAGATGAGACATGATCGATCTTTACATTGTCTTAACATCTAAGCCTTTGCATCAGGCCCTACCTCTTTTCGCCATTTCGTAAGCTTTATCCCGCGAGCACTTTCCTTTCACGAAGTTACGCCAAGCGTTAGATGGAACTCTAACCCCTCGGCCTTTAACCCTTACCGGGACCGTCAACCTTTCCACTAACCGCGCCTCATCTTAACGGTTAATGGTTTTTTGCTATTTCGTAGGGGTTAATCCACTTGCATCTCCGGGCCATGAAACAACAAGAAGCGTTGGATCGATCTTGAGATGACCATCTTTTAAGTGAGACCTTTATTTCTTATCCCACTTATTCACCGGTTAACAAATGGCACATGGCATTCAACCATTAGCTCTGGGAAACTCTTCGAGTTTAGTTCAGAATCAACCACATGTCCTATTTCCTGCATAACCACTGGTTACACCTTGGCGGGCCCTGAAACACCTTTTGAAACTATGTGTCAATCGACACATCACCATCAAGCATTGCAAGAAGTAATAGCTGTCACTCCATGTCATGCCGAGAAGAATCTCTTTTTCTCTTTCGCCATTTTGCAGGCCTTAACATTCGTTTGATTTGCAGCCATGAAATGACGAGAACCCTTGGATGAAAACAAATTTGATCCCCTTTTACCTTTATGCATTACCTGTTCATCAGGCCCACCTTTTTCTTTTGCCATTTCATGGGCTTTAAAACACAAGCATCTTACACTTGCGAACACATGTGGACCGTTAGATTATATCAAACTTGTTCGATGCTTAACAACCTACTCAAATCCGACTGACATGGGTTTTCTGACTCAGCATTATCCACCTGGTGTCAAGTCATTCTTGAACTGACGTGTCAAATTTCTACTCACTGAGAAGAAACATCGGGATCCACCTTTTCCTTGCCACCTGTATCTGCCAGGTCATTTCTTATCCCGTAGCATGACTCATCTTCTTGGACCCACCTTTTAGTCCTTTAAATCTGATTCACTGACCACTTTGACTTTTGGCCATGTGCCATTATCTAACTTGCCATCTCAACTAGCTAGACTGCTTACTTGGAACACCATGTCATTTCGCTGTTTTGCGAAAGCTATCATTCGAGCATCTTCCTCTTGCAAAACTGTGCTAGCCATCAGATCTTTGAGAACCTGCACATCTGTTATGCTTCTATTAAAACTCCCTTTTCCCAGGCCAAAAACCTTTCGTTGTTTCACAGAGCATAACGCGTGAGCAACTATCAGCCATGAAACAATGCGAACTGTCAATTTTTCTTGAACTTGATCACCTTTTAGTCATGGAAAAGTCTTCATCGTTGGGTCTCACCAAGCCTTTTCGCCATTTCACGAAAGGTACTTCACTTTCTAGTTGCGGCTGCGAATCAACGCCAGCCGTTAGATCTTGAGCAAGATGGAGTCTTGTTAAACCGGACCAAATGCACATATTTGAACATGCTTTTCCCTTTCACTATTTCGCATAGCTTAACACACCCACAACTTCGCTTAATGAAATAGCGAAGGTCGGAGATTCATCTAAAATTTGCGTGACACTTACTGGACCTGACAACATTGGAAGGAAAAAGACATAAGGCATGATTTTTTATTATTTATTTAATGACCGCCTAGATAAATAACAAGGGGGAACACTGCACACGATCCCAAGACCCATTATTTAAGTGGATAAAGTAACGCAGGAATAGAAACCAGAGGGTTTTGATCAAACATTTGAGCAATTTTAAAACCAAAAACCCTAAACCCTTAAAGACCTAAAACAGATTTGAATCAGTTAATAGCATATTTGATTCAAAACTTCAAAAACCTAGCCAATCATGGGAAACGAAAACCCATTTCTTAAATAGTAATAATAGGGTGTCCCCCCCTAGGTCTAGCAGAACCTGAAGTACAGGAGGATCAATGAGGATCCTCTATTATGTTGTCTGAGTTTTGAAGTATTCCATTGTTTGAAACTGGCTATTTCATAGAATCAATTACAGGTAAACTTGGGTTAACCAGTTTTGGTAAACAACAATTGCCTCAAAAGGCACAAATAAGTGTGGGTCTAAATCAACCCAATCTTTGGAATTTTTGACCCCTTTTCCAAATGTTTTTGAGTATGTTTTTACAAAAAGCCCGAAGTCGGCTTAGTTTGTCACTAGTCTTGACACAAAATGAAGACACTTCAAACACACTTTATCCCATAAGGTCAAATGGCCAGTTGTGATAATTTCAGCCTACATCATGATATTTCTTCAACTTTGGTACTACATACGTTATCAATCCCATCGTGGTAGGTAAGGATGTGATATAATAAGTCTTGCATGAGCATAACAAATAGATGATCCCTATGATGGGGGAGTCACCACTTTTATCAAGATACAAGTAGCCTTTCAAAAAGCTATGTTTCTACTCAAGGAAATATGTATGGTGAGTATCTTGGGAGAAAAACCTTCTATGCTCTTGCACTGAACTTCTCACAAATATCCTCAATCAATAGAATGGGTGGGCTACTACATAAAGGTGTTTAGTAATTTTTAATGTCTTTGGACATAAGTTCATTCTGCAGTGACTCACTTAAGAGCCTTCTAACTTGTGGTGGGGCCCATTTGTCCTTTCAACAAGTTACACTATAGGAACAGCTATACCCAAGGTTGTAGCTTCTACTCACCTAATTTCTATAATGGCTCAAAAGATTTATCACGCGAGGTTGTTCTCAAGAGTGATGTGTCTCTTGGCATGCCTCTCTTAAAATATAAACTTTGAGTGTTACTAACACTTTTCTCTTGCACCTAGGACCACGAAAGCCAAGGGAGTGTTGGCATTAGGTGAACCGGTATGAGGACATGATGACATTGTATGTTGTCATTAATGTCAATATGTTGAAGAAGAGAGAACCGGTATGTTACCAAGAACTGGTATATGTGAGAACCGGTATAACATTGTGAACTGGTATATGTGCCAAAGTGAAGTGGTGTGTTTGTTCAAGGTGAACCGACATGTGGTTATGGGAAGCAGTACATGGAAGCTTTGTATTACTATCAGTTGGTAGTCTCAACTTTAGGGTTTCTGGTTGAATTACTTCAAGCCTATATGACTCAACCGATGACTTTGTGTGATGAGTTAGCATTGTAACGAAGAACAGATCATGTTGCCACATTAGCCTTGTGTGCGTGAAGGATCTTGCATGAAGGAGATTGTTCCTATCTACCTCGGGAATATGCAAAGTCTGTAAATAGTGATAATGTGTGATGGGTTATCAGCTGCCATGAAATCGGTGGAAAATGAATGATGGAGAACATCTTGAGATTGGTTCAAGATTGTTGCATTTAATGTAATGTGCTCAATAGTCAGGATTGAACCGTTTGAATTGCTTAACCTAACAGGTTTAGGGTTTAGGGTTTATACTACTGACCTATCTTTTTCCTATAAGGTTGATGTTGTGTTTCTTTTTGAGGTTGTTGGAAAAATTTGTGTGTGTGTATCCAAGAGAAGAGATACATGATTATTGCTAGACAAGAGGAGAGAAGTGATACCTACAAAGTGCAAGTGCAGAAGGTGAAGAGGAGCTAAAGCGGATCTGCATTGGCGTTGAGTATTGTTACCAGATCATTGTAATACCTGTTGATCTTTAACCACTTCAATAGTTGGGAAATCCATTAATAGGGTACCTTTAACCGGCTTACCATAAATCCTTTAACAAGGTGACTCAAAACCATTGAGTTCTTGAAATCCTCTAACAAGGTAACCTTTAACAGGGTTTAACCCTTAACCAAGTATTCTAGCCATCCCTTAACCGAGTGATCCCTAACAGGATCAGTTCCTAACAGAACCTATTATATCAGTCTTTAACCGGACAAGGGTCCTAACAGAGCAGACCTCTAAAGAGTTCAAAAATAGCTTGTGGGTATTCATCCCCACTGTGGTTTTTTCGTGTTGGGTTTCCACGTGAAAAATATGTGTGTCATGTGTGGTGTTATTCATGTGATGGTTTAAGTGATATGTATCTGAAGGTAAATCATGTTGATATAGCTATTTATATATCTTTGATGATAGATTACTTGGTCATGCACTAGAGTGAGATGGAAATGAAGTATTAGATTGTATGAAAAGATAAGTGTCAACTAGTTTATGCTTGTCTCAGTTATTCTGGGTTTTTCTGGTTGTACTCTGTTTAAGACCGGTGTTACTGTTTGTCTGCCAAAGCATAGTGTCTGCTGACAAACCAGTTTAGGATTGTGTTTTTGTCTGTACTGATTCAACCCCCCCCTCCTCTTAGTATTGGTTTGGTACTATCTATTCATAATTAAGTTATCAGGGAGAGGATAGTGTGTGTTAGAAGTAGGACCACCCGACAAACTTTGCACAAACGTTCCAACACAGAAGACACTTGTTGTTTTTAACCCATCATCGCAATGTGATCTAAATTTTTGGAGCTCCAACAATCATGGTGTTCTTTTTAACTTCAAAGGCAATATGTTGAATAAACTAGGAAATTGAAATCCTGGTCAACTGGATTTGAAACACGTATGCTTGAAGTAAATCACTTTGAAACATGAAAACCTTTGACAAGTTGATTGTTATTTTTACTTGCACAAAAATTGAAGTGTTGATTGTGAATTTCCTTAAGTTTGATGCAAGAAATGAAATTTTTTTGTTGATTTTAAGCACCAAAATAAGATGAATCCTAACTTGCAAAGAAAGAAAATTTGTGGGATTTTAAGTTTGTTGTTCTTTTTAACTTGGACAAATAAAGTTCATTTTAAGCCCAAATAAAAGTTGTGTTTGTTTTTAAGAATCCAAAATAAAGTGTGAGGTTCAATTTTTAAGCCAAAAAGAAAATGAATTCATTTTATCCAACTTTGAAAAAAAAACAAAGTTTAAAGAAATAAATTCAAAATGCTTTCTACTCTAAACTCCTCCACCCTGCACAAACAATCAAAAAGTTAAAAAGATGAAATGAAGTCTAGGTGGGCTTCCACAAGCCTAAATTTTGATTTTTGGTCACAAAGTGTAAAATTATAACTCTCTGTTAAAATAGTGTCACTCTGTGTAAACACAGAAGTGCTATTTAACATGAAAGCAATAAATAACTGACATATGCGCTAAACTAAGGTCACTAGCACTAAACTTATTACAAATGCGCTAAAAGATTCTGTCGGATAGAAATAAATTTTGTCAAATAGAGAGCACAAAGGTGCTAAACAAAGCACAAATGCGCTACTCTAAGTTCCAAAGTGCTAGAATACGAACAATAGCGTTATTTCCAGAACAATAGCGCTATTTTGGTGAACAAAAGTGCTAAAGCATAAACTTTCATAAGCGCTAAGCGTGTTCAAAAGCGCCAAAGCGCAACCTGTGTGGCAATTAAAATCATGAAAAACGTTAGTAGTTTTAAAAAATTTGGTATTGGATTCACATCAAGTTCACCAAATGATGCTCTGCAAAATGGAAGGATTAGTTATGATAACCAAACACAAACAACAAGGAACCAATTTGTTAGTGTTAGAAATCACATGGAAAACACTATCCTAAGCAAGCATATCAAGAAAGACACTACAAAACAAATAAAAAGCTTAATGAATCTACAAAATGTAATTAAACATCTCCATATGCTCTCTACCATGCTAGTAGCTTCTCCTTCCTTGTTTCTCTCCTCTCCAAGTTCCAAATAACTGTAGCTCTTAACAGCTTTTTGCACTATGGATTCCTTATGGAGGTTCAAGATGAAAAATGATTTACTTATGCAATGCAAGTGTAAACAAAAAGCTAATATTAGATGATATGGAATGAAAATGATTTATTTTAATCCAAAATAACAATATATTGATGATTTATGCTAAATTCTCTCTCTAAAAATGACTATAATGTAAATGCATATAAGTTTTCAGGATCTAGAGTATGAAGAAATGAGCTCTATTTATAGAAAAAATGGAGCAATGGATGGTTGAGATTGAGTAATCTCAACAAGGGTTAGGATTGAAGGGTTTAAAATCCATGTGAGGACTTTCAATCCAATCCCAGGATGACAAATGTCAACATGAGATGGGTTGAGAGGAGAGGGATGAAGCATTAAATGCTTGACATGACCTGAGGGTTAACTTGGGAGGTAAGGTTAATGTTGAGTTGGGTAAATAAATTCATTATCCAAAGAATAATGCTTTTATCCAATGGATAAACTCTTGTGAAAGATTTAGTGAGGATAACCATGGTCAAAGCAATAAATGCTTGAGAAGACACATGGGTCACATGAGGGTTGAGTTAGGGGTCAAAGTCCCTAACCATGGGTGCAAGTGGATTTAACTATAAATGGTCATGTAAGAGCCATTAGTGTTTTAGAAGACTTTAGAGGTTAGCTTGTTGAAAACATCAAGCCTTAAATGCTTTTCAAAGACTTTGAAGTCTTTGAGAAGTGACTCCAAGTTGCTTAGGAATGTGACAATAATTAGGGGATAGATTAGGCTAATTAGGAAGGGGTTAGAAGATTCTAGAAGGGGATTAGGATTGCAAGTGGTTTGGTGGGTGAGGAAAAATAGGATTTTTATTAAAATATAATTCATTTATTTCAACAAATAGGTGCAAGTTGCATTTTTAGGAGAATGCAAGTGGGGGGGATTTAATGATTTAAATAAATATTTTATTTTATTTATTTAAAAGAAGAAAGGGGATTAAATGAAATAAATAGGATTTATTCATTTAATTGATTGTGAATTTAGTTTAATGAATTAATTAAAATAAATTCAATAATTTATTTAATTCATAGGAGAATGTTTGAAGATGAATTAATTAAATAATTAAATGTTAATTTAATTAATTGATGGCTAATAGGTTTTTAATCAAATAAATAGCAAATATTCATTTAATTAAACTGGACAGATTTATGTGACTACATACACAATACCATACAATATCATCATCATGCCATAAATCAAACCAGTTAGCCCACAAAGGATGCAAGCATACATGATTGTTAGGATTAATGATAGTCCCAAAGATATTGAGAGGGAGGTGAATCAGTATCTACCTGATGAACAAAATATTTAACCTTATTAAGTATTTTTTATTCCAAAACAATGTACCGGTAAATAAGAATTAGTGCAATAAACAGGAACAATAAAGACAACATAGAAAACACACCATAACACAAGATGTTTAATGAGGAAATCCGGTGTGGGAAAAACCTCGGTGGGATTTGTGAACCACAATATTCACTCACTGACCAATGAATAAATCTTACTTACAATGAGGGGCCTACACATGCAGGAAGGCCAACTACCTAGAGCTCATTGCTCAATCTACAAAATAGAAGTCTCACTAACTTACAAAATGGATTGTGAAAATCCAATACAATGTACTACTTCAAAATCAGCATGAACTATGTTAGGTTCAGTACCGGTGTAAGCTCATACTATAACCATCCATCTCTTATATCAAAATGAGTTACAAGATCTCATACATGTATGTGTCTATTACAATATGCCATGTCTTCTTTACAAAAGATAATTACAATTAAGTACAATAATCAAAAGTTTATTCCTATCGGCTAGGGTGTCAATATGCATTGTTGCCACTGCCAGTGAAGTGTTTGTTGGTGTCAGTGCCTATCAGTGGTTTACCAGATGAATGCCACAAGGTTACCAATAGGTTGCCAATAGGTTTCCATCAATAACAACACCATCATTTATCACTAGAGTGTAGAATGCCAACAATCTCCCCCTTTGGCATTGATGGCAACACTCATGAGAAAAATCCAAAAATTGTTTCCAGAAAGTGAAGTCCAAAAATTTACCAAAAATATGTGCTCCCCCTAAGCAGACGATTTCCTTCTGAATAGACATTTTTCTTTGTCCAGTACTCCCCCTTTGACATCAATGACAAAGGTTGTCAAAAATTGTCAAACGAGTGCAAAATTTCACTTTAAGGTTTGTAACCGGTTGGTTACAATCTGAAATATATCAGCCAAAACCAAATTTAAACTCTACATGAATTTGTTGCTATCATTCATGGTTGCCTCAGTTCGTTGGATCGTTCTGGTGAGATGATGCATATGTTCCTCTAGTGATCTTTCCCCTTGAATTAATGCCTTAGAGATCTCATTTCTTAGAGAGATAAGAGTATCCAACTTAGGACTAAGTTTATACTTAAGCTCTTTGGCATTTTCTTTGATCCTTTCTTTTTCCTTCTCAAATTTCTTTTTGTACTTTGCTTATCTCTTTTTCAATGTCCTAGGTCAATAGATGTGGCTTGCATGTTTCTTTGTACAGTTCTTTATACTCCAAAATTATTGTATTTAGTGCTGGTAAAAGTGTGTCAATATATTTGGTGCACTTCTTTATTGTCTCCTTATATAATTTTTCCTTTTCTTTTTCCATTTTCTCTTTGAATGTATCCTCATTTACTTTATCCACTATTATTACATTTCTAGCAATAAATTTAGATAATGTGTCTAACTGACCTAAAGAATCCTTTACATTATCTATATTACATTTTGGTGCAATCATCTTAAGAATAGGTATTGTATCATCAATTGCCTTGCAGGACAAAGCATTACAATTAGTTATCTTCTTAATTGAATCCAGAAGTACCTCTGTCACATTAGTAGGTCTGAATTTTGATGTCTGACCAACTACCTTTGTTATTTCAGTGCTTCCAGTGTTAGTAACCAATTTGCTTGTATCAACCTCTGGTGGATCAGTCTGAGTTTGTGTTTCAACCTATAGTGGTTTGGGTTTCTCAGTGATTACCAGTTTTACTATATCAATGTGTACCTGTGCCTCTGCCAGTTTCTCTATTGGTTTCTCCGTGTTATCAGTTGTCAGTATCTATGTGTCTGTTGGTTTCACAATGCTAGCTTCTATACTACCAGTATTCATTCCACTGTTCAAAGGTTACTCTATATGCTCTATATGCATTTCAACCTTAACATTTTTTGCTGGTTGCTCAGCAATGTTTCCACTGCCAACAATATCATCATGTACCTCTGTGTTGTCCTTGTCCACAATAATGTTCACTTCCTGAGTATCAACATTCATGGTGAATAGAATTTCAGATTCAGGGTTAGTGTCATCATGTGTTATGTCCACATTTTCAGTAGCTGGTGTATCATCAGTATGTATCGGTGTAGTATCCAAGGGTGGTGGTAAGTTGTTAGTTATTTTGATGTTTGGTATTCCACCAACTTTACCTTTCCCTTTGTCCTTGTCCTTTTGATAAAATTTAAATGTTTTCTTGGGTTGGTTTAATTCTTCCTATTTTTCCTTTTCTACAAAAAAGATATCCCATTTGTCAACTATTTCCTCTGCAATTTCATTAACTCTACCAGCCATTAAGGTCACTACAAGAAAAACTGATCTGTTAGCTTCACAAATTAATTCATCAATATCCCAAGAAAAGTAGATAGACGATCAAAATTTTAGCTGTTTGGAATTCTTTCCTAAAATGGCTACCATCATTTTACTACCTCAAAATACTATTTTTGCTCGATGATTATCTTTGAAATATAGTTTCATCACTTCAAAAGGTTCAATATTCAAGATGTAATAGCCAGTGACAACTAGAAAAACTGATCTGTTAGCTTCACAAATTAATTCATCAATATCCCCTTTCGAGTTAACTGGATGTATAGCTAGAAGTTTTTCAATCTTAAATTTCTTGTCCAACTCCATTACTGCAATTCTCTTTGCATCTAACCTTCTATACAGATCATTTGGTAAATCATCTACAACTTCAATTAGCACTTTCTTGTAAATGTCCAGATGTAGAATAATATTGTTTTAAACACTTTCTTTTTTAGAATCAGTGAATGTGTTATACAACTTGCTCACATTAGCCAAGTTACCATCATCAGTGATTTCATTCAGTAAATTATCCAAAGGTGGTATAACTTGTTTTTGTTTCTTCTTGGGTTTTAACTTCTTTGCTGGTTGTCTTACCCCTTGTTGCTTTTTTCTCAGAGTTCTTGTTTTCTTGGGTGGAGGAGAGGGTATCGGTGAAGGTTTTCTCTTCCTATCAACTCTCTTAAATTCAGCAGGTATCTCACTGTCAGATGATGTGCCAACCGGTGAGATATGTGCCTCTGGTTGTAATCCTTCCAGTTCACTTTCCTTTATTCTAGTAAGGCTCATAACATTTTCTTTTATTTCCTTTACTTGTTTTGATGCACTCCTTATGTACTTTTCTCTTTTCTTCTTGAGTTTCATTGTTTGTACATCACTCTCAATTATTTCTGCACTACCAAAAACTTTTTCTGATGGTCCTCTAGGTGCTTCTAATAGGGCTTTAGCATATGTCTCAATAATATTCACATTAGCTTCATACCCCATTTCAGTTACCCATACAATTCTAGGAAGAACTGCTTCCATCCATATTTCATCTTTCTTAATCACAAAATAGATTTCCTTATCATATTTATCTACTATACTTTGTGGTAGTCTGTCTTTGGTTTTCATTTTGGCTTTGAAAGCTTTGAAATATTTAGTTATATTATTTTCCCTAGCAGTACCCATGCCGGTGAAAGCTTCTTGTAATTGTTTGCCTACTGGTATGTCATATCTAAAATCTTTCTGTCCAATACTAGGAATTTGTTTTGAAAAATACAACATAAGGCATACCAAAAGATTACCAAAATGAAATGTCCCTTTCTTTTCTCCTTTATCTTTTTCAAATTATCAACCAGTTCATCCTTCAGCCATTCACACACATCTATTTTTGCATTGTTATTTACCATATCATAAGCACTTTTAATGCAAAGACTAGAAACTGAGTTAAGTCAGTTTGCATGTGTGGTCTTATAGCCTAAAATCATACTTATGAATCTCACATTGATATCCTTGATGTCATTTACTCTCAGAGATCTACTATCAGATGTTGCTCCTGTTAAGGTCATGACTATGTTGTTGGGTACCTTCTTTGTTTTGTCTGGTCTACTACCGGTTGAGGGTAATCCTGTCACTGCCCTAATTGCTTGTCGAGTGAATTTGCAGATTGAATCTAACCAAATAAATTCTCCATGTGCCCTACTTAGGACAATTCTCACTACCTCCTCCAGAAATTCAGTTATGTTCAAGATTTCTACAAAACCTAAAGTCTCAATAATCTTGTGCTCGAGTTTGACATTTCCATTTTCATCACAAATTATGGTTTTAAACATCTTTAACACTTCCACAGAACCTAATTCTTCAATATTATAGTGAATATAAATTCTAGGATTTTCAGCATAAGCTACACCTTTAGGAGTTTTTGAGAATGTGCCTATGGAGTCATCTTGCTTAGCTATCTCGGGAATAATTTTGAAAATGTGCCTAGGGAGATTTACAATTTCCACAACAGTAGGGTTTGCAATAAATTCAAAAGCAAAAGAGGAAGCCATTTGAAAAATACCTTAAGTTGTCTGATAATGTTTGAGTTCTTTGAAAGAAATCACTTCACTTCTTCGCCTTGAATGCCTTCGCTCAGATTTTCATGCTCACTACTAGTTTGAATGCTCGGTGATTCAAAAATGAAGGAAAATCGATGATTTATAATGAAATTTCATTCAACAACCACAATAAATGCTCGTCGGTTAAGTGAAAACTTAACACATCTGCTGGTAAAGAAGAAATCTATCTTCTCACCATCTATCGAGGGTAATTTGCATGATATTCAACTTACTACAATACCCCTAGAGGGTTACTTCTTAGTTGGATGAAGAATTTCCTACCAATGGAGTAATACTCTATTCTACCGGTGAAGAAATAGTCTCATCAACATTCTGATCTGTCTTTCTAATCCATTGTCTTGAAAAAATCTTTCTTTACTTCATCAACCTTTTCTTTGCCTTTCAAACTGGATCCTTTATTATTTGCCGATGAAGTCTTTCTTCTACAAAATTTTGCAATATGTCCAATTTTGTTACAAGCATAACAAGTCACATTATTCTTCTGAATAGCCTTTCCATATCCTATGCTGGTTTGTGTTCTGCATTGATTAGATAAGTGCCCAAATCTTCCACAAACATAACATCTCACATTCATTCTACATTTTTCTGATTTATGACCAACTTTGTTGCATTTGGGACATTGACTGGTGGGTGCATTAATGTTCTAATTATTTCTAGATCTACACTGATTTTCTCTATGTCCATACTTGTTATAGTTAAAACATTTCCCATTAAATTTGTAAGCATTAGGTTGCCTTACCGGTTTACTGTGATCATGATTGTTTGCAGTACCGAAACTTTCTCCAATTTCAAATCCAAATCCATTAGTATCTCCATTAGGTTTCTGACTTTTTAGCATATCATCAAGTTCTTCCAAACTTTTCTTGAATTTATCTTTGTGTTGATTTGCAGTAGCCAACTCATTTTCTAGAATTCTCATTTGTATCATAAGTTCAGTTTTATCATGTTGTATGTGAATCAAATCTATCTTTAACATATCATTTTCATGATTGAGTCTTAGATTTTCATTTCTAGCATCATTGAGTCTTCTAGTCAAGTCATCTTCACTCTTCTTCCTATCTTCAATGTCTTTACAAAATCTCATCGTCATATATTGCATTTCATTCCTCATATTCATGTTTTCTTGTCTCATTTTGTTCAAAAGCTCATTAAGAGTTTCCTTTTCATCATTGTCATTTTGCATCTTCTCATGAAGATCTTTTCTTTTATTTCTAGCAATAGTAAGATTCTCTTGAAGTCCTTCAATGAATTCCTGTGCAATCCTCAGATCATCTTCAAGTTTGATATTCTTCAACTTCTCTGAATCATAGTCTACAAGAGCTCCTTCCAATTGCTTTCTTATGTTTTCCATTTGTACCGGTTTTAGAATCTTCCTCAACCTATTAGGCTTTTGAAAATAATGGACTAGGCTTTGATACCAATTGTTAGGATTAATGATAGTCCCAAAGATACTGAGAGGGGGGCTGAATCAGTATCTAACCGGTGAACAGAATATTTAACCCTATTAAGTATTTTGCATTCCAAAATAGTGTACCGGTAAATAAGAATTAGTGCAGTAAACAGGAACAATAAAGAAAACATAGAAAACACACCATAAGACAAGATGTTTAATGAGGAAACCTGGTGTGGGAAAAACCTTGGTAGGATTTGTGACCCACAATATTCATTCACTGGCCAATGAATAAATATTACTTACAATGAGGGGCCTACACATGCACGAAGGCCAACTGCCTAGAGCTCATTGCTCAATCTACAAAATAGAAGTCTCATTGACTTACAAAATGGATTATGAAAATCCAATACAATGTACTACTTCAAAATCAGCATCAACTATGCTAGGTTTAGTACCAGTTTAAGATCATACTATAACCATCCATCTCCTATATAAAAATGAGTTACAAGATCTCATACATATATGAGTCTATTACAATATGCCATGTCAGCTTTACAAAATATAATTACAATTAAATACAATAAACAAAAGTTTATTCCTATCGGCGAGGGTGCCTATATGCATTATTGCCACTGCTGGTGAAGTGTTTGTTGGTGTCGGTGCCTGCCGGTGGTTTTCCAGATGAATGCCACAAGGTTACTAGTAGGTTTCTAGTAGGTTTCCATTAGGTTTCTATCAATGACAACACCATCATTTCTCACTAGAGTGTAGAATGCCAACAATGATCAACTATCGGGCCATCATATGTCAATCAGGTCTTCATCAACACCACCTAAGAAATAAACTCCTCATTCCATGCTACTGGGGCTAATGCAACGATCCTCAAATTTATTGTCTTACATAACCTGCAAGTACCTGTTAGCATACATACCAATTTCATATACCGGTCCAATATCTCTACCAAAGAATCTTTCTCTAACTCCTATCATCATGCGTCACTTTTCTTCTGATCCCAAATGCAAATTTTTCATCCATTGACACATGTAGTAGAAATCCATCCCCAATCTATAGGTATGTAGCCAAGGTAGCCACTACACACACTTGCCATCCCATTTCTTTCCTCTATACCAACAACACCTTTCTCTTAAGTCTATCCTCTTCCACTAAGGGGGTGATTAATGTGGCCAATGTGTAACTCCCCCTAAGGTCCCGCATCTCCTTTAAAATTGAGGAGATGTCACTTGTGCATTGAATGCATAATGCTGGTCCAAGGTCACATCTTCTTGCTTCTTCCTCCATACCTACATGGTCTCAAACTTCTTCCCATTTTCACTCCTGGGAGTAGGTCTTACCTTCTTCTACTGATTTTTCCTTTCATTTTTGGGTCCTGCATCATATCTAACAATAGTGCTATAGTAGCACATAATATCCATGCCAATCTCATGATTGGGGAACCTTGTAGCATACCTGTTTAACCATCTTCTTCTAGTCATGGTGTTGTATCCTGCAACCAGATATGATGGATCACTTGATCTTTTAGGAACAAAACCTCTTCTACATTTGTTCCATGTAGCATTGTGCCTCTCATATTCTCTATATCCTTTTCTATGTTGAGCATAGCTACTACACTGGTAGTCATGTGATTACAAGTTCATCCTTCTACAGTTATGACTTTTATGGCCAAAGCCATTACACCTCCAACAGATGACAACATTGTTTCTAGGAGGAACATAATGTCTCCTCCTAGACTTTATTTTGCATTCATCTGCCCTATGGTCCTGTTCTTTGCATGCAAAATAGTAACTGGAGAGAGGGGCATATAACTTACAAATTTATTTGGCCATGCTTGAGGAGATCTTATCGGTTTAGTATCTCCATTTCCACTTCTCCAGGGATGAATCTTGGATTGTCCACACTCTGCAGGTCTTCCATCCATTCTCTCATTTTCCTATACTTGCTTTGTCTTGTAGGAAGTAGTGTTTCCTTGTCTTCTACTAGTAGGAGGTCTTCTATGTTTTCTTCTCATGTTCTTGCTTTCGATGAAGTTACCTTCTCTCAACTTCCCTTTTCCTCTTGGATCTGCACTGTTCATCCTTATAACACTGGTCTTCTTCTTCATGTCCTCACTAGTTGTAGTCAAATTAGTCTTCTTTCTTGGATAATTTCTAACCATGAAGGTCTGTCCCTTACCATTTCCATTTGAGATAAAAAAAAAATTGAATATCTTTGTGGGAGGTCTCTTTGCTTGTAGAGCATTCACTGGCAACATATCATAATCCTTCAGTATCCTTGGAATGTTTTTGCTGATTCAACATTTTGTCCAATGCTTTAGTGTTACCATCATACCAGTTTCCTACCTTGAGTTTATTTTTGCACTTCTCAAGGTCTTTCCTCAAGTTCTCCATTTCCTCTTTCAACCTTTGACACTCTATGTCTTTTGTCTCCACTTCTAGCTGTAGCTCATCACATTTTCTTTCATCGGCATCAAGGACTAATTTCAATTTATCAGTCATTCATTTGGCATCTTCAAGTTGAGTTGTCAACATGAAGACATTTTTGTTTGACTCTTCAAGGCATGTTCTCAACTGATTACATTCTTTATGAATTGATTTTTTTTAACTCTTAAATTTATTTCTAACAGATTTCATTTCACCAAGGCACTTAGCAACTCACTGTCTAGATCAATTTCAGCTTCATCTTCTTCTTCTTCATCTTCTTCATCACTGCCTAACACATCTTGCCAATGGGATCTATTTACCTTGTCACATTCTAATGTGTTCACTTTACTTTATGTCTCTTGTGCCATGAAGATATGAGTTTCCTCTTCATCATTTCTACAACAACTGACTGATCTGATTTCAACACCTCCACATGTGTCTACTTTGTTGTTCTTCATGCTTCCACAATCTGATTCAGTAGTACACGGTTCATTTCCACAAATCTTCTTCAGTCTATCCCATAGAATTTTTGTAGATCTGCACTTATCCACCTGTTAGGGAACATCACCAGTAAGTCCACTGAATATAACCTTCATGGCTTCAACATTGCACTTAGATCTTATTTCTACTTTAGGACCAGTGGGAGGACTAACTTTACTAGGGTAGCCATTTACAACAAACATCCACACATTAAAACCCTAGCGAGGAATGGTAGACTTCCATTCTACAACTCCAAATGGAATAGTTTGAACCATCAAAAACTGGATCAAGAATTGACACTAAACAAACCATTGTGTCCTTAAGATAGAATCTACCCAAGCTAGAGAAAGCTTATCAAGACGGAACCTAAGCTCTGATATTAATTGTTAGACACAATGTACCACTGAGAGGGGGGTGAATCAATGGTTCTCAAACTTTTTCCCTTTAACTATCTTATCTGAGTATATAGGTTATCAGATCTAACTCATTGCAAAATTATCGGTTAGAGGGGAAACTAACTCAAAATCACTCACACATAAATTAGATGTCACATAACACTAGCATATATGAGGAAAACACAAGATGGGAAAAACCTCAGTGAGAAATGCTGCTGGAGACTACTACTCCAATCTAGCCTCACTATGAATCTTTGATTACAATGTTTAGGGAACCAACCCAAGGAGCACCAACCCAAGGAGCACCAACCCCTAATTTAGGGCACCAACCCCTGCACTGAGCTACAACTTAGTGATCTACAAAGTATATCATCAATTACAAAAGTAATAACCTGTTAAAAGTGAATATGGCAACAACTACATATAATTTCTCTACCGGTATCACCGCTTCTCTGCCTTACCGATTCTCTACTCTTCATGTCACTCTTCCTCTCTTTAGCTTTCTATTGGATCACTATCTTCTGCTCTCTGCTACACTCTTCTGCTACTGCCTTGTTGGATCAATTCTACTAGTTACCTTTCTTTTTCTTTTTCTCTGTCAAATCTCCTCTTCACTTTCTCTGCACTTCAACAATTTCTACTGTCTTCTAGCTAGTTCTAGCATTGCCTATTGGCTTCACTAATACTCTCTTGCATCTTGTTGGTTGCTTTAACCTTACTGGTTAAACCTCTACTAAACCTATTATAGGTTATCTCCCTTCTGCTCAATCTCTATCATCCTCTGTAGATATCACTCTTCATCTACTTCTCTATTTTTCCTTTGGCATTACTTGGCAACATCTCTCCCTGAAGCATAAAAAAAACTCTATCTTCAGCCTGCACATTTATAATCAGAATTTTCCACCAAAAGCAAACTTGGTGCCTTAGGGTTTCTTCCACTGATCATGAGGCACATCAAATCCAATCAGATCTCCTTCCAGAGATCGACCACCTACAATGGATCAATGAACCACCATCAATCTCGTGGATTCCAAGACACGTTTGCTATGTTTAGCAAACATAGCCATGTTCCTCAACCTAGTTTTGTCAAATAGATTTAGTGGTCTTGCAGTTTCCTTTACCAAATCTGATCTGCAATTGAATTTCTTTCATCGATCATGGCATCACCCAGATATATGATTTGCATTGAGCTACAAACCCTCTACAACTCCTCTGTGATTGTTACAGTCAACATTTAATGTCAACCAACCACCAGCTGCCTCATCAAAATGACACTTCACTGACCTCTGCAAGCTTACCACTTCAACTCCACATGGCATCCTTGTAAATATCCACCTCAGCAAAGATCCCTATGTTGGCTAGACTTGGTCACCAATAATTAACACACAATCAATCCTTCTTTTCTATCGGTTCACTAACCTAGTCTATATCTCACACTTTATCGGTTAACCATCATGTATGCACTTTGTTGATCTGTCGGTGGAACACCTTAACCAGTTGCCAGAGATTCCTATCTAGAGCATGCACATTCTCATCAGGTAAGAGCACAATACTTAGGCTCTTTTCTCTCTTACTGGTTCTCATACTTATCGATAGGCACCTTGATGACACCATGTCATCAACCTTCATCTATTTCCATCTGAGGCATCTGCATGCCGGTTTGACTCTCTATTTATAGCTGCTCCACTTTTCCTTCTTCATCATCAAACTGGACATCATCTTAGATGGTTTGTCAAGGTGACAAACCCATCACTTCTTTATTCTTCCTTTTATGTCCTAGTGGTACATTATTCCAGCCCTTTCTGATCTAGTACATATCTTTGATTACATGCACCTGAGGCATCCTTTTGTTTCATTGGTAGATCTGATGTGAGCCTTCAATCACCTGCCTTCTACTTTTGTCTTATCTCATATAACTAAGATGCATACTTTGCATGATAGGATATAAGATCCACTTACCGGTGGGAGTGGGTCCTTGT
The DNA here is from genome assembly GCF_030272615.1 of Cryptomeria japonica. Taxonomy (NCBI): domain Eukaryota; kingdom Viridiplantae; phylum Streptophyta; class Pinopsida; order Cupressales; family Cupressaceae; genus Cryptomeria; species Cryptomeria japonica. The sequence goes on along the minus strand of NC_081415.1, from coordinate 676,973,512 downwards.
CATTAGCATTCTACAATGCACTCATGTGGCTTCCCTATTTGTGCAACATATCTTCAAATATATACATGTGATCTAATTGGGCACACTCACTCTCATCCATCTCTTCACATGGTAACTGCATCTCTATCTGGTGGGAGTCCTATTGTTCTACATCCACACAATGTACTGGTGACTCCAATGGTCATTCCTTTGAATGATATTCTCTTCCTTACCTTGTTAGTGTTCAGAAACACAAGGTGATATCAAAGACATCACCCCATATGCATCCATGATAGTACTGCACATACATATCCTATATCAGTTGACATCAATTACAACACAATGCCAATAGTGATGAGGTATGATTTGACCCACTGAGTAGAGGTCGATGTAGTTTATGAATATAGACATGAAAAATAGGGTTGTGGGACCAAGAGGGGTAGGAATTATGAACAAGACAAGAAGTGTTGTGATTGAATTACTGCAATGTGTTGATGTGTGTACAAAAGATAGAGGAGAGTAGTTCAAAATAGAGTAGAGTTGTGTAGAAGTGTATTTGCAGAGAGTGGAAGTGTGAATAGATAAGAGGGTGCAACAACTAAGCCACGAGAAGTGTAGACCTAAGCATGAATGGAATAGCAACAAAGACCTGAGAACATAGTAGAAAATAGACCGAGAGCAGAGAACAAAGAACAAAGTAGAAGAGAAGAAGAACTGAGATAGAGACTTAAGATTAGAAGAGAATTTAAGAGTTTAGTCTATCTCAAGAGCAAACCTGGAAGGTGTTACCAAATCTCATTTATAACAAGCTGCATAATTTGTATTTGTAATTACATTCATTGTAATCTCTGAGTGGATGCTCGAAGTAGGGGTAGGTGCTCCTTTGAGTAGAGGCTCATAAACTATAGGGGTTGGTGCTCCTTTGGGTTTGTTCCTATAAAAGTTATAACCAGTGATTTCATTGTGATGTTGGATTGGAGCAGTAGACTCTAGTAGAATTTCTCACCTAGGTTTTCCTCATATTCACTTGTGTTATGGGTTGCCTCTTATGTGTGTGCTAATGTGTTTGATATCTCTGCTCATAGTCTTGTGATTAAAGTTTTTATTAATTACCACTGATTCACCCCCTCTTAGTGGTCCATTGTGTTCCTTTAGCCTCATAGAGATTTTTATTCCAATAATTAGCATTGTCTCTCACCAGCTTCTTCATTATAGCTATCAAATTCTTATTGTTGGACTCTGCTTGTTCATTCCCTTTTGGATAGTAATCTAATGAATAGGAGAGTGAGATGCTATGATCGTAGCAAAACATGTCCAACTCTGAGGAGGAGAAATAAGTGGCATTTTTTGTCACAATCTTCTGAGGATCACCAAAACACACCAATTTGTTTTCTTTGAGGAAATTACAAACGACTTCAGAAGTGTTTTTCTTTACTGGGATTGCCTCCACCCACTTAGTGAATTAATCGGTGGCTATCAGAATATGAGATGTCTGACACTAGAAGGTGGTGTGAGTGGTCCAATAAAATCTAAACCCCATTGCTTAAAGGGATCTTCTATAACAACAGGTCTTAGTGGTAACGCTGCTAACTATCACTTTCCAAAGAACAATTTGCACTTCTCACAATTCGCTACCCACTTGTATGCATATTTAAACATCTAGGCTAGTAATAACAATTTCTAAGGATTTTGAAAGCTTCGAAGATGGATGAGAAGTGACAGCCACATGCCTCATCATGAAATGCCTTTAGAAGTTTTTCTTGTTGATCTTTGTCCACACACCTCGAAAAGGTTCCATCCAAACCCTTTTTGTATAGCACATCATCAAAAATCACATACTTTGTTGCCTTCAATCTTAGGTTTCTTCTCTCCCTTGGGGTAAGATGATCTGGGCATTCTCCATATGTCAGGTAATAACCTACATCCATATACCATGGGTCTTATAGACTAACCAATAAGGCAGTCGGTAGTCCTTCACTTTCATTTTCTTCGTTATCTGCTATTAACCAACATAAGCCTTGACCTCTAACTAGATTTGTTGGATTTATATCCAAATAAAATTCTTGTATTTTGGAAACCCAAGTAGCTTGGTCGTTCATTCCCACATCCTATTGAGTCAAAATATTTTTAATAGCTAGGTTAGGTACAAAATCAACAGAGTGAAAATGCAAGATATAATATCTAAAATGTTTAACCGCCTTGACTACAACAAAATCTTATTTTTCTACCAAGAAATATTTCATTTCATGCTTTTTAAGAGGCACACTCATGAAAGCAATAGGAACCTCCTCATTTTGACTATCTTTTTGTAGCAGAATACCAAACATTGTATATTCAGAGGCATAACAATAAATGGTGAACTCCTTTTGAAAGTACGTAGTTATCAAGGTAGGTGCTTGTGCTATTGCTTCCTTCATAGCTTCAAAAGATTTCTTTGCTTCTTCACTTCATCTAAATACCAGCTTTTCACTCATCATTCCCACTATGTGTTTTGTAATTTTAGCAAAATCTGCTACAAATCTTCTGAGAAAATTCACTTGTCCAAAGAATGATTTAACACCACTTCTATTAGATGGGAGGCTTAATTGTTGAATAGCTCTGACCCTATCTGGATCAATTTTTATGCCATCCTTGGAAATGAGATGCCCCAGTAATTTCCTTTCTGTGATACAGAAAACAAATTTCTTGGGGTTCAAAGATATCCCATGATCTCTACATCTCTCTAAAACAACTTTCAAATCTCTCAAATGATTATTTCTTCTTTTGGAGAAAATAGATAAATAATCCAGATAAATAACATTTATCTTATCCTTCAAATGACCAAAGGACAAATTCATTTCTCTTTGAAATGTGGTGCCAACAGTAATCAGGCCAAAAGGCATCCGATTATATGCAAAGGTTCCCCATGGGGTTGTGAAGGCAGTCTTGTGTTGGTCTTCCTTGGCCACTCTTATCTAACTATAACCAAAAAATTCATCCAACATAGACATCATCTCAGACCCAACAAGCGTTTGCAAAATATAATCCATGACAGGCAAATGATAATTATCCTTCAAACTTGCTTGATTTAAACTTCTAAAATCTACACAAATCTAGATTTCCCCATTACTTTTCCACATTGGAATAATATTTGCCACCCAAGTTTAATGATGAATTGGATATATGATCCTAGCCTTTAACATCTTGTCCACTTCTTTAAAAATAGCATTTGCAACCTTGGGGTTATAATTTCTCAACTTTTTCCTTAAAGGTGTTTCTCCTGGTTTCAAGGGAATATGATGTTGAAACTGACCTTCCTTGATATTATTTAAGTCATCATAGGACCAAGCAAAGACATCTTTAAAAGTTCAAAAAAATATTAATAAACCTATGTTTCTCTAAAGGTGTGCAACACTTTCCTAGATTAACAAACCTTGGGTTAGCCTCATCCCCTATATTCACCTTTTCATAATCCCCTGATTCACTAGAATCTGACATATTTTTGCTTCCAGTATACCAATAATGATGATCAAACAATTGTTTAAGGGACACTAGACCCTTGGGAATTTTATTCCCTTTTAATTGAATAATTTCTTTATCAGGATTACATCATGGATCAAATCACAATTCCTTACATTCGGAGCCATAACCCACAAAGAAGGTTGTTATGAACATTCCTTCACTTTGTAGAAAGTTATCAATTTGTTTGTCACTTTCAAATACCTGCAAAGAATCAGAATTATCTGGCACATTAGGATGATAAACCACCTCAATCCTATATGTTTCCTCCTTAAAATCAAGATGAGGAAGTAGAAGAGAAGCCCGAGTATTCCAATCTCTAGGAATTGCCTCAATTGAAAATGCATAAAAAATTTCTATCTGATTCCAGACCATATTTCTATAATGCTTTAGTCTTTCATTCTTCACAGTAAAAATACCTCTTACTTGCTTAATAATTAGCTCAGCATCCCCTTTTACCTAAAGCATCTTTATCTCTTTCTTTCTAGCTTCCTCTAACCCTAATAACAAAGCTTCATATTTAGTTATAGTATTAGTGTTCTTAAATTCCAGTTTAAAAGAAAAGGGAAGCTTTTTATTGTTAGGAGAAATTAAAGCAACTCCTACATCTGAACCTACTAATGAACAACCACCATCAAATTTCATGACCCATATATTTTTAGAGAAATCAAGTTCAAGTACTGGGATTTTGTCCTGGTCTTCAGAGAAAATCATGTAATTACCAAAGTCACACTCCTGATACAATATTTGAGACTTATGATCCTCAATAGGAAACATGGTAAATTTTACCTTAGTTTTAGGTTGCAACACCATATTTTGTTTTCCTATTAGAATAGTTGTCTGTGACCAATCCATTTTAATCTCCCCACCCAGGTCTTTACAAAAATTTCTACTTAACAACATGCTATAACTGGCAGGTATATTAGCCACAAGGATATTCAATTTCACCCTTTTACTAGGATGAGATGCTAGAGAAACTTGTGCATCCTTAATTTGACCAAGCAAAGGGATTTATTTTGAATCCATGGAATAGTATCTACCAAATGTCTTAGTGAGGGATAGGCCTACAGCTTTAGCTACTATAGAAGGCATAATATTAACTAATGTGCTAGAGTCTATAATGCAATTACTAAACTTGTGACAATTGATAAATAAAGATACATAGAATGGATCAGGCTTTGGGTCGAATGAAAGAGGAGAATCATTGGGCTCATTAGTAATCATATCAGGAGTAGACACAGTCGACTCAAAGAACAAAACATGAATTTCAATATCAAAAGACTCAACATTAATGGACTGTTGACTGTTGCACTCAATCTGAGGATCTTCGCCTTTGACATAATTTACTAAATTATCTATTTTCTTGGGGTTCAACCTAGGATATTTAGTAGGGGAAATTTGAATTTTCAATGACTTAGAAAACTCCACAATGTCAAATGAAACATCAAGGTTGGGTATTTTTAACAATTGAACCTCTTGACCCTTTGAACTACCAACCAAGGTTTGAGCTAAAAGTTCCTTACCTCTGGCTAATACTTCTGGAGAAGCTGCATCATTTGTGGATTTGATATTGTGTTGATTCCTAGTTAATACAACACATGGAGGATCTTCCAAGGTAACCAATATATCACCTCCTCTTTCTGAATTTGATTCATACTCCAACAAGTGAATTCCAGAGTCGCTAGGTTGCTTAGTATTCCTTCCATCTTCTACAATCTCCTCCACCATTTCTCTTGTGTTATCCATCTACATATAATGCACCATTTATGGACAAGAGCTTCCATCATGATCATCAGTCAAATGAAAGACAAACATGTTGCCCTTTCTAGGAGGAGGTTCAATTGCAAGCCTTTGTTGTCCAAGTGGGAGTTGTAATGCTTTATTACCAGTGTTCAACGACTGATTATAATTCCTTCTAGGAATATCTTCACAAGGCTGCCGAAAAGAGGCATTAGCTTTTGGCAACTATCTTTTCAATGTGATAACATCATTGAGCAATCTTTGTATCTTCAAATCAAAGGAATTTGAGGGCTGAGCATTTGGTCTTTGAACCTCTTTCTTCCATTTGCTAGCTGTGATTAAATCATCCTCTAACTCAATAGCTAGCATTTGGGTCGTTGCCAGATTAGATACCGTCTATCTCCTGAGATGAAAGCCTATATCAAGAGGCATTGAATTAAGAAAAAAAAAATCTAATTATCATTAGAGGGCCTTTTGTTTGTTGGGATCTTATTAATGATTTTGTTATATTTGGCCACAAACTCCCTCATGGGTTAATGTATTTCTTTTTTTAATTGAGTTAGCTGAGAAAGAAGAGAATGCTTGTCTTCAACACTTTTGAACTTGGTTTTAAATATTGTTCTCATATCATCCCAATTAGTAATTGAACCATTGGGTAAATGATAGAACCATTTTGATGCAACATCGGTTAAGGTTTGTACAAAAAGTCTCATAGCCACATCTTCATGTTGAAGACCCAATACTCCACATGCTACATTAAAATCATTCAAATATTCATCTATTGATGTTTTCCCTTCTCGATTGAACTTCAGAAAATTATCTTTTGATCCTTTGGGTAAGGCACTCAAGTTAGCCCCCAAGTTTAGGGGTCCTATAGAAGCACCTCAAGCTTAAGCCATTGGAAGAGTAAATGGTGTAAGATTAATAAAAATGGGCAAGACAATGTTGTGCAAGATTAGAGATTGACAAGTAGGAGATGCAGGGGTTTTAGGAGGGTATGAGGTTCTACTTCTCACTCATCTAGCATGAGTAGAGTTGAGTGCAAAATTTTGATTCTATAATTCTTGAAAAATGGGATCTAAAATCCTTTCTCTCCTAAAAGATCTGGTGTACCTTCTGGACTCCAGACTTTTGCAATAAAAGACAACCATATCTCCCTATTTGCCTTAATAGAACATATTACACACCAAGAGAGATAACTTAATGGGGTAACTCACTATTCCCATCTACGAGCGACTAATGTTGACTCAATTCGTTTCCTAGCAGAGTCATCAAAAATATGTTGGTTAACAGATTTGTCCTCAATGATGATTTTATATATGACTTTGTAATCCCTACTCTACATCAAATCAGTAACCAATCAGTTGGGTAAATTATAACTAGTTTCCCTTTGAATTAAGGTTCAAATCCCTTTATGATATTCAATGAATAATTTTAATAGAAAAAAAACAACTCATATGTATACTTTTTACCAGAAAGTACTATAGGCGACTGCCATCCACACATAAACATGTCATGAATGTGATTCTTTTTAAAAGTAACCATTTTCTCATATACAAAGCACACTGACTTTGTTTTCTCCTATTAAGATTAATTAGAATGAACTCATAAGCCAATAAACTTCATCATATATATGATGAACTTCATAAGCAAAACAATTATCACACTGAAACATAAATTTGCACAGAAATGTACAGACAACAACTAATAAACACAAATTTAAGCATATGATAACCATTCATTCATTTCATTCATAGATAAAATTTCTTCTTCAAAACACCACATATAAAAAATATATCAAGATCTATGAGCCCCTCCAAAAATTCTCAAACCTTTTTGAAGTCTTTAAAACACATATATATAGCCAGAAAGGCTAACTATCTTTTGGAAACTAGAGTTACTTAACTCTATCATGAAGTAAAATTCAGTTTGAACATAACTAAAGCTACTCTATAGCATTCCTAAAGATACTGAACATAAAACTATAATCTAGCTACACAATAAGGGATGGTGTTGTGATGTGGAACTTCCAGATTGTCTCTAAATTGCTCCATGTTTCCATTCCAGATGGGTCATAGAGAAGTTTTGGATGACCGAAAAGTTAGGGATTCTGATGTGAGTGATCCGCTTCTTCCAAACTTCTTTATCTCGCTTAACCTGAACCACTTTGTCTACGTGATTATCTAGGCCATTAACACATAGGTTTAGTAGATATTCTATCTTTGTGGTTATAGAGAGGTCTTCAGTTATCAATGTTTTGCATCCTTTACATAATCGATCTTTTCTCTTAAAGATTGAATTATGTAGTCTATAGTTTCCATGGTTTTGCCATCAACCTTTAATAATTTGACACTAATGCAACTCATATCATTTCTCATTGACAAAGTAATCTCTGTCAAATCTTTTAATAATTTGGCGAACTCTTCATATGCCTCTTTTATAATGGAGTTCTGCCACTCTATATTTTTCTGGCACACATACAACACATTATCATCCAATCTGGGCACTTCCTTTTCTGCTAGAAAATTCATTATACCAGAATTTTGAACCTCACCCATCTAAGTGATTATTGCTAACCATTTTGATTCTTCTTTCCTACACAAGACCATCTCTGTTTCCAAATCTTTAATCACCACCATAGCATCATCATATACTTTACTCAGGTCTTTGATAGAGCTTGTACTTGCTTGAATTATTCCCTCCAACCATTCCAAAAACACTCCGGTTATCATCTTGCTCCCTTGTATTTGACTCAAAAAATTTTGGTTGACTAGAGATCTAGGATCAAAAGATGTAGGGAATTGAGAAATTGGTTGAGGACTAGGATTATGAATGGCATCAATATATTTGACCATCAACCTTATTGCCTGCTTTTATTCCTGTTTATCATTCTCTTGCTTCTAGGTTCTTATGATGATATTTTTGGTGGAGGCTTCTAAATGATGCACATAAGTGGCTCTTGAAGCAGTCTTGAGATTAATCTTCTTGATGGTAAAATCCTTGGTTGTGGGATTTTCCACTCCTTCATTATGTTAGAAACCGGGAAGGACAATTGAGAGGGGGGGGGTGTGAATCAGTTGCGAACTAGTTGTCAATAAATTGTAATCCAAATGCAAATTATTCCAAATTAAACTTAATGTCGATAAACCAAACTTAAGTGTCGGTAAAACAAATTAATAGTTATAGCAATACTGGTTTAACTTAATGCATAAAATAGAAAGAGAAACATCATCCACAACACATGACACAAAGATTTTGATGAGGAAATCCAGTAAGGGAAAAACCATGGTGGGAAACCTTACCCACAATCAGATGATACTTCTGCAGATAGTAAGTGTATACAAATGGGGTCTGCACATGCAGAAAGGCCAACTGCCTAGACCTCACTACTCAATCACAAAATAGGAGTCACATTGACTACAATTGGATGATTAAATCCAATGATGATGTACTGCTGAAAATAGCATCTGTAATGTTGGATTCAATACCGGTTTAAGCTCTAAACATGAGTGTCAAACACCTTCATAACCTTCCTTCAAGCTTCAAATAATGTCTGTGTGATTCACACAAGGATCTGCTTATTTTTTCTCTTCAATATTTGAACACACTCATACCACATATGATCTTCAATAAGATCTTATAATCATATATACAAAACCTAAGACCAAATGTATAGGTTGGCTCACTAAAGATATTACAATTAAAATCAATTACAAATAAGTCTTGATAAGATACAACATGTCAACTCAATACATTTACCATATTATCCAATCAATAAACCATCTCCATAATGTGTCATGTTGATCTGGAGTACCGGTCCATAACCTAGACCAATCTATCAGTAAAGGAAAATTTGTCATCCCGATTAGACCAATAAGGAAAACACCAAATCCAAGCTTCCAACCCATGTCTTCGACATAAACAAATGATCTCCAAGTTATTATCATTGTCAGTGAACCATATACCCTGCTGGTGAACATATACCGGTGACTATGCATAAGCCACTAACCATAATATGTCGGTTCAACAATAAACCAATATAACCATAGTGCCAAACCACCAATGTAGACCTCCAAGAAGACAAGTGTTGACATCAATGACAAAACCAATGCAACATGTGATGAAGTCATCCATAATACCAACAATCTCCCCCTTTGGTATTGATGGCAACACTAGATGGAAAAACATCTAAGTGCCAAAAATAGAATGCCAAAAACAAATAGACCAACAATCTCCCAAGGGTAGATCAATACAAAGTTTTGTAACAGAAATAGAAACCAAAACCAAAAATACATATATCCAAAGAGTTATCTCTCCCTCAAGGTATAATATTTTTCCATAGATATCTCTCCCCCTTTGACATCAAATGCCAAAGCAGTTAAGTTTTCAAAAACATAACATTCAACCAACTACTCCCCCTAAGAAGTAGCTCTCCTTCATCAAAGCTGGAAAAACATTTTTTCTGTTAGTCCTGCCGGTTTGATGCCAATCTTCATCATTCAATTCTCCACCAATGGGAAAATTACCCCAAGCTTCTCTCTGAGATATTCAAATGTTTCCTTAGGCAAAGGATTTGTAAAGATATCTGCAATTTTCTCTTTAGTATTCACATAAACCAATTTCACTTCATTTGCTTCAACATTCTCTTTTAGAAATTTGGAGGTGAAGATGAAAACCATGCCAAGGTGTCTCCCGTGAGACTCTTGGGAAAGAATCCTACACTTAATAGAGACATGTTGCACCATATCCCCTAGGATTTGAGATCCCTAAATTCACCAAGTATGAAGGCAAAGGAGATCCCCGTGACCATGTCCAAGAATTCCACATCTTATGCCAAGAAGTCCCCTATAGTGACCTTTATCTTTGCAGACTCTTTCCCAAGAGTCTCATGAGAGATTCCTTGGCATGGTTCTCATCTTTACCATGAGGTTCCATTGTCTCTTTTCCAGACTTGGCAGAAAAATTTGTGGCCCACTATGCATACAACATGGGTAATGATGTATCTATGATGGACTTATGTAATACAAAACAAAGGCCCGGAGAAACCTTTGCCAATTTCCTACAAAGATGGCGACATCTTATCAAGAAATTCTAGTGGGACATGCCAGAACAACATCAAATTGAGCTATTCCAAAAGAACTTGGTGCCTGAACTTTCAAGACCTTTAATATCTCAATGTATCAAACCCTTCCAAAAATTGACAGATAAGGGCCTCGCCCTCGAATGTGTCTTGTTGGAGGAAGGAACCTTGAAACATTACCATAAATCAACACAAATTTCTTCCTCTTATTATAACAACAAGCCAAAATTCTAGTCCAAAAACAAAAATGTGGTCAATCATGGTATAACTGATGCAAAGCGGGTCCAAACCATGGCCGCTCCCCCAAAATCCACCACCAACAATCATCAATTCAACAACCAAAATCAATCCCAAAAACCTCACAACAATATCTCAATCCAGGGATGACCACCTCGATTGAATAACAAGATTCCAAGAGATTTCACTCCTCTGGCTGAGCCTATTGAAGTGGTGTTTCAAAAACTTGTCCAAGCAGGTATAGTGGTTTTTCTAATCACTCGCCTGTTTGACCCCAATCAACCTAAACCAAGATGGTATAATGAAATTGAGTATTGTGAATACCATCGTATCAAGGGACATGATACACAAAAGTGTATGAAATTGAAGATCTACATATAAGATCTCATTGATAGAGGGGAGATTGAGATAGCGAATACAAAACCTGGTAATAACAATGACAAACTCAAAATGTAACAGGAACCCTTCCCGAAGCATGATAAAGGAAAAGGCTCATCATCTAACACAATGGGTTATGACTACGCTAATCATGTAACTGGTTTTGATTTTTTGGTAGGTCGCATTGAACCTACAGACAATAATGTCAATGTCATAACCATCCAAGGAGTTAATCCTCCTTCTTCCCAAAGCAGACCAAATCCTGCTCGGATAGTCATTCAAGGCACCATGCCTTCCACCTCCCATTTCCAGAATGATTGCAATGCAACTACACACTAAGGAAGAGTCACCATCCAAGGAGTCCCTCCCCCACCAAACCCCCCACCCATGTCTTCCACCCACCGATATGACCTTCTTGATCAACTTGGGAAGACACCCGTGCAGATCTCCATTTTGGAACTTCTCAAGACCTCCCAGGTCCATAAAGAAATTTTGGAACAAGCCCTTCTCCAATCACACATTCCAGATAACATCAACACCACCCAATTCCAAGCCCTAATTGGAAACCTTGCTACCTAGCAACACATTGTATTTAACTCCAAATATGCTCCCACAGATGAAGACCATAAAAAACCTTTGCACATCGAAGCTCTCATCCACAAGCACAAGGTCAAATGTATCCTGATAGATGGTGGATTCGAGCTTAATCTGTGCACATACAAATGAATAAAACAATTGGGACTTTCTGAGGATCTGATAGACACATCAGGAAGGATCACAATAAAGGCATATGATGATGTAGAAAGAATTTCAAAGGGTGTGGTCACCTTACCTCTTCAAGTGGGCCCCATTACAATTGAAACACCTTGCCAAGTACTAGATCTTGATCTCCCCTACAACATTCTCCTCAGGAGGCCATGGATTCATTCCTTGTAGGCCGTACCCTCCACCTATCACCAATGCATCAAATTCCCCTATAACGGAAGAGAGATCACTATCAAAGGTGATCCCCAACCTTTTCAATATTGCAAACTATTAGAGGGGAAGCATCCGTATCATTGCCCACTAAATAGACCCTCGCCAACGCCTCCATCTGACACATCAAATGTTGCCTCCACATCATCCCAACTAGATAATCAAATCAAGATCTTGGACAATGGCTATGGAGAATAAAAATTGGAGGACGTTTTATTAATAGGAAACCTCCCTCTCTCTCCTAAGTCATTTGGCAAACCAAAAGAGATAAAAAAGGACCCAAAACTAGTCATGCAATATCAAAACACCACCTTCCAGCAATAGGGCCCACTTGATAACAAGAGCCTCACAGTAGATATCTCTTCATGGATGTACCAGGAAGAAGATGAAGATCCAACAAGAATATCCAAAGAAATGTACCCAAAAGTATCTGCCATAGTTGAAAAAATGGGTTACAAAGGACACGGCTTGGGACCAGAGGAGAAAGGAAGAAAAACACCCATAAATCCTATCTTCTACAGATACAACAGAGGCTTGGGGTACACCCCGATGCCTAAGATTACTATCGTTGGTTCCCCTTCTAGTCCTTCTTCGGATATCGAAAGCGTTGACGAAGAGGAATTCCACAAAATGCCTTATGAATATGAGAAAGATATCTTCTTGGATGCTTACATCAATAACATCACCCCTGTAACCCCTCCCACTTCACATGAGCTACATCTTGTCCATCCTCAACTCATTGACTAGGGCCAATGAGACAAACCCACTTTAGATATTTGCACCGACAATAATGCTCTCATTGCTCTCCTAACAGCACAAAATATCGAAGATTGTAGCAGAATCAAGGGTATTCAACTACACGAAAAGGGATACTTTGGTAGTCAAGTCAATGCCCTTAGCCATAAAAAAGATAATAAAAGAAAAATATATGATTCCCTAGGTGAAAACCTCCCTGAGGTGCCTTTGGATGAACAAGAAATAAAAACAAAGGGTGTATTTGAAAGTGAAAACCTGGAAAAGGCACTTGACGATGAGGGATTTGACCTCCCTACCATTGGTTACCTTCCATAGGACAAATCAAATTTGTTGATAGAAGAAATAGACAACATCAACATGGGCACCATGATCATTCCGAAAAATGTGCTCATTGTCAAATCCCTAACAGAATTTGAGAAACAAGACTTCATCAACTTCCTTAGAGAGGTAAAAATCAATTTTGCATGGTCCTATTCTTATATGCTAGGGTTGGACCCTGCCTTGGTGGTTCATAATCTCATCGTCCACCCAGATGCAAAACCTGTAAAACAAAAATTGCGCAAAATGCACCCACATATTGCACTCCTGGTCAAGGTGGAACTCCAAAAGTTGTTAGATGCAGAATTTATCAAACCAATAGATTATGCTCAATGGGTCTCCAACATTGTACCTGTTGGCAAACCTGCTGGGGGCATCCACATCTACACAGATTTCTGAGATCTAAATATAGCTTGTTCTAAAGATGATTTCCCACTCCCCAATATAGACATGATTGTGGACCTTACAACAGGACATGAAATGTTATCGCTAATGGATGGGTTTTCTGGATACAACCAAATCAGGATAGGAGATGAGGATTAGCATAAAACTGCATTTACTACATCAGTTAGATGTTGGTAGGATATGAAATCAATTACACGCCCATTGAAAGAGCATGTTTGGCATTAGTGTTCAACACACAGAAACTATGACACTATATGCTAAATAATAAGACAAAATTAATTGCTAAAATTGATCCACTTAAATATCTCTTGTCCAAGGCTGCTCTCACTGGCAGAACCACCAAATGGGTCATGCTCTTAAGAAAATTTGACATTGAATATGTGGACAGAAAGGAAATCAGGGGACAAGTCATTGCAGATCAGTTGGATGAAGCTCCACTTCTAGGCGACGATCCTCTTCTCACTAAATTACCAGATGAGTTCATTATGACTGTTACCACATCCTCCACATGGAAATTGTATTTTGATGGCTCCTACACTCAAAATGGATCGGGGGCAGGAATATTATTGGTCACACCTCAAGGAGATGGCATCCCCAAATCATACAAGATAGCCTTTGCATGTACTAATAACATAGCAAAATACGAGGCCCTCATCACAGGTTTATGCTTGGCTATCCACTGGAAAATAAAGGAATACAAGATAGTCTATGGTGATTCCCAACTCATCATAAAAAAAGTCAATGATGAATACCAAACAAAAGATGATAAAATCCTTCCATATCGTACCATGGTTGAAGATCTTAAGCAATATTTCATGGCAATCAAGTTTGACCAAATCACACGAACAAATAATAGGGCTAGAGATGTAATGGCCACCATTGGCTCCCTCCTTCAAATGCCAGCACACAGTCAGAAGTGCAAGTTCTTGGTCGAGTAATTGTTTATACTAGCATACGACCTAGCAGAGTCTAAAATGGTGTGTGTTCTCGTTGGTCCCAAGTCCCATTGGTACCAAGAAACCTTCGCTTTCCTCAAAGACAACACCATTCCCCCACACCTCACCAAAACCCAATAGCAAATCTTCATCCGTTGATGTGCCCATTACACTATCCTTGCAGACACCTTGTTCAGAAGGCATTTTAATGGTTCCCTCCTAAGGTGTTTAGATAAACAAGAAGAAGAATGGGCATTACGCGAAGTACACGAGGGTATCTATGGGGCACACTCAAGTGGACTCACATTGGCTAAATTTTTTTTGAGAATAGGATACTATTGGCCTTAAATGGAAGAAGATGCATACAATTATGTGAAGAAATACATCTCTTGCCAACAGCATGGTGACAAGATTCATGCATCGTCACAAGAATTGCAGCCATTCATTACACCATGGCCCTTCTCGTAGTGGGGGCTTGATCTCATTGGGAAAATCCACCCTTCATCTTCCAACAGACATAAATTCATTATCATTGCCACCAAATACTTCACCAAGTGGGTAGAGGCTATCCCTCTTACTTTCACCATCGGCAAGCAAATATCCAAATTCATCCTGAACTACCTAATCTGTCGATATGGCATCCCAAAAGTTATCATCACAGATAATGGTAAACAATTTAAGAACTAGGATGTCAAAGAACTCTGCCAAAAATTCAACATCCAACACCACTTCTCCACTCCATATTACCCCCAAGGCAATGGCCAAGTTGACGCTTCTAATAAAACCCTAATAAAAATCCTCAAAAAGACAGTCAATGAAGCGGGCTATGATTGGCACCTCCAAATCCATCCTGCATTGTGGGCCTACCGCACCTCCATCCACACCCCCACAGGTGCCACTCCTTATTCCCTAGTATTTGGTTCTGAAGCCATCCTTCCCCTTGAGATTGAGATCCCCTCTCTAAGGGTATCACTACAAAACATCCTACTAGAGGAAGAATACAAAATTGCCCACTTACAAGAGCTAGAATTGTTAGATAAAAGGTACCTCAAGGCCTTGAATCATCTCCAAGTATTTCAAAACCGTTTGCGCATGAGTTATCATAAAAAAGTTAGAACCCAAGAATTCCAAGTTGGTGATCTTGTCCTCATGGAAAATCAAAAAAATCTACAAGAAAGAGAAAAGAAAGGCAAGTTCGAGCCTAATTGGCTTGGACCATATGTAATCACAGTGAAATATGGATCATGAGCTTATTAGTTGGCTACTCCTGAAGGTGATCCTTTGGATGATCCAATGTATATCATGCACCTCAAAAGATTTTATGCTTAGTCCTCAGAAAGTCTTAAATTGTCAAAAAAAAAAATGAGAAAAAGATCATGAAAAAATCGTCACTTGGTGAAAACCTAGAAAATGGGCACCTTATGAGACAAAAAAATAAAAAAAGAAAGAAAAAGAAAGAAAAAAAGTAATTTGTCCATTAGTGAAAACCACTTGGTGGCGCTATGGACAAGTACCTTGGTGAAAACCTATGTGCAGACGCCAAGGTAAATAACCAGATCCATTGTCTATCATGTCGATACTACAAATCATCTATCATCTAGCCCACCCATGCACAACATTCCTTCTTTTTTGCCTCCTAATAAAACATGTGTATGATGATGAAGCCTTCGCCTGAGTCGTGAACAAGGAATGTCCCATTGAAACTAAGATTTTATGCCTCTGTGTGTAAGCTTCAAGAAGTCTTGAGAAACAATCCCAAGTCCATCCTAGTTCTACTCTTGGCAAGAGGTAGCATGTGGTCGCAAGGAAGAGACTTGTTAGATTTTGTTAGATCTTTTCATATAGGCTTGCATCTTTTTCCCTACGACTACCACTATTTACGACTGCCTAGGTTCTTCCATATCCAGGTACGTTATGATAGGTGCATACTGGGGCATATTTCATAGTATGGCATGTTTTGGATCCTTCTTGTATAAATCAATGACCTTCTCATGTACAAGAGGTATCGGTGTGTTTGAGGGTTTCCTTGCATGAACCCACAACTTTGTATTAGTGTTTCTTAACACTTGCATTGTTGTGTGCAAGAAATTCCTATTTTTCTACAGAGTCAGTCCACGCCCTACATTTCTCATGGTATCCTGATTTCTATAATCAATGGTGCAAGTCACTCAGGGCAACATCAAACTAGGTTGGCTCTCCACATTTGTTGTGCACAAAATCTCACCATCATTCCATCAAATCCTAAACTCAATAATCGCATGGAGTTCTCAATTGCCCCCATTTTCCTCCGCAGTCTCACATCTCGTATTCTTCTTTCCAAATACCTCACAACTACTTCATATTTGTTCCTCATCTATCCCTTCCACCTTAATTTTTCTTCCTCTATTTTCTTTCCTCACATAATCAATTCTGATTCTGATTCATGTCTTATATAGGATGTAACCTTCCTGAAACCAAACACTCCAATCATGTCTTATACAGGATAAATCCTTCCTGAAACCAGACGTTGTGATCAATCATGTCTTATACAGGATGAATCCTTCTTGAAACTAGATGTTGTGATCTGATCATGTCTTATATAGGATGAATCCTTCCTGAAACCAGACGTTGTGATCAATCATGTCTTATACAGGCTGAATCCTTCTTGAAACTAGACGTGATCTGATCATGTCTTATACAGGATGAATCCTTCCTGAAACCAGACGTTTTGATCAATCATGTCTTATATAGGATGAATCCTTCCTGAAACTAGACATTGTGATTTGATCATGTCTTATACAGGATGAATCCTTCTTGAAACCAGATGTTATGATTAGTCATGTCTTATACAGGATGTATCCTTCCTGAAACCAGACACTCTGATCATGTCTTATACAGGATGAATCCTTCCTGAAACAAGATATTGTGATCAATCATGTCTTATATAGGATGAATCCTTCCTGAAACCAGACACTTTGATCATCTTTGTCTTATATAGGATGAATTCTTCTTGAAACCAGACTAAATCTAGATCTTACCAATCGAATAAAATCAAATCTATCGGGATATCAATTTCGCAAAACTCCAAAGATCAAATACCTCAATTGATCTCCCGAGGGGTCATCACCATACCATAATCTATCAATCAAGAGCCAAGGCATCCTATCAAACCAATATCAACATCAAAACAAGATTATTCTTTGAATCAATGTGTCATCACACCTCGCTTCAAAGAGGGACAAAATGTAGACACTTAAAAATAATTATTTTTATTATTTTTATTTCCTCGCATAATTAATTAATTAATAATTATGTTAATTCAAATTCCTCTCAATATTAATTAAATATAATTAATATTGTCACTATAGCATATGATTGATTTATTTAATAAATTAATCCCTTTCTTTATTCTTCTAAAAAAATCAAATCCTCACAAATCTTCCTCTTAGCTAATTAATTTCAATTAATTAGTTAACCTACATGATTCCTACAAATCATCTTCTTAATTCATTTTTCTAGAAACTCCCTAAACTAACTTAACATTATTCTTCTAATTTTTTATTCCCTCCACTCATTCTCTCTCCTAGTCAAATTATCCTACAAATATTAATCCCACCTAACATTTCCTCTAATCCCCCTCCTAATGAGTCATTAGTGGTTAATCATCATGATTAGCCACAAAGTCAACTCTTTGTCCTTTTCATCTAGCCACTAGCTTTAAATGCTCTTTTCCTAGGTGAATGTAAGATTTTCAAAATCACACATTCCTCTAGGCATCCCCTCTCCCAAGGAATTTTTAATTCCTTTTTATTCCTCCAATCCCCATGATATCCTTTTTTGGAGAATTTTTAATTCCTCCAATGCATCTTGTGGAGTGTGGAGATACGAAATGCCTTTAAGGCATATTTCTTGGTCTCCACACCCTCTCTTGGACCTTGTGTGAGCTCAAAAGTAAATCTTAGCCCTTCATCTTGAATTCATCCTAGCCATCCATTTTCCTCTCCTCTTCCTATAAAATAGGGCTCCATCCCTTCATTCAAAACACCTTGAAATCTAGTAAGTTTATGCTGCCCTTTTGAGCCTAGGAAATCATCTTGGTAACTTGATCATCTCATTCTTATCATTTTTCAAATCCATTCCATTTGTGCATGACATTGGAGAGCCATCCACATCCAACAATCAAAGGAGCACATCAAGTGGAGCATTATCAAGGGGCGCCTTCACTTCATCAAGCTCAATCTAAAGGAGAAGGTAAAATAGCAAGGTGAAATGATCTTTTAATGATATTTTAGCATTCTGCATGTTTATTTCATTATGTTTTGATCATTTGACCTTCAAATCTATTTTCCCCTCTTCAATATCATCATTGGTAACTTTGTAATACAAAGTGCTGTTGGCATTACCTTTTGTGTAACCAAGCTTCAAAAGATATTTATCTAATCTAGCATACAAAGCTCTGGGAGCTTGCTTCAAACCATATAAAGCTTTCCTTAACCTACAAACCATATCCTTATTATCTGTCAAAGAAAATCCATTAGGTTGTTCAATGTAAACTTCCTCCTCAAGATCTCCATTTAAAAATGCACATTTTACATCCATTTGATAAACTATATAGTTCTTATGAGCTGCGAATGCAAGAAATAGTCTAAATGTCTTAATTCTAGCTATTGGTGCAAAGGTTTCATTATAATCTATTCCTTCATTTTGTGAGTAACCTTTACAAACTAATCTTGCTTTGTTTCTGATTACTTCACTATCTTCATTAAGTTTATTTCTATATACCCATTTAGTTCCAATTATATTTTTGTCTTTAGGCCGAGGAACCAATGTCCAAGTATTGTTATTTTTAATTTGTTCTAATTCATCTTCCATTTCTTTTATCCAATGTTCATCCTGACATGCTTCAATAACAAATGTTGGTTGAACTTGAGAAATTAAACATACCTCTTCATTTGTCAATCTTCCTCTGGTCATAACACCTTGATTTTTGTTTCCAATTATCTGATTCTTTGAATGATTCAATCTTACATACTTGGGTTTGTTCTGATTTCCACTTACATGTTGTTGTTCTTCAGTCACACCTGAGTTTTCTGATGATGCCGGTGTGACTGGGTCTTCACTCTATATCGGTGCAATCTATGTTGGTTCATTTATAATCATTTCAACTATCAGTTTTATAGATCTTGAATCTCCTCTAAAGTGTTCATCTATCTTCACGTTAGTACTCTCAATGATTTTCTGTAACCTTTTATTATAACATCTATATGCCTTGCTTTTAGATGAATAACCAAGAAATATTCCTTCATCACTTCTAGGATCAAATTTGCTAATATACTCATCTCTTCTAATATAACATTTGCTTCCAAATATTCTAAAATACTTAAGAGTGGGAATATGACCAAACCATAGTTCATAAGGGGTCTTACCGGTTTCACTTTGATGTGAACTCTATTGAAAGTATAAACCGTTGTATTCACCGCTTCACTCCAATACACATGAGGTAGATTTTCCTCCATTAACATGGTTCTTGCTACATCTAGAATAGTTTTGTTCTTCCTTTCCACAACTCCATCCTACTAGGGTGTCTGGGGTGCTAATAGTGTAGATCAGGAAATTGAAAATCATCAAAACAATAGCAATTAGGACAACCACAAAACCTAAAGCTGCTATGAAAGCAATCCTAAATCCAATCAATGAAGACATAAAGACAAGATATTCAAATCAAATGAAATTGAAGCAAACCGACCCAAATATCTCCTTCATTAGGCTCCATTGTTCTTCTTTCACCTTCAAATTTGATGTGGATCTCACCTACAAGTGCAAAATGCAAGTGGAAAACAAGTTGTTGAGAGATGAAATTCACAGCATAAGGTTACTCAAAAATGTGATTGATTCCCCTTTCATTGAAGAAAATCATCCAATTTATAGACAAATTGGAGAGAGGACAAGATTAGCATGAAGAGATTTGAAAGGAAATTCAAATCAAGAATGGTAAAATTATGACAAATGTGTGACATTTTCTATGCAAGGTGTATCACAAATTATGCACAAATTATGACAAATTATGACAAGATTGAAATGCCATTCCCATGACAAAAGGGAAGAGAGAAAATAGCCTCCATGATTGCAACAAATGGAAGCATAAACATAGGAGAAAATGAGGAAATGAAATTAGGGGAAATATTAGAAAAATTAAAGAAAATAGGAGAAATAGAAATTAGGAATTAGGAGAAATTAGCAAATTAGAAAATTGAGGAAAAAGATGAAATAGAAATTAGGTGAATTAATTAATAGGTTTTCATCCATTAATTAATTCATGAAAGAGACCTAGGACTAAATAAATAGATTTATTTAACCCACAAAGAAGAAGAAAAGGATTAAATGAACAAATCATAAAACCCTAGAAATAAGAGGACAATGAATTAGGTCAAGACAACAAGAAATTAATGTAGGTTCGATCATGATTCTAATTGACAAAGGACCAATGTTGATAAATGATTGAGATTGGTTGACAAAAATCAATGACAAATTGACCAAGATTGACAAGGAGATCAAATTGATAGGTGCCAATTGATGAAGAACAATGACTAATCGATCCAAATTGACATGATTCAAAAGGACAAGGATTGATGACGAATCGATTGCAAAATGACAAGATTGACAAGGACAAGTATTGATGACGAATCGATCGTAAAATGACAAGATTGACAAGTTGATAATCGCAAATGATTACTAACAAGCTAAAGATGATTGAAAGATTGACAAGAGGACAAAAACTTAATTCTATCATCGATTAGGATTGATGATGTCCAAAATGATAATAAATGAGCATGCACCATGATGCGACAGGACAAGATCGACCAAAATCATGACTGAAGATTGCTATCGACAAGACCTAATTTGAAAGTGATAAAAATAAGGAATACAGAAGAAGGACTCGATGCTCGCAAATGATAAAGACCAAGTGTGCAACATAGAATAAATGTTAATGCGACCCAAGAACCCTAAAATAAGACAATGCGCAAATGTTAAAGTATGACTCCATAAGTGTTGACCATTTTTAGATATCTACATTTTGCCCCTCTTTGAGACAATGTGATTCTAAGCATTGTTTCAAAGAACAATAATGAAAATTCCCCAAACAATAACAATGACATATGCATGCCCTCTCGAGGAATTGGTCGAAAAAATCCAGAAAAGAGGCCAAGTGATTGATAAGAATGACAGAAGACGATAGGTTCGAACGGATCAAAAATCAAAGGTCGGATGCACAAAGGATGAGTAGTGTAAGGTGCAAAAGCCCATGACCATCATAAGATGGAGAGCATGCACATCCATCTAGGTACTGACAAAGATCTATATAGGAGACAACGAGAAGGAAAAGAGTTCATTTGCACTGGCCAAAGTGGAGGAGTTGTTGCTCAAGAAAAAGGACCCTTGCAGAGAGATGGTGAACATTCCAATGGCATATCACCTTGGGGAATGTGTATGCATCTACAGAAGATGGAACGATGTGGGAGTAGCGGTATGTAGCTCAAAAACCCATATGTTCAATTTCATGAATTTTGCTTGATTGTGGGAAATTGTAGGGCTTCATCCTTGAGACATGGCAGGGATGAGGAGGACAAAGGGAGCACCCAATGATAGAGGCGCGTGCTCCTTATGATGGAGACATATATAGTTTGACATTATGTACTCATCCTGCGGGCCATACGTAGGACAAACAGTCCAATTTTGTACTCCGATATTTTTTTATTTTTATTTTTTGATATATGATATGATATGTAGCTATATGATGGGATGCAATTTGTTATGGATTATGTTTACTTTCCATGTATGGATGTCTTATGCACTGTCTATGTACTATCTTTGGAACATGTATGAATGTTGTTTATGTTTTTGATGCATTTATAAGATGAAATGGATAAAATTCTTTGTATGGGCTTGATATAATGCAAATGTACTAACCAATGAATGCAAGATGCAGCTTTTATTTTTTTATTTTTTTATTTTTTTGGAGATTGGATAACTAGACCGAACGGACTGCCAAGACCGATGGAAGAAATGTTAGTAAGAAGAAATTAGACAGAGGACAGTTAGAGATGAAGGAAAACTTGCTTTCACAAATGCACATAAGTAGGTGAGAACCTTTATTTATTGTAGCAAAGCGGATGCAGAGCATCATGGCATTGAAGGCCAGAGCTGGAACGCAACCCCTTTTGCAAAAGATAGACACATCACACACAAGGAATGAGTGAAGCATCCTAGGGTGCATACATCAAGGGTTGAGGTATGTGCGATGTTCACAAAGCGAATGTACTTATCACAGACACCTAATGATATAGTTTACCCAGTTTATGACAAACAATCCACAAACAACAAACACAACAAAAAAAGGAAAGGGACCATGAACCATCCCGGTCACTTTAAATCACTCAATGACATCATTGAGCAACATAGGAACATGATTGAAGCCAAAGATAAATGAGTAAAAAGATAAGATGCACAAATTCAACCAAGTCAAACAAACAGTCTGATCGTCATTGTCAAAAGTGGAAAACAAGAATGATCATGTTGTCTGGTTTCAGGGAATGCAGTACCCCATCGAAGATAGGACACAGTCTGGTTTCGAGTATACCACACCCTGTATAAGACCCATGATAATGTTGACAAGGACCAATGGTAATGTTGATGCTATTTTGATTGATGTGACAACTATGATCAGGTTGAATGCTTGCTTGGTCAAACAGTTTATCTGTTAATGTGTGATTTCATTAAAGCACAATGTTTGATTGATTGTCATTGGATGTATGCTCAGTGATCTGTCTATGCATAAAGGGGACCATTTATTGACAAAATGAAAAATACCAAAGAAATTGTTTTTGGATTTTGATGTTTTTCACTTTGTAGGAATTTTGAGTTTTTCACAATTTTTTTTGTTCATTTTTTAAGGACTTTATTTGACTTTTTAGGGATTTTTTTAGGACATTATTTGATTTTTAGGGATTTTGTCAAGACATTATATGATAAGAAAGCTCCAGTCTGCACACAACAATAACTTCAGTAATTGATCATGACAAGGGGCGCGCACCCAATGAAAATTTGAAAGACATATACAGTGACCAGAACCAAAACATATGCACAAGGACTGGAAACCTGAGTATGAAAGACAATGATGTTGACAATCACAGGCCTGGAACAAAACATTGGGTCAGGGCAAGGATAATCATGATAAACCTGCAGGGGGGAAAGTATAGCTAGGAGTCATGATAGATAATAGAGCAATAGTCTTTTACACATGGCGCCTGTTTGCCAGGTTTTCACCATGGTACTTGCCCAAAGCACCTGTTTGCTAGGTTTTCACTAGAGGGCAAATTATTTTTCTTTACTTACTTTTTTTTTTTTTTTTGTTCTTTTCAATTTTTCACTTTTTTTATTTTTTTGTATTTTTGAGCTTTTGATTTTTTTTTTTGTTTTTTTTTCAGGATCATATTGAAGAACTGCTGACAGAAAAACTATGCCAAGTACTTTCGAAAGTACATGCTATTTACAGGATCTGACAGAGGTTCACCATCTGGGGTTGCAAGCTGATATGCCCCTAAACCATAGGTTGCAGTAACTATGAAAGACCCAACCCAATTAGGCTCAAATTTTCCTTTGATGATGTCAGTAGATTGTGTATTCTTCGGGTTCACCTTTAGGACCAAATCTACCACTTTGAAGTGTCGCCCTTTGACCTTCTTATTATAAGAGCGACGGAGATGGTTTTGATATGCTTGCAAATGTGTCAAGGTTGTCTGACGTTTCTCATCTAACATCTCAAGCTGATGCAGCCTAGAGACTCTGTGCATCTCATCATCAATCAAATGTTGCAGGGAAACACGCAAAGAGGGAATTTCCACTTCCAAGGGTAAAATGGCTTCTGCACCATACACCAAGGAATAGGGTGTTGTGCCAGTAGGTGTGCAGATGGAAGTGCAATAAGCCCATAGTGCTGGATTCAACTGTACATGCCAATCTCAACCAACGTTATTGACAACCTTTTTCAAGATCTTAATGATGGTTTTATTTGATGCTTCAGCTTGACCATTACTTTGTGGATAGTAAGGACTGGAGAAATGGTGTTGGATGTGAAACTTTTCACAAAGTTCCTTGACATCTTTATTTTTGAATGGACGGCCATTATCTGTGACTATTGCAAGGGGAACCCCATATCTTCATATGATATAATTCAGTAGAAACTTTGAAATTTGAACACTAGTGATATAGGTCATAGGGATAGCCTCGATCCATTTCGTAAAGTATTACGTGGCTGTGATGATGAATTTGTGTCCATTTGTAGATGTCAGGTGAATCTTGCCAATAAGATCCAATCCCCATTGAGAAAAGGGCCACAAAGATATGACAGAGTGAAGTTCTTGAGCTGGTGCATGAATGGAATTTCTGTGTATTTGACATTTGTAGCATTTCTTGACAAAATCATGAGCATCCTTTTCCATGGTGGGCCAATAATATCCAGCATGAACCAACTTTTTAGCTAGAATCAGACCATTGAAATGGCCCCCACATATACCATCATGAACCTCGGGTAAAGCCATTTGTACCTTGTTAGAATCCAAACACCTGAGGAGGCTGTGGTCAAAGGAATGATAGTAAAGGGTGTCTGCGATGATGACATATTTGGCAGTTTGGCGTATGAAGGCTCGGTGTTGGTTAGAGGAAAGGTTAGGTGGTAAGGTTTGGGATTTCAAATACCGATAGATGTCATTGTACCACGGGGAATTAGGACCAACAAGAACACACATCACATCTACTATCGAAATTTCAAAAGAAGGCACCAGCAATTGTTCGACCAAAAATTCACATCTGTCCATATTGTGGGGCATATTTAACATGGAAGCAATAGTTGCCATAGCATCTGCTGACTTGTTTTGAATTCTTTGAACTTGACTGAAATGGATATCAGTAAATTTTGTCTTGAAGAAATCCACCATATGCTTGTAGGGAAGAAGCTTTTCATCTTTTGTTTCATAGTCATCATTCACTTGATGGATGACTAATTGGGAATCTCCATAGACTTGCAAATGTGTAATGTTCCATTGGATTGCTATTTTGAGTCATGTGACCAAAGCTTCATATTCTGCAATATTATTGGTGCAATGGAAAGTGATCCTATATGACTTTGGGATAGCATCTCCTTGAGGGGTGACAAACAATATACCTGCTCCTGAGCCATACATTGTGTGAGATCCATCAAAGTATAATTGCCATTCCTTAGAAGAAGTAAGAGCAAATACGGATTCATCAGGGAAATCTATCAACATTGGATGACCATCATGAATAGGTGCCTTTGCAAGTTGATCTACTATGATTTGTCTTTTTATTGCCTTTCTCTTAATGTACTCAATATCAAACTCACTTAGGATCATAACCCACTTTGCCAGGCGACCTATCAAAGCTGCCCTGCTAAGCAAGTATTTCAAGGGATTAATTTTTGCAACTAGCAATGTCTGATGATTTAACATATAGTGGCGAAGCTTCTGTGTTGCAAATACCACTGCTAAACATGCCCATTCAATAGTTGAATAATTCAATTCATATCCCACCAGTGTCCGACTGATATAATAAATAGCTTGTTCTTTGCCTTTCTCATCTTGTTGGGCTAAGAGAGCTCCCAGTGTCATTTTAGTTGTAGAGATATACAATATGAATGGCTTCCCTACTATAGGAGGCATTAGAATAGGTGGCGACATTAGATAATCCTTGAGAGTTTGAAATGCTGATTGACATTGCTTGGTCCATTTAAAAGTGACACCTTTATGCAATAAATGTTGGAAGGGATGACATTTGTCTGCCAAGTGAGCTATAAACCAGTGAATTGACTGTAACTTCCCTTGTAGACTTCTTAGTTGATGGAGATTAGAAGGAGGAGGCATATCCATTATTGCTTTAACTTTTTCTAGGTCTACTTCTATGCCTCTATGAGAAACAATGTACTTTAATAATTTGCCGGTTGTGACACCAAAGACACATTTCTTTGGGTTGAGTCTGAGCTTGTAGGTTTCCATTCGATCAAAGATTGGGCCAAGGATGGCTAGATGACTATCTCTTGTGACGGATTTGCATAATAGGTCATCAACATAGTCTTCCATCAAAGTATGCATAAAATCATGGAAAATTGTTGTCATAGCTCTTTGATATGTTGCTCCAACATTTTTAAGGCCAAAGGGCATCACATTCCAGCAGTAGGTACCCCAAGCACATGTGAATGCAGTCTTATGTTGATCTTTAGGAGCAATGTGAATTTGATTATATCTGAAAAAACCATCCATCAATGATAGCATCTCATATCCGGCAGTCATGTCAACTATGATGTCTATATTTGGTAGTGGAAAGTCATCTTTAGGGCATGCTTTATTGAGATCCCTAAAATCTGTATAGATTTTGATGCCCCCAGTTACTTTGCTAACTGGTACCAAATTTGAAATCTAATCTACATAATCAATTGGTCTGATAAAGCCCACATCTAATAATTTTTTGAGTTCTACTTTGACTAAGAGAGCCACCTGGGGATGCATCTTTCTGAGTTTTTGTTTGATAGGCTTGGCATCTGGTTTTAATGGCAAGTGATGAAGGACTAATTTTGGATCAAGGCCAAGCATATCTACATAAAACCATGCAAAACTGATCTTCTTCTTGAGAAATAAATTGACAAAATCTATCTTTTCTTGTTTTGATGGAGAAGCAGCGAAATGAATGACCTTAGCATTGTCAGGTGTACCCAAATTTATCTCTTCGGTCATTTCCACAAGCAATGTTGATTTATCCTGACTTGACGAGGGTATGTCCAATCTTCCACCTTTGGGTGCCTCAGAGAGGTTTTCACCCACAAGTACGTCTTTTATTTTTACTTTTCCATGATCAGAGAGTGCCTTACGATTTTCACTCAAAGACCCATTCTTTTGATTTTTTACTTTTTCTTTTTCTTTTTCATTTTTATGACTAGAAGATGGAGTTGACTCCCCAAAATATGCTATAGAATCTAAATAAATAGAAAACCCTACCTTATGATCACCTTGTGGTATGCCTTCCCGTAGTCCAAGGAATTCTACAATTGCTTCGTCATTTTGAAAACAATCCAATTTGAGTGGTTCTTGTTCGTCATGTTGGATAAGCTATGGATAGACAAGGGGCATGTCATCGTCGGTTTCAAGGAGAGTTAGGGCCAAGATGGTAAGGATAAAAATTTCCATGGTATCATTGTCTGAACTACTCGTATCTGATTTGGAGCTTGGGTCCCAGAATGACTCTATCCAAGCATTAGGACACGTTTTGGGAGGGGGAGTTATTTCATGTTTGTCTTCCATGGGCAAATCATCAGGGTCACGGAAAACATTTTCAAGGGCATAAGAGCTAGAAGAAAAGGAACTCCACTCCCATTCATTGGAATCAGTTTTAGGTTGGATATCCTCAGGTGTTGTTTCATCATCAAAGTCATGCCCCTTTCCACACGTGGTCACTTTGGTAGATGAGGTTCCAATTCGCAATGGTACAAAACCTAACCCTAAAGTTGGATGTCGCATCTTAGGTATAATAGGTTCTAGTCTTCCTTTCTTGTCAGGGCCCAAACCACTGCAACCATCATATCCCTTTTTCTGCATTATAGTAAACCCTTTTCCATATCGCTCCATTGGCAATTTGACAGGTGGTGTATTAGTTTGATCCTTATAAAGCCAATCTATTACATCATCATCCAAATTTTCCTTGTTAAGTTCACCCCATTTTGTAAATGTAGTGGGGGGCTGATATTGAATGACTGTCTTAGGTTCCTTTTGCAACAAATGTGGTTTGCCATGTGATTTTGGAGATATTGATAAATTCCCAATGAGGAATGTTTGAGCCATTGAATACTCTCCGCATCCTTGGTCCTGTATCTTTAGTTTTCCTTTGACAGCATCTAACAACTTGTTAGGATCCACATAATTATGCGAGTGGGCCTCTCTATTGACTAGGACTTGTTGCTGCGGGGAATCCTTTAGATTAGCACAAAATTGAAATGGATTATGATCTCCTGGAATTGTTATCTCAGTCCCATTGTAAGGATATTTTAAACATTGATGATAAGTAGATGGAACTACTTTCATTGCGTGGATCCACGGACGGCCAAGAATCATATTGTCAGGGAGATCGAGGTCTAGGACCTGCAGGAAAGTGTTTTCTGTCACTGGACCTACTCTGATAGGCAATTAAATTACCCCTTTAGATGGGCGCTTAGCACCATCATATGCTTTGATTGTTATTCTTCTGGAAGAATCAATGTCATTTTCTGTATAACCAAGACCAATGACTACTCTCAAGGTACAGATGTTAAGACCTTCTTTGCCATCTATCAAGACTCGTCAGATCTTGCAATTATGGACAAAGACTTCAAGATGTAAAGGATCATTATGAGGGAGCTTATCAGGGGAAATATTGTTATCAGAAAAGGCAACGTGTTGGGAAACAGCAAGATGTCCAATTCGGACTTGAAACTGGTCAACATCAATGTCTATCAGGATGGTGGACTCAGTTAAAGCTTTATCTAGGACTGTGCGATGCATAGGGGACATTTTCAATAACTCAAGAATTGATATTTGTGCAGGTGTCTTTCCTAGATGATCTAGGAGATTATACTGACTCGTAGGAGTTGATATGGGAGGAATTGTAGGAGCTCCTTTTAGGACTATTTTGGATCAACGAGTGGTGACTGCGCAAGAAGGACCTTGTCCCTTTATTTTTATGGTGGAAACATACTCATTTGATGCTCAAAAACAATTGATGACATTGTTATAACTAGTATTTGCATAATTAAGATTCACTGTTTGGGTGGAGTTTGAAGAAGATGCTTTGCCCTTGTCATGATCAAGCAAAGGAGTTTTGAAAATTGTATGATCAGTGTTAGAGGTCACGTTGGGTGGGTCTACCTCAATTACTCCTTGATCTAACAAGTCTTGAATCATATGTTTCAATTGAAAACACGATGTGGTTTTATGTCCTTTTGACCTATGGTATTCACAATATGCATTATCATTCCACCAATGTAGCTTTACCAATGGTTCTTCCTTGACATCTGGTAACTTGATAAAATTTTCTTGTATCAATTGTTTCATTATTGATTCAATAGGCTCTCCCAATGGTGTAAACTATCGAGGAGGCCCATCCCTTGATCTGAAAGGTTTTCATTGTTGGTTTTGTTGCTGACCTTGTTGTTGATTATACTATTGGTATTGCGGCTGTTGAATAACATTGCTTGCTTGTGTCTGATTTTGTTACATAGCCGACATATTAGGAGCACTCAATTTCTTTATCGTGAACTTGGGTTGATTTGCATTCACTACTCTTGCGTCGACAACTCCATCATTAGTGACATTCTTGTTTTTGTACCAAAATCTATTTTTGTCCCCTGAATTGTTTGTGTTGTCACTGTCTTTGTTGAGCTTAATGAGTCCCTTAGCTACAAGAGCATTTTCAATGTTCATCTCTTTCTTAATGAACTTCTCAATGGTACTAGGACTTTTCAGTTTGAGCTCATACATCATTTCTGGGACCAAATTTTGATTAAATAAGTTCACTTGTTGTTCTTCAGGTATATCTAGGGAAGAACGATTGTACAAGCTTCACCATCTTTGTAAGAAAGTCACTAATGGTTCACCTTTCTTTTTCTTTGTGTTGCATAAATCTGACATGGTCACTTCATTGTCAATGTTGAATGTGAAGTGGGATATAAACTTTTGAGCCAATTCCGGCCATGTCTTTATGTTCCTTGGCAAATGTGAATACCAATCCATGGCTTGTCCTGTGAGACTTCATGCGAATAAGCGCATCAAATATGTTTCCTCATAGCTCACTTTAGTACATGCTATGAAAAATGCTCGAATATGGTCTTTTGGATTGCCTTTCCCTCTATATTTTTCAAAATTAGGTGCCTCAAAATGCTTAGGAAAGGGAGGCATGTACAAGCTCTTGTCAAATGGATTAGGACATAAATCTTGATCTGTGTATAATTTCTTTGTCCCTTTGGTTTGCAATGCGTCGATTTATCGTTGCAACTTCTCAAGCTATTGTGCAATTGTGTTAGATAGCGAAGATTTTGGAACTTCATCATTCATTCTTGGGTGTACTCTTTGTCAATACATCATGTTCTCCATTGGCTGTTGATGCTCTAAAATTGTTGTCTTTGGTGTCTCTGGCATATAAAGTTCTTGATATAGCTCTTGTTGCTGTGGTTGTGCCATGCCTTGACATTGACCCATTTGTTGTGCTTCTTGTGATGGGATCATCATTTGTAGCCTTGGTTGATATTGCAATTGAGGGTGTTGTTAATATTGCATGGACATTAGTTGTGGTTGTGATGTATGATAACTTGTTTTTCCTAGCACCTATTGAGGCACATGTTGCTATTGATGCTGACGAATCAGAATTTGTTGACTTTGTGCCAATTATTGTTGTCCTGATGTAAATCCCATCATTTGCAAAAAACTTTGTTTGGGAGGTTTCTGTTGTTTCTCCTTTAGATGGGGTATGGCACTTGCATTGACTTGCTGTGCTATTTGTCCAATCCATTGTGGTGGTTGCAAGTTTGAATTGACTTGTAATGGTGCAGAAGACACTGCAACTTGTTGTTGAATGCGATATTGTTGTTGTTGTGCATTGCTTGTTTGCGCATTCGATTGTGCCTTTTGTTCATTCCTCAATTGTTGCAACACTTGTTGTTGGTGCACACCACTATTTGTGGCTCTTTGTGTTGCCACTATCGAAGGATCTATCACAATATTTTGCATAATGGGTACTTGAGTATTTGGCAACTGTATTGAACTTGATGGGACATATGAACTTTGTTGCATTTTAGAATTGTTTTGAACATTCATAAGATCAGGCATTCCAATCGTAAAGCTTTCTTTCATCTTAGATTTGGATCCACTTTTAGGTATTCAAGGAATCACTTCTTGTTGAGGGACACCTATCAACATTTGTGTGGCCATCATTTGATCTTGTGTTAAAGGTGTTGCATTAAACAATGGATTGCTTATTGTTTTGAATGTTGACTTTTGTGGAATAGTCACTGTCAAATTTTTTGAAGCACGCTTACTCAACAACATGTGTTGAGGTTCTTGTTGCACATTTTCTTCATTTGGATGTGGAGAGAAACTTAACAGATCATTGCCTTGTTTTTTTTTCACATTAGTTTGCTCATTTGAGGAGGTCACATTACTCATCATATCAAGATATTTTTGTGGAAACATCCTAAAGACCTTGTTCAAGAATTTATCCATCCTTTTTGTCACCTTCGGATCTCTAAGGAGCATATCAACATCATCGGAAGCATCAAAATCTAATGAAGAATTTCGTAAAACATTTGGATTTATTTCTTGTTGAATGCCTTGATCTGAACCAAATCCTTGTGAAAGAGTTTGTTCCTCATGTAATGTTTGAGTTTGAATTTCATGTTGTAGGTTCAGTTGATTCCAGTGAAAAGGTGCATTTTCCCTTGGCATTGGTGGAACACTCCCATATCCCGGTTTCATGGGTACAAACACTAGCTCATATAATGGAGGTGGTCCAAGTTGAACCATTCCATATTGTGGTAATGATGTGTTTGGTGAACCTTCAATTTGTAATGTCTGACTAGGTTGAAACTATGAGTTTGATATGTTGTCAATGGGTTGATATGTTGGTTCGCCCATCTTCTTAGATTTTGACCTTGTTTCAACAGGCATGTCACTATACAAATGCAATATTTTTGGGATTTTTTTTTTTTGATTTTAAAAGGATGATGTATGATATGCAACAAAATGCAATCTATGGCAAGAATGCAACCTATGTTTTTTTTGTTTTTCAAGATTTGGACAAACTTTTTGGAATGCAAACCTAAAGACTCAACCTCGGGAAGTTGAAATGAAGCCAAGACCTTAAAGGACAAAGGACCAAATGACAATAGGACAAATTGACAATGTCTCACCTATATGCCTAGATACTAAGCTAGGTTTAACAAAAATGATATTAATGAAAGGACAAATTTTAGACAAGGTCAAGACTCCCTAACAACAACTTAGGGTATCATCCAAAGTTTTGATTTTTCAAGTTTGACAAACCAAATTTTTGAGACTAAATGCAAGAAGGAAATGATTATGACAATGACTTAGGATATGACATGAAAATGATCTAATGATATGATATGACAAGATGAATCCAAGACAAGATGACAATACAATGATAAGGATATGCGAAGACCAATGACTTGGAATATGCAAAATGCAACCTAGGCAAGACCTAATTTTAGCATGACAAGGATAATGCACGAATGGCACCTAAATGGAAATCTAGCTTGGATATGACAATGAAATGCAAACTTAGGGAAATGATTTTGAACCTAAGTGGAAAATGAGGACGCTTGCAATGAAAAGGACTAAAATGAAGGGAGATGACAATATGCCCTAGGACCTAAGTTGGACTATGCAAAACCTAGCCTAAAGTGACATGAATTTTGAAACAAAGATATTCAATGTTTTGACAAGCCATGTTCAAATGTTGGATGAATACTTGGACAAATTTGAACTTTTGTTTGGATTTTGTTTTGAATTGAAGGTTGTTGATTTTGAAAAGCCAAGTTGATTATGAGCACTTTTGAAAGTTTGTTTTTGATTTAACCTTTTACAATCATGGAAGACAAAATGTTTGTTTGACTTTGACTCAAGACAATAAAGCACATTCACAACAAATCCTATGGCTGGCAAGGGCAATATCTGTTGAATCCTCTAACCATAAAATACAACACTTAGCTGGATAGCTAGATGCTTGGTAGCACTGGCTCCCCCTTACAGTGCACTCACTTCTCGAGCATACTTGCTATCTCTAATTGAGGAGTACATGACAGGTGTCATTGGCATGCACGTATCACAACACCTAAGCCAACAGATAGAAGGATTTTGGCATCTAAAAACAAGAGATTCTAGTAAGGGTATCCATTCGGGTGGGTATTGATCTAGTGAATAAATCATCACAATACCATTCCAGCACAGGCGCAAAACAACTGATTTCACCTCTGTTTCTGGCCTTGCACAGGCGCAAAACCAATCAACACAGGTGCATAAAACTTCAACACAGGCACAGGAAACTTCAACACCAGCGTAGAAAACTCAAACACAGCCACAGAAGTGTCCAGAGAGCTCTAAGTCACCCTGTTTCTTGAGTTTTTCACCTACAAATAGCTCAAAAGCACTCAAAACACGGTTAAGGGGTTAGTTCACATCGGGTTCACTAGAAAATGTAGATCAGGAAATTGAAAATCATCAAAACAATAGCAATTAGGACAACCACAAAACCTAAAGCTGCTATGAAAGCAATCCTAAATCCAATCAATGAAGACAGAAAGACAAGATATTCAAATCAAATGAAATCGAAGCAAACTGACGCAGATATCTCCTTCATGTGGCTCCATTGTTCTTTTTTCACCTTCAAATTTGATGTGGATCTCACCTACAAGTGCAAAATGCAAGTGGAAAACAAGTTGTTGAGAGATGAAATTCACAACATAAGGTTACTCAAAAATGTGATTGATTCCCTTTTCATTGAAGAAAATCATCCAATTTATAGACAAATTGGAGAGAGGACAAGATTAGCATGAAGAGATTTGAAAGGAAATTCAAATCAAGAATGGAAAAATTATGACAAGTTGCTATGCAAGATGTATGACAAATTATGACAAGATTGAAATGCCATTCCCATGACTAAAGGGAAGAGAGAAAATAGCCTCCATGATTGCAACAAATGGAAGCATAAACATAGGAGAAAATGAGGGAATGAAATTAGGGGAAATATTAGAAAAATTAAAGAAAATAGGAGAAATAGAAATTAGGAATTAGGATAAATTAGCAAATTAGAAAATTGAGGAAAAAGATGAAATAGAAATTAGGTGAATTAATTAATAGGTTTTCATCCATTAATTAATTCATGAAAGAGACCTAGGACTAAATAAATAGATTTATTTAACCCACAAAGAAGAAGAAAAGGATTAAATGAACAAATCATAAAACCCTAGAAATAAGAGGACAAGGAATTAGGTCAAGACAACAAGAAATTAATGTAGGTTCGATCATGATTCTAATTGAAAAAGGTCCAATGTTGATAAATGATTGAGATTGGTTGACAAAAATCAGTGACAAATTGACCAAGATTGACAAGGAGATCAAATTGATAGGTGCCAATTGACGAGGAACAATGACTAATCGATCCAAATTGACATGATTCAAAAGGACAAGGATCAATGATGAATTGATTGCAAAATGACAAGATTGACATGGATAAGGATCGATGACTAATCGATCGTAAAATGATAGATTGACAAGTTGATAATCGCAAATGATTACTAACAAGCTAAAGATGATTGAAAGATTGACAAGAGGACAAAACCCTAATTCTATCATCAATTAGGATTGACGATGTCCAAAGTGATGATAAATGAGCATGCACCATGATGCGATAGGATAAGATCGACCAAAATCATGACTGAAGATTGCTATCGACAAGACTTAATTCTAAAGCGATAAAAATGAGGAATGCAGAAGAAGGACTCGATGCTCGCAAATGATAAAAACCAAGTGCGCAACATAGAAGAAATGTTAATGCAACGCAAGAACCCTAAAATAAGACAATGTGCAAATGTTAAAGTATGACTCCACAAGCATTGACCATTTTTAGACATCTACAGATAGTTGTCTTTTGATTCCATTCACTTCACAGAATGCATTAAATTCTCTAGATGTAAATTCTGCTACTTGATCTGATCTCAAACATTTGATTTTCTTGTCGGTTTCATTCTCTATCATTGCCTTGTATATCTTCAATCTTCCAAAAGCTTTTGATTTCTCCTTGAGAAAAGTAACCCAACACATTCTAGAATAATCATCAATTATTAGCATAAAGTACCTGTCTCCCTGTAGACTTCTTGTTCTTTTTGGATCACATAAATCAGTATGAATTAAATCAAGAATATTATTGGATTTCTCAATAATGATCTTAAATGTTGTTCTAACTTTCTTTCCCATTTGACATTCCTTACATACCAGCTTATGAGGTTTCACAATCTTAGGTAAATCCCTTACTGCCTTAGTTGAACTGGTCTTTACAATGCAATCAAAATTCACATGACAAAGTCTTTTATGCCATAACCAATTTTAATCAATGTGTGGAATCAAACATGTCTTATCACTAGTATTCAAAGTGAAAGATATTACCTTTAGTTTGATTACCGGTTGCAATCTCCAATCTAGTTCTATTTATGATTTTGCATTTCCCATTCTTGAATTGTAATTGAAATCCTTTTTTCAACTAACTGACCAACACTCAAAAGATTATGCTTTAAGCCTTCTACATAGTAAACATTTTCCATATTATACTTACCATCCAAAGATATAGTGCCTCTTCCTTTGATTAAACAAGCTTTATCATCTCCAAACCTTACTATACCTCCATGAATTTACTATAAAGATAAGAATTTTCTTTTATCACCAGTCATATGATGCAAGCATCCACTATCTAGTATCCATTCACCCTTTTCTTCAATTTTTTCTGCTAGTGCTTGCTCTATCGATTTGACAATAGGTGTCGGTTGATCTTCTTTTATTGCAACAAAAGCCCATCCATTATCTGTTGTATCTTCATCTGAATCATCTATAACACCTTCATCTGATAGTAACATGACTTATCTCTGTTTTTCTTAAATTTGTATCTCTAATATTCAGGGTTAGGCTTATATGATCTTTTTGGTTCCTCCCTTAGTCTTGCATGTCTATCAGGACATCTAGAAGCTATATGACCAACTTTATTGCAATTAAAACATTTGAAAGGTTCTTTACCTTCATACTTACTTCCTCTTGGACCTTTAGGCATTTTTCTTGCAAATAGTGCTTCAAGTTCTTCAAGTTCTTCATTTTCTCTCATCATATCTTCAAGTTCTTTTGCATAAAGTACTTTCCAGTCAGTTTTGTCAGATGATGATGATGATGATGATGCTAATGATGATGCTTTTAAAGCTAAATCAGTCTTGACTGTAGCAACAAGACCAAATTCTGAAAGTTTTCCAACCAAAGTATCTCTAGAAACTGAAGTATTAGACATTGTTCTCAACTCATTAATATCAGTTACTTTCATTTTGTAAGTCTGTGGCAATGCTCTTAAAACTTTGGACACAATTTTATCTTCACTTAAGGATCCTCCACAACATTGTATTCCTAAAGCAATTTCATTCTCTTTCCATAAATACATAAATTCTTTCATCTTCTTCTGTTTTTAAATTTTCATACCTGACCCTGTAACATTCTAATTTTGCAATTTTGACAGTGGTATCTCCTTCATTCAATGTTTCTATTTTATCCCAAATAGCTTTGGCAGTAGATCGATCTGATAATCCCATAATTTTTTGATCTGATAATGCACTTAGAAGTTCTTCTCTTGCTTTGCAATCATTGTCCAAATCCTTAGCCAATGTTGGTGGATGGGGTTGATTCGGAGTAGGACCAACATAGCCATTCTTTGTAACATCCCATATATCTCTTCCAATGTAGTTTAGAAGTGTTTCCATTTTGATCTTCCATATACCATAGTTAGTTCCATCAAGTTTTAGACTGTCCTTCCTGAAAATATTTATTACCATAGGATCTCGTCAAGTTGTTAGGCTTCTACAAAAAGAGGACTTAGCTCTAATACCAATTGTTAGGAACCGGGAAGGACAATTGAGGGGGGTGGGGGCTGAATCAGTTGTGAACCAGTTGTCAATAAATTGTAATCCAAATGCAAATTATTCCACTTAAACTTAATTCTAGTAAACCAAACTTAAGTGTCGGTAAAACAAATTAACAGTTATAGCAGTACCAATTTAACTTAATGCATAAAATAGAAAGAGAAACAACATCCACAACACATGACACAAATATTTTGATGTGGAAACTTGATAAGGGAAAAACTATGGTGGGAAACCTTACCCACAATCAGATGATAATATTGTAGATATTAAGTGTATGCAAATGTGGCCTGCACATACAGAAAGGCCATCCGCCTAGAGCTCATGCTCAATCACAAAATAGGAGTCACACTAACTACAATTGGATGGTTAAATCCAATGATAATGTACTACTCAAAATAGAATCTGTAATGTTGGATTCGGTACTGTTTTAAGCTCTGAACATGAGTGTCAAACACCTTCATAACCTTCCTTCAACCTTCAAATAATGTTTGTGTGATTCGCACAAGGATCTACTTATTTTCACTCTTTAATATTTGAATACACTCATACCACATATGATCTTCAATAAGATCTTACAATCATATATACAAAACCTAAGACCAAATGTATAGGTCGGCTCACTAAAGATATTACAATTAAAATCAATTACAAATAAGTCTTGATGTGATACAACATGTTAGCTCAATACATTTACCATATTATCCAATCAATAAACCATCTCCATAATGTGTCATGCTAATCTGGAGTACCAGTCCATAACCTAGACCTATCTGCTGGTAAAGGAAAATCTGTCAACCTGATTAGACCAATAAGAAAAACATGAAATCCAAGCTTCCAACCCATGTCTTCGACATAACCAAATGATGTCCAAGTTATCATCGTTGCCGATGAACCATGTACCCTACTGGTGAACATATACCAGTGACTTTGCATAAGCCACTAACCATAATATGTTGGTTCAACAATAAACCAATATAACCATAGTGTCAAATCAGCAATGTAGACCTCCAAGAAGACAAGTGTTGACATCAATGACAAAACCAATGCAACACCTGACAAATTCATCCATAATACCAACACATTATTTATAGGGCGAGCCACTTCTGTTGTCCAATTCCCTATATCAAGATCAAAATCCATTTTTTAAATAGTTTTTAGGTTCTTAGACATAGGAGTCTTACCCAGGCACTTGCTCACCATGTCCTCTATTGGAAATAAAGTCTGCACTACATTCCTCTTTTTGTTGTTGATAGATGTTTCCAACCATTGAGGAGCACTAACTACTACACTTTTCTCCATAAGAACCTAATCTTGCATCACATTCATCACTATCATTGTATTGGCAAGGTCTGGAACCTCTTCTAATGGTTTTCCCATATCAGTAATTTCCATAGTTGGCATTTCTTGATTTAGCTTTGCCTTTATAGTTTCACTCTCCCGAGATTCCTCTAGATCAACCACCACGGTATTTTCTTGGTTTCCCCTACCTTTACTTCTAGTTCAGGACCGAGTGGTTCGAGCAGGTAACTAGCTTATGAGTGATTTATTCAACTTTTTACTAGTTACACCTACACCACAAAATTGAACAAATTTATGAGAAGAAACAATTGGAACCTGTGAAGAAAGGCTTTTGATAGTTGTTTTTCCAACTGTTTGTTCTCTCAACCATTTCTTAGTTCTTCTAATTACAGGGAATTTTCTATTTTGGAGTTGATCTTCTTCATCCTTTTCCCAATCTATCTCAGGAATAGGATGATCTTGAACTTTCTCTTCATACTATAGGTCCATTACATCGTTCCCATTTCTTTCTGTAATTCCAGAAATGTTCATCTCCAATTTCATAGTAACAATCTAGTTCGCTATGAATTTGGACCACATTCTCCTTCTGACTTAAAATTCATCATAGCATTCTTCCCAAAAATCCTCTAACTACCAAATATGAGAGAAACCAAGCCTAAGGCTTAGATGTGTTTGTGCAAACCCTTTACTATAAAAGTTTGTGTGGGATACATATCATTGCAAGTTGAGCTTCTTAAAATCCACTTCCAAGTTCAATGCATCAGAAATAGTTTTGCAAATATAATAACCTAATTCAAAAGGGAAAGATGCTAGACAATTCAAATAACTAGAACACAACTAAGAGGGGGGCCCTGAATCAGTTGTCATGGATTCCCAAAACCTTAACAATTAAAACTTTAATACCAAAACCCAAAACATTAATACTAGAATGCTTAAACCAAATACCAGAATAGCAGTTAAACCAATTAAACATAACCAATAATCATAGAGTAAATACCATCCACATGACACCAAGATTTATACGTGGAAAACCCAGTAAAGGGAAAAACCACGGTGGGAAGCCTACCCACAGTCAGATAATACTTTTGTAGTAAGTATGTGAATTACGATTGAGGGGCTTGCACGTGCAGGAAGGCCAACAACCTAGAGAAGACTTCTCATCACAAAATGAGTTTCACTGACTACATAGAAATCCAAACTAGAATCTGGAGAAGTGGCTGAACTACAAAGATAGCATCTCCTACACCTTAGAATAGTTTTAGTTAAGATCAATACCGGATGACTAAATCCTCTTACATAAACCTAATTTGATCTCCAATCATTGACCAAATCCTCTGCCTAAATGATATTACATTACTTGCATATTACATCCTTTGACTAACCATGATGATCTATTGTGAGATCTTACATCATATATATACAAACCCTCAACCATAAACAATCAGGTTTGCCACTAGACAGTAAACTAGTTACATAATTACAAAAAATGTTAGCCTTAGACCAAATAAACAATATTCAACCCATAAGACATCTTGAAAACACATCAAAAGGATCAATTCACACGTTACATTAAGTCGGTCCATAATCTAGATCAACCGGACCCAATTTAGGTCCACACACGCTAAGGCAATTATCCCAATATACCAAGTCTTGAACATGATCACCATCAGCATCTTGAATCTCCACTAGAAGCTGTACCAACACCACTTATGCATATCATCAAAGATATTCAACAAAAGCTTTGTCGGTGAAACCCTTGCCGGAATCACAAGCCAAGCTTCCAAGCAAACAAGATAACATCCGATCACTAGATGAAAACATACTTACTGAATATGAACATGAGTATCATGAATAAACTAATTCCATAACCAAACCATACCAAAGCATTCTGGATCATGTTGGATCCAAACAGGGACTAGAAGGGTGATGGTAAAGCATCCAAAATAGCTAGTGTTGACATAAATGACAAAATATCAATGCAACACATAATCAATTCCTCCAAATGGCCAACAATCTCTCCCTTTGGAATTGATAGAAACACTAGATGTGAAAAAAATCTAAGTACCAATAAATGCCAAACAAGTCTCCCCGAATGGAAGACAACCAACAATCTCCCACTCAAAGATATAGCAATGAAGTTCTGAAACAAAGACCAAACTCCCCTGTGAATGATATCTCTATAGATATCTAGATTACACATATA
The DNA here is from genome assembly GCF_030272615.1 of Cryptomeria japonica. Classification (NCBI taxonomy): domain Eukaryota; kingdom Viridiplantae; phylum Streptophyta; class Pinopsida; order Cupressales; family Cupressaceae; genus Cryptomeria; species Cryptomeria japonica. The sequence continues at coordinate 676,932,950 of NC_081415.1, read as the reverse complement.
TCTCTCCCTCTAGTGTATAAAACTCCTTAAGTTTTTCTTTTTCACATCAATATCTCTCCCCCTTTGACATCAATGCTAGAAATCTGACAAAAATATCAAAAAAAAAAACATAAACCATTTAATCTCAAAGCTGACTACTCCCCCTGAGCAGTAGCATCCCCACATCAGTGCTGGAATGAAAAATATCTTTGATAATCCATATCAGAGTGATGCCAAACCACATCAATCATGTCTCTATCAGAGGGGAAGAAACTCTCAATCAATCTTTGAAGTATTCAAATGATTCTTTAGGCAAAGGTTTAGTGAAGATATTCACAATTTGCTCTTTAGTGTTCACATAAACCAGTCTGACTTCATTTTCTTCCACCTTCTCCTTCAAAAAGTTATACTTGATAGATATGTGCTTTATCTTAGAATCAAATACCAAATTCTTTGATATGTCAATAGCAACAAAGTTATCATAGTGAATAACTACTAGTCTAGTGCAATGCACTTTGATATCCTTCAACATTTGCTTCATCCATAAAACTTGTGTACAGTTAGTAGTAGCAACACCATACTCAGCTTCAGCAATAGATAAAGAAGTACATGATTGTTTCTTTTTGATCCATGAAACCAACTTCTTTCCAAGAAATAAAGCTCCACTGGAAGTACTTTTCTGGTCATCAACATCTCCTGCCCAATCAGCATTTGTATATGCACATAATGTAAAGTCATCATCCTTAGGGTACCACAAACCATATTCTAATGTACCTTGTAAGTATCTAAAAATCCTTTTCACCGCACTGACATGATTTTCTCTAGGATCACTATGAAATCTTGATACAATACAAACAATATTCATTATGTCAGCCTAGTCTAAGTCGAATACAGTAGACCTCCAATCATAGATTTGTATCTTGTAGGATTTACCAGTGTGGAAGCATCTTTTCTTGTCAACTTCTCACTTGAAATAATAGGATTACTTACCAGTTTATAATTTCTCATACCAAATTTCTTCAAAAATTCCCTAGCATACTTAGTTTGATAGATAAAAATACCTTTATCAGTTTGATCAATCTGTAAACCTAAGAAAAATTTAATTTCCCCAATCATAGACATCTCAAATTCATTCTTCAAATTGTTAGCAAATTGCTTACGCAACTTATCTTCACCTCCAAAAATAATATCATCGACAAATACTTCAATAATCAGTGTATCATCATCAGTGATCTTATAATATAAATTACTATCAGCATTACCCTTAGTAAAACCAAGCTTCAAAAGATATTTATCCAACCTTGCATACCAAGCTCTAGGTGCTTGTTTCAATCCATATAAATATTTCCTTAACCTACAAACCATGTTTGTATCATTTGATAGTGAAAAACCATTAGGTTGCTCAATGTAAATTTCCTCATCAAGATCCCATTCAAAAATACACACTTAACATCCATCTGATAAACCTTTAGTTTTTGTGGGTAGCATAGGCAAGAAATAATCTTACAGCTTCAATCCTAGCTACAGGTGCAAAAGTCACCATAATCAATTCCTTCCTTATGAGAATATCCTTTACAAACCAATCTATCCTTATTGCTTACAACTTGACCATCCTCATTCAATTTATTCCTAAAAACCTATTTAGTTCCAATAACATTCTTATTTTTAGGTCGGGGAACTAAAGTCCATGTGTTATTTTTCTCAATCTAATCTAATTCTTCTTCCAAAGCTTTCAACCAATATTCATATTTACATGCCTCAATTATTGATACCGGTTCAACTTGAGAAATTAAACATACCTCATTAGTTGTCAGTCTTCTTCTTGTCATTACTCCATTGTTCTTATCCCCAATGATCTGATCTTTTGAATGATTTAATCTCACATACCTAGGAGTCTTCTGACTCTTTGTTTCTCTTCCTGGTTCTTCAGTTACTGTAGAATTTTTTGATACTATAGGAGTAACTAGATCAACACTCTATTTCGGTAAAGGTGCTACTAGTTCAGATATAATCATTTCCACAGACGGTTCGTTTTCATAAACTTTGATTTGACCTCTTTTCAGCTCATCCACCTTGACATTAGCATTCCACAATTCTCTGCAATCTCTTGTTATAACATCTATATGTCTTGGTTTCATTAGAATAACTAAGAAATACACCTTCATCTTATCTAGGATCAAATTTTCCAATGATATAATCTCTCATGATATAACATTTACTACCAAAGATTCTAAAATACTTAACTGTAGGTGTATTGCCAAACCATAATTCATAAGGTGTCTTACTGGTTTCCCCTTTGATATGTACTCTATTGAATGTATAAATTGTTGTGCTCACTACTTCTCTCCAGTATATATGAGGTAGACTAGCTTCCATCATCATTGTCCTAGCAACATCTAAGATAGTTTTGTTCTTCCTTTCCACAACTCCATTTTGTTGAGGTGTCCAGGGAGTAGAAAATTGTCTTCTTATACCATGCTTCTCACAAAAGTTATTAAACTCACCGGATGTGAATTCTCCACCATGATTTGACCTCAAACATTTAATCTTCAATCTTGTCTCAGTTTCCACTTTAGCCTTAAAGATATTAAAGTTTTCAAATGCCTTAGATTTATCCCTTAGAAAAGTAATCCACATCATTCTAGAATAATCATCAATGATTAGCATGAAATATCTATCACCTAGAAAACTTTTAACTCTAGCAGAGCCACACAAATCAGTATGAATAAGACCAAGAACATCATTAGATTTATCTTATATAATCCTAAAAGAGGTTCTGACCTATTTACCCATTTGACATTCTTTACATACCGGATTATAGAGCTTCACAGTCTTAGGTATATCTCTAACTACCTTAGTTGAACTGATCTTTACAATGCAATCAAATTCACATGACATGAACTTTTATGTCATAGACAACTCTAATCAATTTGTGCAATCAAACATGTCTTCTCATCGGAATTCAAATAAAATATATTACCTTTTGTCTATGTATCGAGTGCAATCTCCAAACCAGATCTATTAATGATTTTGCATTTTCCGTCCTTGAACTGTAATTGAAATCCCTTATCCACCAATTGTCCTACACTCAAAAAATTATGCCTTAAACCTTCAACATAATAAAAATTGTTAGTATTATTCTTACCATCCAATGATATAGTTCCTTTTCCTTTGATCATACATGCTTTCTGGTGCAGGAGCACCTAGTTGAGCAAAACTCTCCTTTTTGAGTATTTAATGCTTTCATGTTTGTAATGTCTTGTGTCAAGTTTATAATGTTGTTTTAGGTTTTTTTGTGTCTTTTTTAGTGGTTTTGATCTCATTTTGAGCTCAAGAGGTCAAGTTTTGCCTTTCAGGCTTTGAGTTGACAATTTTTGGCAAAAATGTGCAAAATTGCCAAAAAGCTCTTCTAATGCTTTCCAAAGCATTGAAAAATGTTTTATAAGTGTTTTTAAGCATTTATAAGTTGTTTAGACAAGTTTATAAGGTTATAGTGTCAAAAATGTCTTTTGGACCAAGAAATGTTGTCATTTGGGCTTGCAAAAGTTGTAAAAGTTGTCATTTTTTGACTTTTCTTGCAAAATGAAGTTGTGGAAGCCTCATGTCCATACTGGAATTGATAACTAACTTTTTGGAATATTAAAAGACCTCTATTTTCCTTGAATAAGGTTGGTGATTGTACGAGCAAGAGTTTCCTAATAAAAATCATCACATTTTGGCTTTATTCACTGTTTTTTCTCCTTTGGTGTAACAGTCCATACTGTAGCTTCATAGTCCATACTATACCTTTGGAAAGTGGGCATAGTAGTTGTAAAATTCTCTCCAAGTGATTGTAGTACTAGTTTCCTTTGGCATTTGTTGTATAAAATTATTTTACTTCTGTGTGCTCACTGCCTTGTCAAGGGTTTGAAGTTCCAAAATGCCACCACTTGACTAATCTAGGTCTGGGATCCCACAAAATGGATTTAGTCAAGTTGGTACTCATGTATATAGTGTACATATGCTTCTTGTTGTGCCAAAATTGTGTTTGGAAGAAGGACTTGAGTGAATACTAGGCAAGTATTGATTACTCGGCTAGTAGCATGATCAAAAACTCAAGATTTGCACCCAAAAGAAATTTGGAGTGAAAAAATGTATGAGGAAGAGGTCTGGACATATGGCCAAGGGTGTTGAGAATCATCTTGGTTTGTTATATTAGCTTGTTCTTATCAAACATTCTCATTTTGTAAACAAAATAGTGAGTTCACTATTTTTGTGAATTGTGTTTGTCAAATTATTCATGGAATGCTTCAAAAGCATCATCCAAGCCTTGTAACTAAGAAGGAAATGTAATAGGAATATTCTCTAGTGTTTTCAAGACCTCATAGAGGTATATTTCTAATTCAAACTCTTCATTATGCAAGTCCAAAGAGGAAGCAACAACTGATTGGTAAAAGGCAACATTTTGACAGTGACAGTGGTATTCCACTTCCTTTTTCAGATGTGTGCCAAGTGTTTGGCATTATGTTTGTAGAGAAGTAGCAGGGGAAGGATTCAATTTGGTGTGGCAGAAGTTCTAAGCCAGTTTGGAGGCTTGATTAGTGAAGATGCAATGACTTCCCAATGTAACTAGTTCTAAACCCTACCAAACCCTACAAAAGTGCTACAAATAGTGGACAGTCCTCATTTTTCAATAGAAGAGGCCTAAACCATGAAAATCCATCAGAAAACACCTCTAAAACACCATCCAAATTGAGTTTGTTGGAGGAGGAGCCCATCATTGGGAAGGGTGAGTAAAAAGGTGTCAATTACCCCTCCATGAGCTAGTAGCCCTTTGACTGCATAACACACACTTTTTAGAACCCGATTGCAAGGAGGAGTTTGGGGCTCATGAGACTTTGTGTGGAAATTTTAAAATAGTGAACCAAATGACAAATAGGACCTTGGATAATGCATAGCCTCAGTTGGAGTTTTTGACCCTTGGTTGGTGTCTTGAGCAAGCCAAAGGCTATGGGCCTAAAACTAAGTTTGGTTGTCAAACTTGAACAAAACATTGCTACCCCTACATGACCATGTTGGAACTACCTATTGCATACTAAGAACAATAAGTTGAATGTCCAGTAAGCTAGGGATTGAGAAAAGTGTAGATGGGAGAGGTGAGTAGTTGGAGTAAGTTTGAGCATGGGTGTGAGCTATCACCAGAAAGGGAGGTTGTTGGTGAAGACTTGTAGAGAGACCTGACTATTGCAACTAAACTTGATATTGGCAAACATAAGGAGCAGACATAAATAATACCTCTTATTTCCTTTTATGGCCTTTTGAGGACTTACCTAGCAATCTCCCTATCACTTTGTCATCTCCAAATCTAACCAAACTTCCATCAAATTTTTACAAAGATAGAAACTTCCCTTTATCTCCAATCATATGATGTGAACAACCACTATCAATTACCCATTCATCCTTGTCTTCAATTTTAGTAGAAAGTGATTTCTCTTCAGGTACATTCTCTTCCAGTGCCAGAACATCTTCTTTGATAGCCAGGAACACCCATTCCTTCCCTTTTCCAGAACCACTAGCAGAGTCTTCTATCAGTTCATCATTAGAATCAGTAATGTCTTCCTCATCCTCTATGTAGCATGATTTATCTATGTTTTTCCTATACTTATACTTGTTCTGATATCTAGGGTTAGGCTTAAAATATCTTCTAATTCTTTCTTCAAATATTGAATTCCTTCTAGGATATCTACATGCAAAATGACCAATCTCATTACATACAAAACATTTAAAAGGTGCTTTTCCTTCATACTTACTTCCTACCGGTCCTTTAGGTACTCTTCTAGCAAATAGTGCTTCAAGATGCTCAATTTTTTCATCTTCTCTTTTCATATCATCCAATTCCTTTGCATATAAAGCTTTCCAATCTTTCTTATCAGTTGATGATGTAGATACATGAAAAATCGGTTCAGACTTCACAGCTCCAGAAGGTCCAAATTATTCAAGCTCAAAAGAAGATAATTTCCCAACCAAAGTATCTTTTTTGACAAATGTATTAGCCATTGTTCTCAGCTCATTAATAGCAGTAGCCTTCATCTTGTAAGCTAGTGGTAGGGCTCTCAGAACTTTAGAAACAATTTCATCTTCACTCAAAGATCCACCACAACATTGAATTCCCATAAAAATCTCATTTACCCTTTCTATGAATGTAGTAATCCTTTCATCTTCTTCCATATTCACAATATCATATCTCACCAGGTAACCATCAAGTTTGAAAATTTTAACAATAGGGTCACCTTCATTCAGAGTCTCCAACTTATCCCATATAGCCTTTCAAGATGATTTGTCGGTTAATCTCATTATTTCCTTATTAGAAACTACACACAAGAGGGATTCTCTTTCTCTACAATCATTCTCAAGCTCCTTATCCAGGTTGGCCAGATGTTAGATTATGAGGTGTAACACCATTCCATGTAATCTCCCAAATCTCCTTGCCAAGACATCTCAAATGAGTCTCCAACTGAATCTTCCATACAGTGTAATTTTTTCCATCAAGACTAGGGATATCTCTTCAAAAGATAGCTCTAGATGAACTGGATGAACTTGAACTTTTAGTTGCCATAGGATCTTCCTCAAGTGGTTAAGCTTTCTATAGAGAGGAGCAAAGTTCTGATACCAATTGTTAGACAGTTCAAATAATTGAAAGACAACCAAGAGTGTGGAGGGTGAATCAGTTGTCACAAATTATCGGGACCTTAACAGTTAAAACATTAATACCAAAACCCAAAACATTAATACCAGAAGAGAAGTTAAACCAATTAAGCATAAACAATAATCATAGAGTAAATACCATCCACATGAAACCAAGATTTATATGTGGAAAACTTGGTAAAGGGAAAAACCACAGTGGGAAGCCTACCCATAGTCAGATAATACTTCTGCAGTAAGTATGTGAAATACAATTGAGGGGCCTGCACTTGCAGGAAGGCCAATAGCCTAGAGCGCACTGCTAATCACAAAAGGAGTCTCACTGACTACATAGAAATCTAGACTAGAATCCAGAGAAGTGATTGAGCTGTAAAGATAGCATCTCCTATGCCTAAGTATAGTTTCGGTTAAGCTCAATAACAGAGGACTAAATCCTCTTACATAAACCCAATTCAATCTCCAATGATAGACCAAATCCTCTACCTAATTGATATTGTATTATTCATACATTACATCCTTTGACCATAACCATGATGATCTACAGTGAGATCTTACATCATATATATACAAACCCTCGACCATAAACAATCAGGTTGGCCACTAGACAATAAACCAATTACAAAACATGGTTACCTTAGACCAAAAAAACAATATTCAACCCATAAGACATCTCAGAAACACATCAAGTGGATCAATTCACATGTTACATTAAGCTAGTCCATAACCTAGATCAATTGGGACCCAATTTAGGCCCTCACATGCTAAGGCGATGAACCCAATCCGCCAAGTCTTGAACATGATCACCATCAGTATCTTGAATCTCCACTAGAAGCTGCATCAACACCACTTATGCATATCATCAAAGATATTCAACAAAAGCTCTGCCGGTGAAACCCTCACCGAAACCACAAGCCAAGCTTCCAAGCAAATAGGATAACATTCGATCTCCAGACCAAAACCAACTTACTGAATATGAACATGAGTATCATGAATAAGCCAATTCCATAACCAAACCATACCGGAGCATACCGGATCATGCTAAATCGAAACCAACAAGAAACCACTCAACCTACCGGGACCAGAAGGGTGCCGATAAAGCATCCAAAATAGCTAGTGTTGAAATCAATGAGAAAACATTAATTCAACACATAATCAATTCCTCCAAATGGCCAACAAAAGAAACTCCTGAATTTTATTTTGCTATTGTCTTCTTATCAATCTGAGCTAACTATCTACAAATCTCTATTAATACAAAGTGATCCAATGCATATCGTGACAATCTAAATGGTTCACCTTTGAATCCTCCTACTCTTATATAAGTGAACCAAGGAAACTGAATAAAATAACTGTTGTAGGTGCTTATCAACTACATGGCTTCATCTGACAGCCTTCAGTTTATATTTCCTTGCAACTCATGAACCAGTCTACTTGTGAACACATCATTCAACCTCCTAAATTTTTCATGGCATCTTTGTAACTGTAGTTGGGGATGATAATCACAAATCTTCATTCCTTCAACCCAAGGTTCATGATATAGTCCTGATCAGGGTCTTATACAAGCCAAACAGTAAAATAGATAAAAAGACATATAAAAACTTTTGTTCCCAAAAAAATTTCTTAGACCTTCATGAAGCCTTTCTGCAATTAGTTCCACCCAATCTAAATAGCCCTCACCATTTAAAATAACTTGATCAAAGAAATACATCCAATCCTCTCAGAAGAATATATGTTGGATTCACTTTTCCCTATGCAACAGGATGACAATATCCCTGACTTCTCTAATTAGATGTTCTCTTGTTAATGGTTTAGGTAGCCTTGAACCTCCCTTTTGAAACTTCAACAACCAATTCCTAGCAATGACACTTCTATATGTGGCGTTTTTCTCAGAGAAAAAGCCATAGGATGAGGTTATTGTCCGGTCTTCGTAGGGCTCCTTCGGAGGAATTTTCATTATGGCCACTACAGTTTCCCTATTGATACTCAATAACACACTTCCATCAACGGACGTAATGCACCTATGTTCTGGGTCATATCTATTCATGCACTCTAACACCAATTCTTGGCACTATATAGCTATAGGAAAAGAAGCATCTTTTATTAGCCCACTGTTTATAATTTTCTCCATCATTGGAGAATCCTTTAGGTTTGTAGATCTCTCTAAGAAATATTCCAAATCAGCCCGAGCTAATGAAGTATCTCCAAACTCAGGTAAAGAGAACATAAGATTAGAACTCACCTCTAATTTGGGACATGCAGACATCATTGTGATGAATTATGCAAACAAAAATGCAAGAGATGAACCCTACTAAAGAGTGACAAAAATTCAAGCAATTCTCTCTTTTGAGGTAAAGAAATTATAGAGGAACAAGAAACTTGGGAACTTGCCTTTCATACAAGTGAAACCCTATTGAGCCTAAAGAACGAAGCTAATTAGCTCCAACACTGAGCTCTTTCCTATCTAAATTTAGCTTCTGAATGACGGAACAAATCATTTGAATTCTATAAAAAGGCTTAAAAATTGGCTTTATGGGTGTCATACCTCAAACATCAAATCCACTCATGCAAGGATTATCTTGAAATGACATAAATCTGACACTTGCATTAATTACACCTCACTCCTCTCCAGACCTTACCATATAATGATTATTTCTATTTATGGAAACTTCCTTTCTAAATTTTAAATTCTCAAGATTCTAGAATATTCCCCTTTTCCTCAACTTTTATTTCCATTCTCTACCCGCCATTTGTCTACTTGCTCTATGAAATTTGAACTTATGAGCCTTTGAACCAAGATAAAAGGTTCAACGGTTTGAGTTCACTTGCCATTAAGATTTTCCTACATGCTTCAAACTTAATTAAACAAAGACTCAACACATACATACACAAGATGAACCAATGAACCAATGAACTAACATATAGGTTCAAGCAGGAAGTTCAAAAGGACACTTTCGCCTACAAAGTTTTAGATAAGAGGGAATTAAAACAAAACAATAATAGAATCTGAATAGAATTGCAAAAAATATATTTCATTTCTTTTTTGAAGGGGATTTATGAAAAATTTAAAATGTGTAAACATAAGGGTAACAATTTTTGTAGTATATGTTCATTGTAAGTCATTTCATTGATTAATGTGGTTTTTATTAACTAACTATTTTAATGTTATGTTAGATAAAGAGAATAACATTGAGTTGATCATAATGTAATATGATCACAAAATGTATATGTACATTTCTTAGTTTCATTATTTTTTGTAGCTTTTATATTTATTGAGCATAGGAGCAAACCGCTAATGATATTTAAAAATGGTTTTCTTGTGTAATATGTCATTTTCATTTTTTAATTAAAGGTCTATCATGTATTAGATAAATGATTTTCATTGTTCAAATCATGTGACTCTAGAAATATGTTTATGCTAGACCAATAAATTGTGTTCATCTCTTATGTATTTTAATTTTTATATATGAATTTTGTTTTCTTTCTATGAGAATAACTAATAACATGGGGGATGTTAGAATGTATTTAAAATAAAATAATTTTTCTAATATATGTGGCTTAAGGATATTTCTAAATGACTTTAAGATATTTATAAGTTAAAAATGTCTCTCGGTAAAATATTACTTTGATAAAACAAAAAGAATTTCATTAAATTAATAGAACTAGTTCTGATGGGGAACGAATGAAAAAATATTATTTTATTTAATGGTTTTGTATATAAGTGTCCTAGTCTTGGAGATGGTTCATTAAGAGAGTATCTAAAAAGGAAAGAGGGATTTTTATTATAATTTTGTCTTGAAACCTAGAACTTGTATTTGGAAAGATAACTTGGTGTTCGCTTCAATTGAACGAACTACAAATTATATCCTTTTGTGTAGTTGAGGTTTTATCCTTATTGTTGTTCAATTTTCTGTTATTTTGTACAAATGACTTCAGAGAAACCATTTAGGTACTTCCAAAGGTTTTGTTACTTCTAGCTATATTATTTTGAAGGGATTGTTGGAATATTAGTCCCAAGTAGAAATAAATTTTACCACACCTTGACCATAAAATAATATGTGAACATTGATTGAAATTCTAGGTTCTTGATTATTTATTGTTGTATTTGTTGAACATGACATGGGACTAAGAGGGGAGGTGAATCAATCTTGACCTCAAAATATTCTATTTATGATATTTTAAAATTCAAACCACAATTAGCTTATTTTTGTAATTATAAAACATGAAATCACAAAGCACAATAAACACATAAACACTAGATTTATGTGAAAAACCCTAAATAGGGAAAAAAACACTGTGAAAATCACACTCACCATATGAATAAGTGATTGCAATATTTTAGGCTCAAGACCAAGGAACTCACTACACCTGATTGGACTTCCAATACTAATGTGCACAACCTTAGGTCAAGATACAAGGGACTTGCATTACTGAGACTCGTTGTCTTAGAAAAAGATGCAAAGGACTGCACAAGCTACCAAAAGGAACACATTGTCTTCTAGTGGGTATAAATAATAGATGAATTGAAATGACCAAGGTCTCCTAATAGTTAAATTGTCCTTGAACTATTGTGTCAAGTGACCAATATCATGGCAAACACATTTGAAATCAACCATTATCTCAAAATACTGTCACACTAAAGATATCATCATCAAATCTCTTCACAAACTAACTTTCGCATTTATATTACACCAAATTTTCTTAAATCATTCACATAGACTTCACATTGATTCACACACATTCCATACCTTAACTCATACAACCACACATCTATGCATACAAGATCATTCATTGAAACCCTCAACTAGGTCGGCCACATACAAACAATATTACATAAACTCAACCACCTAGACCAATAACACATAATGTGGTCCACTTGAGGAGATAAAGGGTATAAAAACATATCACTAGCATCATCAATATTCAATCAAGAAAAACCCAAAATAATGTAATATGTTTCTTATATGAGAAAGTCGAAACTCATATGAGATTTCTCACCTAGTTGTACGAGAATTCTCACCTAACTATATGACAAAGCAAAGAATATCGTATTGTGAAAAAAATAACGTCATACTAGATTTTGTAAAATGTACGAACAAAATCTCAAAGCATGAGAATTGGATGATTTGCAACGACAAAAATTAAGTTTTGGGCCCCACAGTGGGTGCCAATTAATGTTCGTGTGAAATGTGGAATCTGCATCCGCAACACAAACACTCAATAGATCGTTGCATGCATGGTTAGTTGATCAAAATCAATAAATGTAAAACCATGATAAATTGATCTATTGTCTCATAAAAGATGCGCTTGTATAGATATGCTCTCAGATTTGTCTAAACAATATTAGTGACTTGACTACACCAAGATGGAGGATTTAATCTATATGAATGCAAACTAGATGAATGCAAGATTAACAAAATAAGCTAGATTACTCCAAAATGATATGAGATACATGATTGTATGCATGATTAATCTAAGATGCTAATTATGCTAGATGATTGAGATAAAATTGCCTATATTAGTGATGCTAAAAATATGAATGCAAGTGATCTTTATTACTCCAAAATGAGGGGTATTTATAAGAATTCCAAGGCCAAAGTTGAGTTGGCAGGAATCAATGGTCCAGAATTTGATTTGAAGATATCAAGGGTTAAGATTGAAGAAGTTGGAGAAGAGGTTGGAGGAAGGGACACTTGTCATCTCTGTGGTGACAAGTGTCAATGAACCTTTCTTATGAGAGGGCAAGTGTCCAAGGGAGGAGACATGTGGAAAAAGTGCCATGTGTCTCAAGGGGGTAATATCCAACCCATAAGAGGCTAGGATAAAATAGGTTACGATGTGCAAGATAGGATAGGGTTTGTTAAATCCATGATTAGATAGAATGGGTTAGGTTAGAGGGTGGTTAGGCTAGGTGGTTAGAAGTTAGGAGCCATGTGCTCATATTTGAATTTAGAAATTTAAATATTAGGAAAAGATAATTAATTTTAACAAACCATGATTTGATTTATTTTAACTAATTATGAGATTAGAAGAGTGAATTTAAAATAGGGGGGAGGATTAATTAATTTTGATTAATTAATCAAAGGGGAATTATTGAAATGAACTTAATGAATAAATCCTTAGATTTATTTATAAGTAGACTGAATGGGGAAATTAATCAAATTATTTGTGAATTCAATTAACTATCTTTACACCATTTTTAGGTATATACATTTTCCCCCTCTTTGAAGCAATGTGTGATGACGTGTTGGTTCTAAGAAAAATCTTGATTTGATACGGATATGATTTCGATATGATGCATGCCCCAAATGTTGATTGATAGATTGTGATGTGAGGATGCCCCTTTGGGAGATTAATTGAGAGAATTGATGATTGAATAGTTTGGATTTGGGCAAAATTGGTTTCTTGATAAAATTTACTTGATTCTTGCAACTTTGGTTGATGAAAGTGTCATTTCTTTGATTACTTTGATGTTTTGCTTGAATTAATGATTGATAGAGTTTTATTGACCTCATGATCAATAAGGGTCAATTATATAAACTCAAGATTTGATGATCTAATATGATGAGTTTGATTGACTTCATGATTGATGAGTGTCGATGTAAATTCAAGATTGAAAGTACTAGACATGTGACCTCATGATGAATGAGAATCACTAATGGGTGCTCAAAGAGATTGATAGAAATATCTAGTGAGTGGATAGGATAGAAGATCAAATGATCAAAGAGATTGATTGGATAAAGGACTGACATTTTGTTGATATCTCGTTGTAGGAAGATTTAGATGTGCTGATGTTGGTGTATTCGGGGGAGTAGTATGAGATTTGTTTAGGCCGACAATAGCTAGAGAAAGTTTTTGTCATTGTCCTAGTAGACATTGATATGAGAGATTGATCATTGATCCAATTTTGTATAAACTATTGATGAGACATTGATGATTCCTGTGATATATTCTGACATTTTTATGATATCATTGTACATTGGACATCGATTCTTTTTTGATGACTTGATATGCACTCGATCCTATTTTCCTTATATGGTCTTTGAGATTATGGATTCCTTCTACTTGCTATATGATTATGGATCCTAGATGATGGATGCATGCCTCTTATATGATGATACAAGATGATGCTATATGAACTATGTGAATATATATGGTGATGCATCACTAGTAGAAATATGGCCAATAAATGACTACGTGACCAAAATTTTCTCACAAGACCAAATTTTAGCATTTTTTTACAAAAAAGCTATGAATGACTAAATAAATGACTAATTTAGTCATCGGGTGAGATCACACAAATAAAAATGACTAAATAAATGACTAATTTGATAGATGATAGAGAAATTCTAAATAAATGACTAGATAATTGTCTAGCTCTTCTCTTAAAGAAGGTACTTGTGGAAATGCTATAAAAAATTGATCCTAATGTTTTTGTTTATAAATTATTTATTATTTTAATATTTTTTTATGTATAAATAATAAATTATTCTTTTAGTAGATGTATTATATTATATTTTTTATTTCTATTAAAAATATAATATGAATAAAAGGAATATAACATGGCACAACATGTTCATTAATGGTGATCATAATTAATACCATCTTGATTAAATTTTAGGACATAGGACTCAAATTTGAGGTGAAAGATTGACATAAACAAATTGTAGAAATGGACATGATGATGATTTTTAAAGACAACCAAAATCCAAATTTTGTTAAATACATTTATAGAGTTCAATAACACATCAATCGCATATAAGATTTTAATATTACAAGTAATAACATTTCACCACTACTACATAAAAAGGAGGTTTAAGACAATTTTTAAAGACAAAATAATTATTCTCTTAAACATTTAAATTATCTTAAATTAAAAATTAAAAGTATTTTGATTTCCTTAAATAAAAAATAAAGATATAAAAACTTGAATTTTAGCATATTGAGTTGCTAATTAAGGGAAAATGAATGGTGCCAAGTGGATTTTTGTCTGAAAAATATTTAGCATATCAAGCAGCAAATGAATGGCGCCAAGTTTTTCATCTCCAGACGGTAGCCTACTCATAGAATATCTTCTTTCATCATGTGTCTACCTTTGTCTCCAACTGCTACAAGGCCTGTGGGTAAGTATTCATCTTGCCTCTAACATTAAATGTATTGTTTTGCTCCTGGTTTTGCCTTGTTTACTTTTGAAGCAATAGTCACAACAAGGGTAGTGTGCCTATTGATAAATATAGAGATGCATTCATATATAGTCAACTGATTTTGCATGATGATCAAATGATTGATTAGATTCCAAGAGCTCAGATGTCGGATATAAATTATTTTGTGCCAAGAGAGACTCCCAAATGTTCCAAACATGAAAGTTTTGGGATGCAAATTGCTGCTAATATATAGGCATATCTATAAAGTATCTTTTTTCAGGTCAATTTTTCTTTAAGTGTCCAAGATTGCTCTCATCTTTTGAGGTCTGTACCCATTTCCCATGAATGTCCTAACTTTTTGACAAGGATTTTTCTTTGATAGTGCTTTTATATTATTGTTCTAGGTCATTTACTTGTCCTTCTTCACTATACTTTCATGATTGGATTATCTTTTTCTAACCTTGAGGGTTTTGATCTTCATTATTATGCCCTTAGACTAACCATTGTCACTCTGCAAGGTTATTAGACCCTTCAAGTGACTGTATCTTTGTCTTCACAACTCTCTTTTGTGGCTTTATAACCTTTTTTAGGATTTTATGCAGTGTGTTATTTTGATTCAACCATAGTATCTTCTGCAATGCATGCTTTGATAGGCCTCGTGATTGAATATATCTACCCTTTCGATGGATTTTCTAACAAACCTTCTTTCATTCATTCCTATTTGTGCTAGGGTTGCAATGGTTTGTCTTGAATGCTGCTATAATATTTCATGCAAGCATTAATGTCTTGTGGCACTGACTCTTGATTGTGCAAATCTGGCCTGTTCTCTTCTAAAGGTTGTGACTATTCGAAAGACTTGATAGACTTATAAAGCACTGAGAGGGGGGGGTGAATCAGTGACACCAAAAACAATACTACTTTAAACATTGACCTGTAGATATACTTGACAAGTTTGTTAAACACTATGCATGTAATCCAAAATGATATTAAAGCATCCATACAAAGTAAAACATCCACCATAACACAAGTGTTTATATGTGGAAAATTCAAATGGGGAAAACCACAGTGAGATGAGACTCACAAGTTAACTATCTACAGTAATAGGTAACTAACAGGTTAAGGTCTACAAAAGTGCTCTACTAGGAGTGAATCATGTTAAAGATCCCAAAGCTCTGTTAGGAGCTATACCCTGTTAAAGGTAGTACCCTATTAGGAGTAACCTCATTAGAGGATTTCTGAATCCAAACTAATGGATCACCTGGTTAGAGGATTTGTACAATAAAGCTTGTTAGAGCTTACCTGGTTAGGGGATTTGACTGTTGTAGTGATTAGAAAATAATAGGTGGTGTGATCTAGAAGTAGCACAACTTGCTTGAATAGATCCTCTTCTGTGCACTCACAACTACATTACCAACATACTCTGCAACTTAACACTCTTGTCTTTGCATCAAATTATCTCATATCATATCTCATCTTATATCATCATAATGTCATTATATATAGACATTTAGATTTCATGTTTGCCTTAGAAATTATATCACAATTTCTTAGGTGTAGTGTATTTGGACAATCAAACATAACTCATCACAAATTACCGCCAAAATTTGTCGGTTAGGATAACTCATCACAAACGGTGATAACTCATCACACAATCAATGAATACCAGTTGGAACACTGATACCAGTTGGAGTTAACGTTTATCAACATATAAACTAATTGTCCTTCATTGATTCTTTGATAATCTTCATTGGATCTTCAAGTTGGTGTCGGGACATTCCTGTATATACTGGTTTGACAACATTACAAGAAAAACTTCTAATACCGGTAGCAATATAATACAAACAACTTTGAAGTAACATCGGTAGACAAACATATGTGTGTGTACATGTTCCATCAATGAAAACATATGAAGTCATTCATTACAATCATCATCAAGCCAACAAGACTATGTTTTGTTATTATCATTGAAAGAATTTTTTAAAGATCTTTGTCACTTGATTGTGAAAATTGAGACAATACCTCCTGACTGCAAGAATACCCTTTTCTAACATATCACTATCATTTTGATACATTTTTTCATTGTGTTTGATTCAAACATCATATTGTCTTGTAGCATCTCTAATTGTTGACCTTGAAAGGATCCTTAGCCTACCATACTCTTCATGTTAAACCCTATATCCATATTCACCCCAAAGTGGTTAGGACCCCTAGTATCTTCTGACCTCAAACTACCGGGGCCTTAACAAGAATAGGTATCTCCTTTGGAATGTTCATTCTTACAAAGGAAACAAGAACTCAACCAACCCAGATCCATAGTTTTACAAGTAAAAACAGCCTTATGTAGTTGAGAGGAAAGAGAGCTAGGGAAGAAAGTAGAAGGTTTTGAATAAATCAGTACACTATCATTCATTTGAGTCAAGGAATATCTCATGTATTCAACTTATGGTTGTAATAATAACCATGACCCATTTCATCATTATTTTGTAGGCAAATAAACAAAGACATCGACCTCTCCTCTCTTCTTATATACAAAATGGTGAATCAAAACCACTTCATATTTAATTTTCAAACTTTTCAACTCATGTCATGTTTTATACAAAGATGCAAACAAAATTTGCACATATATTAATATTAGTAATGACCCCTTCACTATCTTGTGCTAAATGAAAATCGTTCAACTAAAATATATCACTATAGCCACCATTACCAACTTCGTGCATTCATATTTCTTCACCTTCTTATGAAGCAAAGAGGATGGCTCCTTTCACTGATCAAGCCTCAAAAAAATGTGACACCCTTGCTCAACAAGGGTTGATACTCTACAATAGAATGCCTATCATTCATGGGCTCAAGTTAGTTGCTTTCATGCTCAATAAAAATATGATCAAAACTTTTGGTAGTTTCTCCACCGTCATAATATCATTTTTCTATTGTTAACATCATAAATCCTCATGCTACGCTGGCAATTCATTAGACTCTTCAATTTATTCACTCTTTATATGGTAGTGACCACCTTTAACTTATGAACCTTCAAACAAATCATCATAATGACCCCTTTACTATCTTGTGTTGAATGAAAATCATTCAAATGGACTGCATTGTGTTAGATATTTGGTTAGTACCAAAGACACTGAGAGGGGGATGAATCAGTGTCTAATCGATAAATGAAATATTTAAACTTATTTGCAACTTTACAACCCAAATTAATATATTGATAAGTAAATAATAATGCAGTAAAGAGAAACAAAAGAATAAGCATCAATGCACACCATAACACATATATTTTTGGCGAGGAAACCTGGTAAGGGAAAAACCTCAGTGGGATTTGTGACCCACAATATTTACTCACTGGCCAATATGAATAAATATTACTTAGTACAATAGGGGCCTGCACATGCAAGAAGGCCAACTGCCTAGAGTTGTCTGATCAATACAAAAATGGAGTCTGTGAGACATGGACCAGCTCTGATACCATGTGATATTTTTCCAATATCAAGAGGCAATGGAAAGCACAAATAAGAGAGACTAAAATAGATGATAGAAATAAACTATATTCTATCAAGATGCAAAATATGATCTACTGGATCATTACAAGATATAGATTGATTGCCCGTACAAACAAAGTAGATGAGCCTACTTATATAGGCAAGGCTAGGGATATGTGAGCACACAAACATGACATGTGGCTCAATAAGAAATAAGGGTAGGTAGGTAGGAGAAATAATATAATATTCCACATGAGGTGGATCACCCACTAAATGTGGAGTGTAACAACAAGATCAACACCATAAAAGGTGGAATTCTCCTACACACACTATCCCAATGTGGCACAAACACCCAAGTGTCTCATACCCAGACTACTATGAAATCCATGTACCTAAGTAAAATTAAGTAAGGTGTAATAATATCTAAGATGAATAATTATTTACACCAACAAACCCCCCCCTTAAGTGCAACTTGGGGGAATGCACTAAAGTCTACAATGTAACTAAGCAATACAAGATAGGTCCTGGCTATGAGGCCATGTTAGGTACCCATGTACAAATGCAATCTCCCATAAATGAGGAAAGAGAGAAAAACCCAATGGCAAAAAACCCTCCCTCAAAAGAGAGATGATGAAAGCACACAATGCTCTCAATGATAAATGAGAATAACAAAATTGTGTCCCCCCCATAAGAGAGAAGAAGAGACCATGAAGCCCCCCCTCAATGTCGAATCTCCTACAAAGATGGTCTAATGATGATGACCAAAATACCTCCCCATAAGGAAGAAAGAGAGCCAATGCAGCACCAATAATGTCAAAGTGTAACAAAACCATATACCAAGTCGATGACGATGAATCACTCACTGCAACAAAAATAAGATCAGGCATGGAGACAACCTATGATGAGAATCATCTGGATACTCAGAAATAGTAGAAATACTGGTACAATCCAAGTCTCACGGGAGTCATGCACAAATGTGTTCAATCTAAGTCTCAACTGGAGCCATGCACCAAGTCTCACAAGATATTCCTAATCTATGTGTACAAGAGGATTACATCAAATATGTCAACAATGACAAGATACAAAGAAGTGTGGCACTTTATGATAGTGTGAGTACAACATTGCTCAAGCAAGAGCATACATCATGATAAAATATTCAAATATGGAAACATGAAAATGATGCCACCAACAAAGAAGCCCAGTAGAATACTATAGATGAAGATGCCTTTGAATGGAATTTCACCAAGAGATATAAATGAACAGTTGACCCCCATAAAAAGATCATATTGGAACTTGCAAATAATGGCAAAGTGGTCTTCGAATTTCAATGATTACAACTTCTCAAAATGAGATCTAAGAGACTTCAACAAATACTGCTAGTGATCTAAACTGAGATCCAAGCAAAATACAAGTACCAAATATGCCAAGAATGGCCAAATACTAAAAGTACAATTTCTACTCAAAATCATTGCAAACAGATGGCAAATTATGAAAGTAGATGAAAAATATGCACTTTCAAAACAAACGACACCTGAAAAGGAGTCCATACGAGCCCAAACGAAGCCTCCAAAGTTGTAAAAATTGGGATTTCACGATTTTAGAAAAAACCTGTATCCAAAAATTAGAAAACTCCTACACCACTGTACAGATCACAAAATTCTACCCCAAAACAAAAAACATTTATCAAAAAAAGGAGTCCGGATGAGTGACATATCGCTATTTGAAAATTGCCTGCAAAATTATAATTTCTAGAAAATTTCGGTCGTAGCTTCAAACTTCAAATGTCTCTAGATTTAGTCTCTGAAGTCCGATTTGGATGAAAAAAAAGGCAAAACTAACTTTCTTGGACCTCCTCAATCCAATGGTGACCTTAGATTTGACCCAGCAAGCTTCAATAAAAACCTACAATAGAAATCTCCAAAATACACAACCCCAAATAGCATCAAATTTCTCCCAATTAGCAAACCAATGACACTCTAATGACTCTGATACCATGTGAGACATGGACCAGCTCTAATACCATGTGATATTTTTCCAGGATTAAGAGGCAATGGAAAACATAAATAAGAGAGAACAAAATAGATGATAGAAATAAATTGTATTCTATCAAGATGCAAAATATGATCTACTGGATCATTACAAGATATAGATTGATTGCCCGTACAAATAAAGTAGATGAGTCTGCTTATATAGGCAAGGCTAGGGATATGTGAGCACACAAACATGACATGTGGCTCAATAAGAAACATGAGTAGGTAGGAAATAGGTGTGAGTAGGTAGGAGAAATAATATAATATTCCACATGAGGTGGATCACCCACTAAATGTGGAGTGTAACAACAAGATCAACACCATAAAAGGTGGAATTCTCCTACACACACTATCTCAATGTGGCACAAACACCCAAGTGTCTTATACCCAAAATACTATGAAATGCATGTACCTAAGTAAACTTAAGTAAGGTGTAATAATATCTAAGATGAATAACTATTTACACCAACAGAGTCACACTGACTACACAATTAGATAGTTAAATCCAATAATAATGTACTGCTCAAAATAGCATCTGCAATGCTGGATTCAGTACCGGTTTAAGCTCTGTCTGATACCTCTGCCAAAGCCTTGCTTTGCTCTATTCTTCTCTGATTCATTCTCAAGATAAATACATCAAAATGCATATACAATTATTTGCTATCATAACCTATCACATATTATAGCTTCCTTACATTACCTATCATACCCTTTTCTTTATACTACAAATGACCTACAAGATCTCATACATATATGAGTCTTTAAAATACATCATGTCGGCTATACAAATATAATATTACATTACAATACATTTCACATAAACAATATTGTTTCCAAGTCGGCTTGGACTGCTGATATAATTTGTTGCTGGTGTAACTAGATGCCGATGTGAATAACCTTATAGTGACTGTCGGTGCCGGTAGGTGAAGTCTATTTCTGGTAGAACCTTTGAACCCTATTAGCAGTTGGTTTCCATCAATGAAAACATCAACCATTCTCATCTAAGTTTATAATGCCAACAATCTCCCCCTTTGGCATTGATGGCAACACTCATGAGAAAAATCAAAACTAATATCCAAAATTTAAAGTCCAAAAATGAGAGTGCTCCCCCTGAGCAAGTGATCTCCTTCTGTATATTTTTCTCATTACACCACTCCCCCTTTGACATAAATGACAAAGGATGTCAAAAGTATCAAAATTTCAAAATTTACCTAGAAACTTGTAGCCAGTTATGTACGATCTGGAAAATGTCTGTCAAAACCAAGTTAAGACCTTCCAAAAACTTTGTACTATCATAAATTACAGTCTTTGTTTGCCAGATCATCCCAGTGAGATAATGCATCTGCTGCTCTGGTGATCTTTCCCCTTCAATAGTTGCCTTAGATAGCTCATTCTGGTGTGTTAACAAATTATCCAATCTAGGACCAAGTTTGTTCTTTAACTCTCGGGTTTTCATCTTTAACCTTGCTTTCTCTCTTTCCAATTTCTCAATTTTCTCTTCATAAGTAGCCATTTCTTGATCCAAAATTGATGTGAGTTCCGAAGAACCAATCATATTGTCAGCAATGTCATTAATTTCTTTCTGTGTTTTCTTTATTTGTTCATCAATATCTTTTGTTAGGTGGTGAGGTTTACATGCTTCCCTGTACAACTCCTTGTATTCCAGAATGGTGGAATTCAGTGTCGGTAACAATGAATCAATTTGTCCTGTACAATCCTTTATTGTTTTGTTAAAGAATTCATCCTTCTCCTTATCAACTCTTTCCTTAATGGTCTCCTCATTTATCTTATCTACAGTCTGAATGTTAGACAAAATGAATTTGGACAATGTGTCCAATTTACCTGTAGACCCCACAATGTAATCCACCTTGCACGTTGGTGCAATCATCTGCAAAATTGGTAAAGAATCATCAATAGCCTTAAATCCTAAGGCATTACATTCTATTATCTTTTTGATGGAATCTAATAATACATCAGTGACATTTATCGGTTTGTAGTCCATAGTAGAAGTACTGGGAGGAGTGCTAGGTTCTACAATAACTTTCTTCTCTTCTCCAGATACATTAACCTCTTCTTTATCCACTTTCACTTCCTTATTTTTACTCTTATTATCATCCTTATTCTCATTCTTATTTACTATCAGTTCTGATTGTGTCTGTTCTTTTTCCTTTTCTATTTCTGTCAGTATCTCAATATTTTTCTAAGTGTCAACAGTCTTGACTGGTGATTTAGGTTTCTCAACATTTATAGCTTCAGATTTGTTTTGTCCTACAATTTCCTTTTCCAATACAATATTGATGTGTTGAGTGTCAACATTCATTGTGAATAGAATGTCTAACTCGGAATCAACATTATCCGTTTTCACTTCCTCTGATATCTTTTTAGGTTCATTTTGTATTTCTATCGGTGCCTTTGATACTACTGATGGGGTTGTTACTACTTATCAAGTTGCCATTAGTTTTTATATTCAAAGTCATACTATATACTCTAGTCGGTTAGCACTACTGAATCATGCAGTTGGTATACACAAAGAAGTTGGTATGCATAGTCTAGTTGGTTACAGAGGAAAGAAGTCATAGAACGCAGTATACACCGAGTTGTCTACTGAGTATCTTTTCATGGCTACCGAGCAGTAAAGATGACACACTGAGTTGATATACACTGAGTGAAATATGTTACCAAGTACATTGAACCTGGACATGCATATGAAAATGTGTTACAAGATTGAGGCACATCTAACCGTTATTACATTGGAAATTGCACTAGAAGATTGTGTATGATTGTTATCTATTTGCTTTAACTTTATTTTATGTTATTGCACTATACTATTTATGCATAACAGTAAAGTTATTATTCAAGAAAAATTTTGTAGTACTGATTCACCCCTCCCCTCTCAGTACATTAGCTTTCCATATTGGGCCTAACAGGGGTGTCCTGTGTCGGTGGTGGTAAGTTGCCCTTAATTGTGATGTTAGGTACATTGCCAACCATACTCTTACCCTTGTCTATTTTCTGATATACTTTAGTAAATGATTTATCAATTTTCTGTCTATCTTTCTCTTCCCTTTTCTCCTTCTCAACAAAGAATGCATCCCATTGTAGACACATAAAAATTTCCATTAATTTGTCCTCATTTAATTTCAAATTTCACCAAACATCGAGCGAGTCCTTATTATTACACTATTATTTCTCCATAATTCATTATTCATAGTTCCCATATTTTATTATATTATTATTAATATCTTACCATTTATCCATTAAATTTATTAAATAAAAACAATATATCATATTCATGTATATGCCTTCATGCATTCACCTTATATACATTTATTTAATAAAACCCTTTAATATTCCCTCCTACCACTTACCATTTCCCATTTACCACTCATCTTCCCTATACCACTCATCTTTCATTATCCCATATTCATCCCACAATATGAACTCGCCCGAAGAAAATCTATTTAAACAAGCCCCCCTCTCTTATTTGGGATCTCATCTTTATGCGTCGAACTTATGTCAGTTTGCATTCTTCATCATCTTTGTATTTCATTTTCTTGATCAATCACACATCTATTATTTTAAAATTATCTCCATTCACCATAGCCTCTTGTGCACAATGCTCTGAGAGAAAAATCTTGAAAACACAAGACCTTGGTTGATAGGAGAGCAATGGAGGTAAATGCCTCTTAATGCATGTGTGTGTCTTTATTTATTTTGGCTTTGCATGTGTGCTTCTTTTGCACGTACTTCATTGTTGGATGTTGGAAGATTGAAGCTCGTATTCAATCCATTTCCTCCATCTACAATTTCAACGCATAAAGATTAGATACCCAAATAAGAGAGGGGGGCTTGTTTAAATAGATTTTCTCTGGGCGAGTTCATGTTGTGGGATGAATATGGGATAATACAAGATGAGTGGGAAATGGTAAATGGTAAGTGGTAGGAGGGAATATTAAAGTGTTTTATTAAATAAATAAAGAAATGTATATAAGGTGAATGCATGAAGGCGTATACATGAATATGATATAATGTTTTTATTTAATAAATTTAATGGATAAATGGTAAGCGATTAATAATAATATAATAAAAGATGGGAATTATGAATAATAAATTATAGATAAATAATAGTGTAATAATAAGGACTCACCCGATGTTCGGAGAAATTTGAAATTAAATGAGGACAAATTAATGGAAATTTTAATGTCTACATTTTTCCCCTCTTTGAGACAATGCAGCTTGTCGCATTGTTTCAAAGAAAAATGATCAACTGATATATGCCCCAGAGGTGTCCTGGTAAGGATGATGATGATTTATTGGCTATGCCCCCTTGAGAGATTGATCAAACAGATTGATGGAGATTGGTCTCTCGATAGATCATGGGAGAGAAGATTGGATGATTGATATTGCGCAAGTGACACAAACACTTCGGACATTGCATGCAGCTTATAAACATTGCAATGACACAAACACTTCGGAAATGCATGCAACTTTGGAACTTCAATGGACTCATGATGGGATGGGACTTAAATTGAGCAAACAAAACAACATCTGATCAACTTATACACTCGAACCCATCAACTGTTAACAAAAAAATCACCCAAAGTAATGTTTATAAGTTGATTTTTTTGTTCACCTGAACACACATGCATGCAACAAAAATTCACTCCATTGCACTTCTATTCCTCAAGATTTCACATTTAATATAATTTCTCTCAGAAGCACTATGCAAAAAGCTATGAGGAAATGGAGATTTGTGAATGCAAAGATAACAGGTAAGATGTCAAGATAATGGGATGTAAACTGACATAATTTCAATGCATAAAGATCAGATACCCAAATAAGAGAGGGGGGCTTGTTTAAATAGATTTTCTTCGAGCAAGTTCATGTTGTGGGATGAATATGGGATAATACAAGATGAGTGGTATAGGAAATATGAGTGGTCAATGGGAAATGGTAAGTGGTAGGAGGGAATATTAAAGGGTTTTATTAAATAATTAAAGAAATGCATATAAGGTGAATGCATGAAGGTGTATACATGAATATGATATAATGTTTTTATTTAATAAATTTAATGGATAAATGGTAAGATTTTAATAATAATATAATAAAAGATGGGAATTATGAATAATGAATTATGGAGAAATAATAGTGTATTAATAAGGACTCGCCCGATGCTCAGAGAAATTTGAAATTAAATGAGGACAAATTAATGGAAATTTTTATGTGTCTACATTTTGCCCCTCTTTGAGACAATGCAGTCTGTCGTGTTGTTTCAAAGAAAAATGATCAACTGATATATGCCCTAGAGGTGTCCTGGTAAGGATGATGATGATTGATTGGATATGCCCCCTTGAGAGGCTGATCAAATAGATCGATGGACATTGGTCTCTCGATAGATCGTGGGAGAGAAGATTGGATGATTGATATTGCGCAAGTGAGTAGATTGAGATGTAAATTTGATGAGGCATAATTAAATAATTGATGGAAATGAACAGTATAACCAGGTTAATAAGCTGATAAGGATTGTTGCGAGTGCAAGGTAAGGTAATCCAATGATTGATTGATTGATTGATTGACTCTGGGGGCATTGAGATTGTAAGAAGCCAGTTGGTTGATAAGGAGAGTAAAGAATCAAAGACATTGCATCAGCTGGATAAAGTGTTTGATCGATCTCACTGCAATAAGAAGAATGAAGAAGATGATGAAAAAGATAGATGAAAAGGAGGATGAGAAGAGAAAAGTGATGATTATGAAGAATGATGAGAAAGAGGATATGAAAGTGATGAGAATTCTTGTGCTTTTTAAGTGCATGTATCATCATCGATCTTATTATAGCAAAAGGCAAAAATATTTGGATATCAATTAGACCCAAATGAAATAGTCACACCAATTGTGAGAAAGAAAATATATCAGACAGTAAAGGAATACCTTAGTGTGTATCAGATCAATATGTCCTCGATGATCTTAAGCGATTATGTCCTAAGACGTGTCATCATATTCCTAAGGAACATCCCACAAGAAGCAAACAAGTGAACATGCCCCATCCTTGCCTTTCTAGTCAGAGACATCCTAGAAAAGCTAAAAGACATGTCACCAAAAAAGAAAATAAAAAACAATCAAGAGAAAATAAGCAAACAATATGTTTCATGTCGAATGATTTTTTTGTTCACAGTTGATGGGTTCGGGTGTATAAGTTGATTAGATGTTGTTTTGTTTGCTCAATTTAAGTCTCGTCTCGTCATGAGTCCGTTGAAGTTCCAAACCTACATGCATGTCCGAAGTGTTTGTGTCATCGCAATGTTTATTACATGTTTTTGGAGTTTTCTGATTTTTAGGGTTTTATGAATGTTTTAATTTTTAGGGTTTTTTTAGGAGATTTTATTATTTTTAAGATTTTTTCAGGACATTTTATGATTTTTAAGATATTTTTAGGACATTTTATGATTTTTATGATTTTTTCAGGACATTTTATGATTTTAAAGATTTTTTAGGACATTTTATGATTTTTAAGATTTTTTTAGGACATTTTATGATGTTTTTTTTCCATGTTTGTCCCTTGTGTCTAGCAAGGTAAAAGGGATTTTGAGCGAGTGAATGAATGAATGGGATAGAAATGGATAAGTGAATAAGGGAGAAAGATTATGCAATTTTCAAGGACTATACCACAATAGGATAACATTTTTAATCCTAGCACAGGGACTAGATATAGCAATGTAAAGCTAGGATAGGTGTAATGAATGTCATGTGATCCAAAGGAATGAACATGTCAAGAGGTTTTCTTGCATTTTATGTTCTTAATTTTGATCAAGACCGAGAGATAGATTTGGATAGGATGTAGATATGATAAGCAAGATCAAAAGGGGGTAATGATGGATGGAAGCAAGCAATGGACATAATAATGGATATGAGCTTAAGGGTGTGGATCAAGTGCAATAGATAGGACACACAAAAGCCTATAAAGATCCTTAATTTTGTCAAGATCAAAGGTGGAAAAGGGATACACATGTAGGTTGAGTAAATTAGGGATAATGGAGGATGAAGGATAATGGAGGCTGATGGATAATAGATGGATGTGATGGATAAGACTTGCCCCTAGTGAATAGTGCAAGAAAATAATGGATTACACATGACGCCTATTTGCCAGGTTTTCATCATTGTACTTGCTCAAGGCGCCTATTTGTATGGTTTTCACCAATGGATGAATTTTTTTCTCTTTACTTTTTCTGATTTTTCACTTTTTTTCTTTTCTTTCTCATTTTGACTTCTTTCTTTCATTTTTTTGACATTTTTGAAGTTTTGGAAGATGATGGATACTTGATAGGAGATATTCCTCAGGAATCAAGTTGTTCTCTAGATAATACCCCTGAAAGATGTTCTATAATGATCCATGGCTATTGAAGGTATGCTCAAAGATGTCGATAGGGTGATGTGTGAGGCCCTGCCCCGACTCGGTCTAGCAATTTAGTGATTTTTATGTTGAGACTATTATGGATGCTTTATTTTTATGCATTATAGATTTAGAACTTATATTATTCCATGTTTTGGATAACATTGCTATATGTTGATGCTTCATTTATATGCTTTATGTTATAGAACTCCATATGATTCTAGAATAAGATAAATTTGAGATGATGTATGTCATTTATGGATTTGTAGGACTTTCCTATGATGATAGAAATAGGATGCATGTTTTATATGGATCAAAATTATGAGAAATATGATAATTGCTTATGTTGAGTTATTTGGATGTAAGATCTATTGATTTAATGTATATTGTATGCAGAGTGTTTGATGTGTATTCTTAATCATGTCTTTTACATTATATGAGGGTATTTGAAATTACTAATGTGTAATTGAGATGCGTAGGAAAATTATCCATGTGACCATGGAAATATTATGGAGATCCAAACCTAGACCTATGTGCATTCGTAAAACTAGGGTTTGTCTATTTGGAGAGACAACACACCGTTTGTATCGTATTTTATTCGTGAAAGTGATTGTTGCATGAATGTTAAATTGAATTTTGTTTATTTGTGTAAATCCAACAAGAGACAAGATTTCATGTATAATTTTGTAAAAGTATTTTCTTTGTGTCACTTAACACATGTGTTGATTTATGTTTGAGTTTTTAAATTTGTCTCTTGGAGGGAGTTGCTTAACTATATCTTTTTCAATTAATTTAATATGATTCCATAAACGCCTTGGGTAAAGAATCTTTGGGATGGTCAACTTAAGTTTGACCCGAAAATTAACTTCAGATGGGTTTAAAAAGGGTTAAATGGACACCTAGGGGTAGTTTAATAGGGTTTCCTAAAGCCCATAAGGTATACCTAAGGGTTAGGAGTAATTTTAGGCATGTACCAACTCTCTTGTGACCTATTAGACACGTTAAAAAGTGACTTTTCTAAGTTGTGCGAAAATTGAAATTAGAAGGATGATCTAAGTTGTAAAGTTTCCTTTTGGATGTGAGATCCCTTTCCCATTTTTCTCCTACCTTTCCTATTCATTTTACCATACTTGCAATCTCCTCAGGGTACTTGGTCCACTACCACCCTTGAAAAGACATCACAATGTGTGGTGCAGTATAGCCCTGGGTTGGGAATGTGTTGTGTTTGTTTTCCCCTTGTTTACTGTGTTTGCATGTGTGTAATCCTATCTAGGGCTGGGTTCTCCAAGCTCGAGGGTGGCTACTAGTTAGCCTAGGCTGGGAGGTGAGCACTCCATGGTCATATCCTTTGATTATTTGCAGGTTGTTGGAAGGAAAGAATTAGGACAAGTGAAAATTCGATGGAGTTATTTGTTGCAGAAATCTATTTGGAAATATGTTTATTATTTTGTTTAAAAGTCCTTATTTATTAATAATGAGGAATCCATTTGTAAAGTGACAATAAAGACTTGGGAATATGTTTTAAAGATATGTAATATATATTAATGTTATATTGCAGAAAAGAAATGATTATTTTTGGTTTTAGTTCCTAAAGTTTTGAGATAAATATTTGTTGTGTATAGGATGTTTTGAAAAGAAAAAAATGTATGTATCCCCTTTATGCATCTAAAATCAAGATATTAGAAGAGAAATGGAATAGATCTACCTGCATGTAGTAGGTTGGGAAATAAAATAGAATCTAAAAGTTAGATCTATACATGGAAATGCCATATTTAGTTTTATTTAAATCTGTCATTTTGTTTATTACAGAAAATAACAATCAAAATTTATTATAGTCATTTCTAAAGTTTTATTTTTCTCTAGATTTATCTAATTGCTATTAAATTTATTAAATTTTGTCATTAATATAGTTGTTGTTAGAATTATTAAATATTGTCATTTGTTTATGTACAGAAAATTAAATCTATAGTTAAACAGATTAAAAGAAATAAATAAAAATTCTAGTGTTGCTATTCTAAATGATTTAATTCTGCTTTTTACTAGATTTTGTTGAAAGTAAATCAATATTTAAATAACCTAACTATTTCTACTTGGCAACTAGGATATTAACAAAAAAAAAAAAGGGAAATAAATAAAATGATCAAATTGCAGAAAATATTTTATCTGTTTTAATTGTTCGGAAAAAAATAATTGCATGAAAAGAAATTGCCCTAGATTTAATAGTATATATATATATATATATATATAAAATTAGTTTCATGCATAAATACATAAATGACTTTCATTTCTTATAGTTAAATAAATAAACTTGTTTGATTAAAATAAATATAAATACATATATTGGTTTATATATATATTTATAAATATGTATATATATACAAATACCTATATATGTATACATATATATATATAATTTATATTATTTAAATTAAACAAAAAAAGCCTATTTAAAACTCTTTTTTTTAAAGAAAAAAAAAATAAACAAACTATGGGGAGGGGCGGGGGGTTTGGCGGGCCGAACACTGTGTATCACATAGTGGGTGGCCATGGCTAGCGCCACTGTGGGTGACCACAGTGGGCGCCGCCACTGCGGTTGTCCACAGTGAACGGCCTGAGGGCCACCACTGTGCGCGACCACAGTGGTTGCCGCCACTGTGGTAACCCACAATGAGCGGCACCGCTCAAGGGCAACCTTGCTGCCGTTTTCCCAAAAAAACCCCAACCTAAATGCATGGCCGCCACTCCTCTGTGTAAGCAATTCAACCCTGCACAGTTCAAGCAAGAAAATAAAACCCTAGCCCAGTTAGGGCTAGGGTAGAATGAGAATAATAAAATAAAGAAGTATTTCGAAAATGAGTGAAAGGGGCATTTTATAATGAATTTCTTTTAATTAGGGTTTTCATAGTTGTTTTATTCAATGTGGAAATATATTTAAATTTATATATATAAATATATATATATAAATATACATAAATATATAGTATATATATTTGGAGGTAAAATATTTTTACTAGGTGTTTTACATTTTAGTGATGTTCTTATAAACATATGAATTTATTAAAAAGAAATATAAATGTTTAAATTAAAATTACTTAAGAAGTATAATCCTTTTGATAATTTAAAATAAAATTGGGTGAGCTAATTTGACTATGGGAAATTAATTTTTAGCTCACCTAGATATAGGTTTATGGGATTAAACCTTAACGAACATATTTTCATTACAAATTCAATTGACCCTTTTGTCGATTTAGTTTAATCTTAATTTAATTTTTGTTTAAATAAAATATAGACTTTCATGAACTAAGTGTTAGAACTAATTTAATTAGTTCTTAAAATAAATTATTGGCTATTGGAGATTAATTTTACCTGCGTCAATTAATTGATTTAGTTTATTGAGTAAAGTCGATAAGATAATAAATTAAATCCTTTAGTAATCCGCAATTATTTCTATATTATTCTCGTCTACTTGAGCTAGTGTTTAAGTTAACTCAAACATAGTTAAGACAAAATATGTTAGAGCATTGCATATTTGCTAATTTAATGTTTTAAGTTGTGATTTAAAACAAAAATTTATCTCATTCGTCCCCAAAATTTTGGGCATGACATTTTGGTATCAGAGCAAGGTTTCCAACACTAGGAACCTTTCTCCATTACGTTTCGCTTTAATTATTTAATTAATTTTTTTATATTGATTTTCTAGGATATTTAAATTTAATTAATTAAATATTTTTCCAAAGAAATTAGTTATTTTATTTATTTTATTTTATTTTTCTCTTAGGATGCCTCCGACTACGCGACAAGCTCGTAAGCACGGAAGGGGTCCTAGGCATGTACGCATGGCACACGAAGAGGTAGATAGGGAGGAATCAGTTCCGGAAGTGAACCCAGAGGCTCCTCTAGCCAGTTGACCCAAACTGAAACCTCTTAGAAGCAATCCAGAACCTAATTGGTATAGTCCAGGATAGGATTCCAACTGGGGATCATCATGTTGAAAATCAAAACTCAGGGAGTCATAGATTGGCTATTAGGGAATGGAGCAAGAGTCCACCTCCTATTACCATAGAGAGTCAGGGTGGAAATGAGCCAGAGTCTGTGCACCTACCAGGACCACCTCCAGGGGTAGAGCCAGTGTATTATGAGAGAGCTCATCGGGAGCCAGGGGATCTTATCAAGGAGGTTATGCACCTCTAGCCACCGTCTTTTGGGGGATCTACCGATGGGATAGAAGCTGAGTCTTGGCTGTTGAGCCTTGATAGGTGCTTTGCATTGCACTCTTACAAGAGCAATCTAAAAGCACATGTAGTAGTCCATCTATTGAGAGGGACGACCTCCACGTGGTAGAGACAGGAGGAATACAAGTGTGGTTTGGTTGCTGATACTCTCACATGGGAGATTTTTACAGAGAGGTTTAGGGAGAGGTACTTGTCAAAGCATTACAGACAGTGTTGGATAGACGAGTTCCATGACCTCCAATAGAAGGGTCTCTTAGTGACCCAGTACGAGAGAAAATTCTTTGAACTCTTGCCATATGTGGACTATCTAAAGGATGAGAAACTTCTCGTTAACCGTTTCATTAGACAGCTGAATGTCGGCATAGCAAGACCAGTGAGGATGTCCACTCCAGGGAGCCTTCGGGTTGCTGTGGAGAAAGCACTAATAGCAGAGGAGATTCAGGTCAAACCACATGATACTAGGGATCTGTTCCAGAACCAAAACCCTATACCCCAAACATATGGATTTCAGAAACCCCATTGGAAGGGAAATAACTGAAACTCATAGGGGTTCTCCAAACCCCCTCCTCCGCAACAGTCACAATAGAACCAGAGGTAGAAGCCTCCACAGTATCAGTAGGGCACAAAGCCCAAGCAGTGGTAGTCTTAGGGTTAAAGGAAAGATCAGAGAGCTCAGGTGCCTTACACACCTCCAGTGAGGACTCAGCAGTCCTCCAGGGGTAGGTATAGTGGATCTAGCAGGACAGGAGGATAGGCTTTCTCTAGGCCTCAGGGCACCCAGTTTTAGGCACGGGGTGCTTACTTTACATGTGGAGCCATGGGGCATATGGCAAGGGATTGTCCTCAGGGTTAGATGGCATGAAATCAATGGATGGCTGCCTACAGTTGGTGATATGGGTAGATCCCATAGAGTATTTGCAGCAGTTGACAACTGCTAGGCTGAGCACCAGGCCATGGTCATTGAGGCTGTAGGTATGATCAAAGATAATAGTGTATCTATTTTATTTGATTTAGGAGCTACTAACTCCTTTATATCTCCATTGGTTGTGGAGCATTGCGGGCTAGTGGCAACTAGATAGGGTTTAAGTTGGGAAGTGGAGTTAGCTTCAGGGGCTAGAGTGTCAGTGGAATCAGAGGTTAGGGCATGTCAGCTGCAGATTGGCAAGACCACCACTTTAGTAGACCTTATAGTGACACCACTTGGATCTTATGGTATCGTACTTAGCATGGATTGGCTTTATGCCCACAGAGCCAAGATAGATTGCCGCTTGAAAAAGATCGAGTGTGAGGATGATCATGGTTTGCCCATAGTTATCGTAGGGATTCAGAAAGCCATGTCTCTCCGTATGATTTCCGCAATGCAGCTTAAGCGGAGCATGCGGAAGGGATGTCAGCTTTTTGCCATCACCATTAGTGATAGAGAGGAAGAAGATGAAAAAGAAACATCGATTAATGACCATCCTATCCTTAAGGGATTTTCAGATGTGTTTCCTTCAGAGTTACCTGGTATGTCACCTCGTAGAGAGATTGACTTTCATATAGACCTTGTACCAGGAGCTGAGCCAGTTTCCTAAGCACCTTATAGGATAACCACAAATGAGCTTAATGAGCTCAAGATGTAGCTTGAGGAACTCCTTGAGAAGGGGCACATTCATCCTAGCATGTCCCCATGGGGTGCACCAGTCATCTTCGTAAAGAAGAAGGATGGATCTCTTTGATTATGCATGGATTATCGTCAATTAAACAAAGTAACTATCAAGAATCAATATCCATTACCCAGAATCGATGATTTATTTGACCAACTTCAGGGTGCCAAAGTATTTTCCAAAATTGATCTGAAGTTAGGATACCATCAATTGAGAATAGTGGAAAGTGATATCCACAAGACCGCATTTCGCACTAGATATGGCCACTATGAGTTCACCGTGGTTCCATTCGGTCTTATGAATGCTCCAGCTATTTTCATGAGCCTCATGAATGGGGTATTCTGCACATTTATGGACTGCTTTGTGATTGTGTTCCTTGATGATATATTGATATATTCTCAGAATGAGAAGGAGCATGAGGAGCACCTGAGATAGGTATTGCAGTGTTTGTGGGACAATCAGTTGTTTGGCAGTCTGTCAAAGTGTGCTTTCTTTTGTTCTGAGGTCAAGTACCTTGGCCACGTTATTTTTGATGATGGGATCTTAGTACACCCATCCAAGATCAAAGCTATTATGGATTGGTCAGTGCCAACCAGTGTGATAGAGGTCAGGAGCTTCATGGGCTTAGCAAGCTATTACCAATGCTTTGTCGAGGGATTCTCCAGAGTCACTCATCCTATTACTTCTCTTCATCATAAAGGGAAGAAATTTGGGTGGACAAAGAAGTGTGAGAGGGCCTTTTAGGAACTCAAGAAGGCACTTACTAGCACACCTATCCTTGTAGTACCAAATCCCTCAGCTGACTTCATGGTTTGTATAGATGCTTCCCTAGAGGGTTTCAGAGCAGTTCTTATGCAGGATGGTAAGGCTATAGCTTATGAGTCTAGGAAACTAAAGACTCGTGAACTTAATTATCCTACTCATGACCTTGAGCTTGTAGCAGTAGTGCATGCACTTGTGAGGTGGAGACACTTCCTTTTGGGTCACCATTTTGAGCTTCATTCAGACCATCAGAGTCTTCAATACATATTCACTCAGTCGAACCTTAATGCATGAGAGAGGAGATGGATGGAGTTCTTGTGCGAATATGATTTTGATGTTCACTACATCAAAGGGAAGGAAAACGTAGTTGCAGATGCTTTGAGTAGGAGATGTCATGAGGTATACACCATATCTATGGGCACAAATTTGAGAGACCGTATACTGCAGCATTTGCCAGAGGATGGATGGTATTCAGAGGTTTGTTAAGTGATATGGTCTTAGGATACTCTAGAGGGGAAATATGTGGATTATTCTTTGGATTCTGATGGACTATTACGCCATAGAGGGTGCATCTATGTACCTTCTTTTAGGGGATTGCGAGAGTTCATTGTCACGGAGGCTCATAGAGCTCCTTATGCAGCACATCCTAAAGTTAAGAAGATGCATGCTGACTTGAGACAACTATATCATTGGCCAGGAATGCGATAGCTCATTGCTGAGTTAGTAGCCTGATGCCTCGAGTGTCAGAGAGTAAAGGTAGAGCACCACCATCCAGGTGGGTTGCACCAGTCTCATGCTATACTAGAGTGGAAGTGGGATACTATATCCATGGATTTCATCATTGGTCTTCCTATGTCATCCCGTTGCCATGATGCCATCTTGGTGACAGTTGACAAGTTGACCAAAGTGGCTCACTTTTCACTAGTTCGTACTACCTTCACAGCACCAGTAGTAGCACAGGTGTTCTTGCAAGACATTGTCAAACTTCATGGCATGCCACGCAAGATTATTTCTGACAGGGATTCCCTCTTCACTTCTTCCTTTTGGAAGGCATTACAGGCAGCTATGGGCACTAAGCTCAATTTCAATACAACCTATCATCCAGAAATGGATGGTCAAATAGAGAGGGTTGACCAGGTGTTAGAGGATATGCTTTGCATGTATGTCATGGATCACTAGACCAGATGGAAAGAGTACCTTCCCTTAGTGGAGTTTGCCTTTAATAATGGGCATCACACTTCTTTGGGGATGCCACCCTATCAGGCATTATACAGCAGGCCTTGCAAGACACCGTTGAGTTGGGACCACATAGAGGGCAGAGTTGCTATTGGTCCAGAGATAGTTTGGGATATGGAACAACAGGTGGATTTGATTAGGCAGTGTCTTAGAGAGGCTCAGGATAGATAGAAGAAATATGCAGATGCAAAGAGGATAGATCATAGCTACTTGGTTGGAGATAGAGTCTTTTTGAGAGTGTGACCACATAAGAGTCCAATCCGTTACGAAAAGGGTTCTAAGCTCGCACCTCATTTTGTAGGACCATTTGAGATCCTTGAGAGGATAGGACCAGTTGCCTACCATTTAGCATTGCCACCTAGCCTGTCATGCATCCACGATGTGTTTCAAGTATCAGTTTTGAGGAAGTATATCTATGATGAGTCTCATTTATTAGATTGGGATGCCTTGTAGGTGGAGTCTGACGAGCAGCTAGCTTTGGAGCCCATTCGCATTTTGACATGCCAAACACTGGCCCTTCGAGGTCGAGAGCTGGACCAGGTTAGGGTCCACTGGGATTGCTATGATGAGGTTACAGCTTCATGGGAGGACGCAACATGGATGAGATCAGAGTACTCCCATCTTTTTGATGAACTCCAAGAGGAAGTTCATGCCTAGAGGGGGAGGGTGTGAGGCCCTACCCTAACTCGATCTAGCAGTTCAATGATTTTTATGTTGAGACTATTATGGATGCTTTATTTTTGTGCACTATGGATTTTAAAACTTATATTATTCCATGTTTTGGATAACATTGCTATATGTTGATGCTTCATTTATATGCTTTATGTTATAGAACTCTATATGATTCTAGAATAAGATAAATTTGAGATGATGTATGTCATTTATGTATTTGCAGGACCTTCCTATGATGATAGAAATAGGATGCATGTTTTATATGGATTGAAATTATGAGAAATACGATAATTGGTTATGTTGAGTTATTTGGATGCAAGATGTATTGATTTAATGTATATTGTATGCAAAGTGTTTGATGTGTATTCTTAATCATGTGTTTTACATTATATGAGCGTATTTGAAATTACTAATGTGTAATTGAGATGTGCAAGAAAATTATCCATGTGACCATGAAAATATTATGGAGAACCAAAACTAGACCTATGTGTGTTCGTAAAACCAGGGTTTGTCTATTTGGAGAGACAACACCCCATTTGTATCGTATTTTATTCCTGAAAGTGATTGGTGCATGAATGTTAAATTGAATTTTGTTTATTTGTGTAAATCCAACAAGAGACAAGATTTCATGTATAATTTTGTAAAAGTATTTTCTTTGTGTCACTTGACACGTGTTGATTTATGTTTGAGTTTTTAAATTTGTCTCTTGGAGGGAGTTGCTTAACTATATCTTTTTCAATTAATTTAATATGATTCCATAAATGCCTTGGGTAAAGAATCTTTGGGATGGTCAACTTAAGTTTGACCCGAAAATTAACTTCAGATGGGTTTAAAAAGGGTTAAATGGACACCTAGGGGTAGTTTAATAGGGTTTCCTAAAGCCCATAAGGTATACCTAAGGGTTAGGAGTAATTTTAGGCATGTACCAACTCTCTTGTGAACTATTAGACACCTTAAAAAGTGACTTTTCTAAGTTGTGCGAAAATTGAAATTAGAAGGATGATTTAAGTTGTAAAGTTTCCTTTTGGATGTGAGATCCCTTTCCCATTTTTCTCCTACCTTTCCTTTTCAGTTTTAGAAACTTGTAAGAACTCTCACAAGGGTCTTCTTAAGCAAGAATGAGAGATTTTGTGGGTAATCACCCACTCTCCATTTTTGGAGACAAGGAATTTTGAAAGGAAAAAGATAGATTTTGAATTAAGAATTTGGCTAAGTGTAGAAAGGAAAGACTTGTGGAATTGGGCTGCTCATCCTCAACAAAACTAGCATACCCTTGGGCAGTTGAAGGTTGGTTTCACCTTACTTGTAATGTGTTTTCATATTGAATGTTATATTGAAAGAATATCTTGTGTAAGGAGTCTACATTTCTTGCATGTTTTCCCTTGGAAAATTATTGTGTTTTATGTTTTACTTTTGTATGGCATTTTATGTGCTTTGGGAGTAATCAAGGCCTCCTACTCTTGGGAGACAGGATGGTCTTGTGGGTGGTAGAAGTGACAACCCTCGAGTGAGAGGCTCTCGTTATGAGAGTGATCACAAGGGATTTTATGTGACCCTTCCTGCATGGCTTGTTTATGCATTGGGGGTCATAAGGAGGGGAATAAGGCATGAATGCCTTGGGGGGGCATAAGGAATGTGGGGTTGTTATACTTATGATGTTTTTGGTTTTCCATGAGGTGGCTATTTTTTTTACCATACTTGTAGTCTCCTCAGGGTACTTGGTCCACTACCACCCTTGAAAAGACATCACAATGTGTGGTGCAGTGTGGCCCTGGGTTGGGAATGTGTTGTGTTTGTTTTCCCCTTGTTTATTGTGTTTGCATGTGTGTAATCTTGTCTAGGGCTTGGTTCTCCAAGCTCGGAGGTGGCTACTAGTTAGCCTAGGCTGGGAGGTGAGCACTCCATGGTCATATCCTTTGATTATTTGCAAGTTGTTGGAAGGAAAGAATTAGGACAAGTGGAAATTCGATGGAGTTATTTGTTGCAGAAATCTATTTGGAAATATGTTTATTATTTTGTTTAAAAGTCCTCATTTATTAATAATGAGAGATCCATTTGTAAAGTGACAATAAAGACTTGGGAATATGTTTTAAAGATATGTAATATATATTTATGTTATATTGCAGAAAAGAAATTATTATTTCTGGTTTTAGTTCCTAATGTTCTGAGATAAATATTTGTTGTGTATAGGATGTTTTGAAAAGAAAGAAATGTATGTATCCCCTTTATGCATTTAAAATCAAGATATTAGAAGAGAAATGGAATAGATCTACCTGCATGTAGTAGGTTGGGAAATAAAATAAAATCTAAAAGTTAGATCTATACATGGAAATGTCATATTTAATTTTTTTGAAATCTTGCATTTTGTTTATTCAAGAAAATAACAATCAAAATTTATTATAGTCATTTCTAAAGTTTTATTTTTCTCTAGATTTATCTAATTGCTGTTTAATTTATTAAATTTTGTCATTTATATAGTTGTTGTTAGAATTATTAAATACTGTCATTTGTTTATGTACATAAAATAAAATCTATAGTTAAATAGATTAAAATAAATAAATAAAAATTCTAGCGTTGCTATTCTAAGTGATTTAATTATGCTTTTTACTATATTTTGCTCAAAGTAAATCAATATTTAAATAATCTAACTATTTCTACTTGACAACTAGGATATTAATAAAATAAAATAAAGGGAAATAAATAAAATGATCAAATTACAGAAAATATTTAATCTGTTTTAATTGTTCAAGAATAAAAATAATTGCATGAAAAGAAATTGCCCTAGATTTAATAGTATTAGTGTATATATATATATATATATATATATATATATATATATATATATATATATATATATATATATATATATATATATATATATAGATTGTTTGCATGCATAAATACATAAATGAATTTCATTTCTTACAATTAAATAAATAAACTTGTTTGATTAAAATAAATATAAATACATATATTGGTTTATATATATATTTATAAATATGTATATATATACAAATACCTATATATATATATATATATATATATATATAATTTAAATTAAACAAAAAAAAAAAATTTAAAACTCTTTTTTTAAAAGAAAAAACAAAATAAACAAAATATTGGTAGGCCAAACATTGTGCATTGCATAGTGGGCTGGCATGGCCGGGGCTACAATGGGCGTCCACAGAGGACGGCCCAAGGGTTGTCGCTGTGGACGACCACACTGGGCGCCGCCATTGTGGCTGTCCATAGTGAATGGCCCGAGGGTCGCCACTGTGGGCGACCACAGTGGTCGCCGCCACTGTGGTAACCCATAGTGAGTGGCGCCGCTCATGGGCAACCCCGCCACCGCTTTCCCAAAAAAAACCTCGCCTAAATGCATGGCTACCACTCCTTTGTGTAAGCAATTCAGCCCTGCACAGTTCAAGCAAGAAAATAAAACCCTAGCCCGGTTAGGGCTAGGGTAGAATGAGAATAATAAAATAAAGAAGTATTTTGAAAATGAGTGAAAGGGGCATTTTATAATGAATTTCTTTTAATTAGGGTTTTCATAGTTGTTTTATTCAATGTGGAAATATATATATATATATATATATTTGGAAGTAAAATATTTTTACTAGGTGTTTTGCATTTTAGTGATGTTCTTATAAACATATGAGTTTATTAAAAAGAAATATAAATGTTTAAATTAAAATTACTTAAGAAGTATAATCCTTTTGATAATTTAAAATAAAATTGGGTGAGCTAATTTGACTATGGGAAATTAATTTTTAGCTCACCTAGATATAGGTTTATGGGATTAAACCTTAATGAACATATTTTCATTACAAATTCAATTGACCCTTTCGTCGATTTTTAATCTTAATTTAATTATTGTTTAAATAAAATATAGACTTTCATGAACTAAGTGTCAGAACTAATTAAATTAGTTCTCAAAATAAATTATTGGCTATTGGAGATTAATTTTACCTGCGTCAATTAATTGATTAAGTTAGTTTATTGAGTAAAGTCGATAAGATAATAAATTAAATCCTTTTGTAATCCGCATTTAATTCTAAATTATTCTCATCTACTTGAGTTAGTGTTTAAGTTAACTCAAACATAGTTACGACAAAATATGTTAGAGCATTGCATATTTGCTAATTTAATGTTTTAAGTTGTGATTTAAATTTTTTTTTTATCCTGTTCATGCCCAAAAGTTTGGGCATGACATGATGGTTAAGCGAAATGAAATGGATGATAAGATGAAAAGGTTATAAGGATTTATGCAAAGGATTGGATAAGAGGGATGGAAGGATAGAACATAGGTGTTGGATAATGGTTGGGATATTGGACCAATTGTGCATGGCTGAATGGAAATGTTGGCAAGATCAACATTGGCACACACCTTGAGGGATGGTGGACTGGTGGAGGAATAGTGGATTTCAGAGTTTGTGATTTTGATGGAAAAGTTGATGTGGATTTTAGGACACAAGGAGCCAAAATGGATGAAGGAGGTAAAATAGGTTTCAGGATAGTGGATGTGGGAGAATTTGGGGTAGCAAACTTGAATGCCAATTTTGATTTTTCTTTAGTGTGCAAGTCTTGTACGAGCGACTTGGGAATCCACACAGAGCTTGATTTTTTATCATTTTGTATTTCTTTAGAATGCATTGCCTCAATGTAAGACTTAGGAAGCCATACAAATTTTGACTTTTCTTCTTTCTTTGTGGGCCTTTGTGGCCTTTTGGACATTTATTTCTTTTGTAGTCCCTTGGAATTTATTGCTTCTACAAGCACCTTAGGAACCCATATGGTTTTTGAAATTTCTTTCTTTTGCTCAATGGGCCTTTGTGGCCTTTTGTATATCTCTTTTTCTCTTTGGATCATATTTTGATTTGTTTTTACATGTCTATTAGATGGGACATGTTGATCCATAAATGCATGTGGATTGTTTGACTCGTGACTTGTATGCTTGGCATTCAAATTGCTTGGAGAAGGAAAATAATGCATAGATGGATAGGAATGATATGAAGGTATTTTGGATGGATGGAAGGTGCTAAAAAATGTGTACCTTTGTTGATCTCACATAAGGGATGGAGATATATAGGGACCTAAAATAGATGGAAGGGGTGAAGGGGAAGGCATGTTTTTAGATTTACCTAGAGAAATGTAGGATTTATGAGGGATACCAATATCTTGAGAGTGAGAAATATAGCTAGTATAATCAAGGTTTTTTTTTTATATCAGGGGGTTCTAATATACCATGTTCATGAATGTCTAACCCTTTTATTTGATAATGTATTCTTTGGAAGCTCCTTTTAACAAAGTGTTTCTTCTTACTTTTGATGCTAGAGGCAAGTCCATTTTGAGGTGGAGGTGGCTTACAAGGAATGATAGGATCATTAGAGGGATTTATGGGCATTACGGACTCTTGAGGTAAACATAGAGAATTATGACAAGGGAATAAAGGGATACTTTGATCTTGACATGGAAGAGGAAAATTGGATAGAGTAGGAAGGGCGTTTGACTCTTCATTTTGAATAGGATCATTTGAAAAGGTGGAAGAGAAGAGAAAAGTGATAATTATGAAGAATGATGAGAAAGAGGATATGAAAGCGATGAGAATTCTTGTGCTTTTTAAGTTCCTGTATCATCATCAAACTTATTATAGCAAAAAGGAAAAAAATCATCTGGATATGAATTAGACCCAAATGAATCAGTCACTCCAATTGCAAGAAGGAAAACATATCAGATAGTAAAGGAATGGCTTAGTGTGTATTGGACCAATATGTCCTCGGTGATCTTAAGCGATCATGTTCTAGGACGTGTCATCATATTCCTAAGGAACATCCCGCAAGCAGCAAACAAGTGAACATGCCCCATCCTCGCCTTTCTAGTCAAAGACATCTTGGAGATAAAATCTCTAGTTAGAGATATCCCAGAAAAGCTAAAAACTGATTTGTTTGAAACTTCTAAAGATGATTTTTTAAATAAGTCCATTTTTAAAAACTATCAAACTAGGACAAACCGGTAGGTGTAAAACCAATGTCCACAACCTTTCTTAGCATCCTTCCTTCCTATGGATTAGGCTTATGACAAAAACAAATTCGTTTAAAATGGTTATCATTTCCCCGGCTACAAACTGCAGAAACGTGGGTATAAAATAGAGAAGCAAATTTGTGTGTCTCATTTAATGAGCGGCCCACTAGTAAGATGCAACGTATTCCATCAAATCTGAAACATATGGTATCAGTCCTGTAGCAGAATACGTGTTTATAACAACCAAAATCACTACATAATATGGTGTAGAAAATGTTAAAATGCATGTGCAATAGACATTAACTATGGGTCAAAAATGCTCTGGTTATCATGTATGAAAACTGAAATTTGAAAATGTCTTTTCTATACACACATGCAAAAATGAATAACACAAGACATGTGAAGGTTTTCAAGGAAGAACATGATGAATCTATCCAAAACAATTTGGTGAAAGCTTTTTAAAAACTCTCAAACAAACATACTATTGACCATTGAAAACTTCCTCAAAAACACCATCACTCTAATGAAAAACTATGAAGCATAAAAAGATTGAACCTGCAATTTCAATATGCAATCTTAAGACAAAATGAAAGTATCAATTAGAAGGACAAATGGGTGTCCCACCGGGCGTGCCAATTGTAGATGGAGGAAATGGATTGAATACAAGATTCAATCTTCCAACATCCAACAGTGAAGTACCTGCAAAACACACACATGCAAATTCAAATATCTAAGCTAAAACACCCATTTATCAGTTGTTTCATTTACAATCTATTTTACTCTGCTAGCCATAAGACTAACTTGTCAGTGACCACTCACAAAAACAGTCCTGCTAGCTTTAGATATTAGGTCATCTATTTCTTGCTTAGAATTAACAGGATGAACCACTAACAATGCCTCAACCTTCAATTTCTTATCTAACTCCATAACAGACATTCTCTTTCCTTCAAGTCTCAAGTATAAATCGTTAGGAAGAACATCTACAACCTCAATAAGAACCTTCTTATATATGTCTAGATGCAAAATTATACTTTCCTCAATAGTATCCTTATCTAAATCCTTAAAAGAATGATAGAATTTATTAACATTACTAAGATTTCCTTCTTGAGTTATTTCATTTATCAGTTTAGCCAATGAAAGAGTGTTCGGTTCCTTTTGTTCTGGTTTTTTCTTTGGTGTGACCTTCTTCTTCTTACTATTGGCCTCTCTCATAGCTTATTGTTTCTTTCTAAGTGTTCTTGATTTCTTTGGAGATGGAGTAGGTGCTGGTGAGGGTTTTTTTTTCTTTCTCTCCACCCTTTTGAATTTAGTAGCCTTGTCATTGTCAGAATTGGATGAGGTAGCCACAAGAGAGATATGTGCTACCGATTGTTGTTATGATTTTCTTTCTTGTTTAGCAACACCTTTCATTGGATCAAGTTTCAACAATCCCTTAACAACTTCAACAAATTTTGAAGCATCTTTTATTTCTTTTTCTCTTTTCTTCCTCTGCTTTTGCATAGAAACATCACTCTCTATAGTTTCAAAATTACCAAAGATCTTCTTAGTGGGTTCTGGTGGAGCATCTAGTAGTATCTTGGCAAAAGATTCTAGGATGTGTGAGTCAACTTCATAACCCATCTTTGTTATCAAGACAGTTCTATGTCTAACTGCCTCCATCCATACTTCATCTCTTTTAATCATAAAGCATATCTGTTTGTTATATTTGTCTACAATGCTCTGAGGGATCCTTTAGCTTTGCCTCATTTTTGCTTGAAAGTTCTTGAAATACTCTTTTACCAGTTTGCCACCATCTGAACCTATATAGGTAATTGCCTCCTTAATCTATTTTCCAACAGAAATGTCATAGGCAAAGTCCTTGTGTCCAATACCAGGAATCTCCTTTGAGAAATATAGCATTAAGCATACAATCAAATTTCCAAACTTGAAAGTTCCCTTCTTGTCACCTTTGATCTTGCTTAAATTTTCTAATAGTTCATCTTTCAGCCATTCATAGATGTTAATTTTAGCATTATTCATAATCATCTCATAGGCACTATGAATGCATAAACTTGAAACAAAATTCAGCCTATTAGTATGAGCAACTTTGTATCCAATAACCATACTAGCATATTTAACATTGTTATCGATTATATCACTAACCCTAAGTGATTTGTTATCAAATGTAGTGTCGGTTAAGTTCATAACCTCTTTGTTTGGAATTTTCTTTTTCTTCTCAGGCTTAGTGTTGGTAGAAGGTAAACCAGTAACAACCTTCATTGCTTCCATAGTGATCTTGAAAATTGAATCTAACCACAAAAATTCACCGTGAACTCTTCTAAGAACATAACAAACAATCTCATCTAAAAATTCAGTCATGTGAAGGAT
This sequence comes from Cryptomeria japonica, assembly GCF_030272615.1. Lineage (NCBI taxonomy): Eukaryota > Viridiplantae > Streptophyta > Pinopsida > Cupressales > Cupressaceae > Cryptomeria > Cryptomeria japonica. The sequence continues at coordinate 676,888,314 of NC_081415.1, read as the reverse complement.
GTTAGTGAACCCTAAATCTTCAACAACCTTGTGTTCTAGTTTGACCACACCTTGTTTGTCAGTGATAATATTCATGAACATGTTCCTTAAATCTTCAAACCCTAAATCTTCGATGTTACAATGAATGTATGCCCTAGGGTCTTCAACAAATGCAACTCCCTTAAAGAGTTTCAAAAATGCACCAATGGAGTCATCTAACTTAGCTATCTTAGGGATGATTTTAAATATTGGTCTAGGATGCTTGACATTTTCCACAATAGTAGAATTTGCAATGAATTTGGGAACGAAAGATGAAGAATCCATGTCGTAAGATAAATACCTTTTACTAAAAACCTTGGATGCTTTGAAAAACCTTTGTTGCTTTGCTTCTTGAATGCTAGTGCTCAGCTCCGTGCTCTTCGAATGCTTGAATGCTTTGGTAAGTTGAAATGAGAAATTCAAGTGCTTTATAACCAAAAAGTTAACTTACAACTGCATTAAATTCTTCGTCGGTGAAGTGAATCTCCAACATATCATGTGTCGGTAAAGAATAATTATGACTTCTTACCACCAACTAAGGGTAAATGCATTATCTTCAATTAGTTCCTTACCCCTAAGGATTATTCCTTAGTTAGATGAAGAATCTCTTATCAGTGTAGGATTGCTCTGTTTTGCCAGTGCAGAGACATGTTCATCATTCCTTTGATCTCTCTTCCCGATCCATTGTTTAGTGAATTCTTGCTTGATTTTATTCACCTTTTCTTTGCCTTTGTCATTAGATCCTCTATTGCTTATCGGTACATTCTTGTTCTATAAAATCTTGAAATATGCCCAATCTTGTTGCATGCATAACAGGTTACATTGTTTCTTTGAATAACTTTTCCATAACCTTGACTGGTTTGAGTTCTGCATTGGCTAGATAGATGCCAAAATCTACCACAAACATAGCATTTTACATTCATTCTGCAATTATCTAAGTTATGACCATTTTTATTGCATTTGGAACATTGACCAGTGGATGAGTTTGTATTCTGATTATTCCTAAACCTGCACTGATTTTCTCTATGACCAAATTTGTTGCAATTAAAACATTTGCCATTGAATTTATAAGCATTAGGTTGTCCTACCGATTTGCTGTGATCATTAATGTTCACAGTTTCAGAACTTTCTCCATGTTCAAATCCAAGTCCAACTGTTTCTCCATCAGGTTTTTGACTTTTCAGCATATCATCAAGCTTGTCTAAACTATTCTTGAATTTGTCTTTGTATTCATTTGCAACAACCAACTTACTTTCCAAAGAAATAACTTGTCTCATAAGTTCCTCTTTGTCATGTTGCATGGGAATCCAATCTATTTTAAGCATATCATTTTCATAACTAAGTCTTAGAGATTCATCTGATCTTTCATTAAGTCTTCTGTCTAAATCTTCCTTATTCCTCTTTCTATCTTCAATATCCTTACATAGTCTCATGGTTAAATCTAGCATCTCATTTCTCATGTTAATGTTCTCTTGTCTCAGTTTCTCTGCAATATCTCTAAGAGTTTCCTTTTCTTCATCATCTTGGTTTTGCAGTTGCACATGTAATTCTTTTCTCTTATTCTTTTCTATAACTAGGTTATCTTGAAGTGATTTAATGAATTCCCAAGGAGATTTGAGTTCATCTTCCAATTTGATATTCTTCAATTTTTCTGCATCAAAATCTTCAAGAGCTCCTTCCAACTATTGTCTCAAACTTTCCATCGGTATTGGTTTCAGAATCTTCCTCAAGTTGTTAGGCTTCTGCAAATAGAGGACTAGGTTGTGATACCAATTGTTAGATATTTGGTGAGTCCCAAAGACACTGAGAGGGGGGGTGAATCAGTGTCTAACCAGAAAATGAAATATTTAAATGTATTTGCAACTTTACAACCCAAATTAATATACCGGTAAGCAAATAATAATACAGTAAAGAGAAACAAAAGAATAAGCATCAATACACACCATAACATAGATATTTTTGGCGAGGAAACCCAGTAAGGGAAAAACCTCGGTAGAATTTGTGACCCAAAATATTTACTCACTAGCCAATATGAATAAATATTACTCAGTATAATAGGGGCTTGCACATGTAGGAAGGCCAACTGCCTAGAGCTCATTGATCAATACAAAAATGGAGTCACACTGACTACACAATTGGATGGTTAAATCCAATAATAATGTACTACTCAAAATAACATCTACAATGCTAGATTCAGTACCGATTTAATTGTTGTATGATACCTCTGCCAAAACCTTGCTTCGCTCTCAAGATAAATACATCAAAATGCATATACAATTATTCTCTATCATAACCTATCACATACTACCACTTCCTTACATTAACTATCATATCCTTTTATTTACATTACAGATGACCTACAAGATCTCATACATATATGAGTCTTTACAATACATCATGTCAGCTATAAAAATATAATATTACACTATGTAGAGTCCTAAAATTGTGACACTTGCAGTTTTGACTGCATTTGGGTCTTCACGATGGCGATGCAACACGGAAACTGAATGGAGACCTCGAAACTTGTCCACAACATCAAAAACTGCATTTTTCCAGCACCCTGCCTGATCCCTCCTTGCACCCTGTTGTCCCGGGAGGTGGGACCAGAGCGCCTAGCGCCCTGGTCCTTCAGGACCATGGCGCCCAACGCCCTGGTCCCCCAGGACCATGGCGCCCAGCGCCCTGGTCCCTGGCCCTATTTTGGGCCCGGTCTCCTATGGGGCTTCGGGTCTTTAAGTTTGCAAATTGGAAAATAACACTTCCTGGTCGGCCCAAGGTCGGAAAAATCAGTCTATCAGCCCTAATTGACAAGTATATAAACTACATTTTCCTCTCCCATTGAGGGTAGATGAAAAAGGAGGAAGGACATATGTGTACAAGACATGGAAACGATATTCAAGCATTCAAGCATTCAAGCATTCCTTCAAGCAAATGATCATTCTAAGTCTCCATTCAAGGCTAAGTGTTGCATTCAAGACAAGGATTCAACCATTGAAGAGGAGATCACATATCACATACCACGTACAACATACAACATACAACATACAACAACATCTATACCTTCGCATATAAGGATACAAACATCCTTACAACAAGGTATTAGTACTTGTTTTACTTTACATTTACAGCATTTCTCATTTCTTGGTTAATTCCAAAATCGGGGTTTGACCTAAGGGCAAACCCCTAATCCCTAACCCCCCAATCGTCTTCACTTTTCTGTGTGTAGGTTGTAGGTACGCGGCTGAAATTGAAGATCTGGAATCCTTGTGCAGAGAAGAACAGATCCCCCTTCGTTTCGCGGATTTTTCGGAGGACCGTGTGCACGCCGGGCGCCATCGTCCTGTCAACTTTTGCTCAAATTTGTAGAACAGCACTGTCTAGACATTTTACTACTAATTCCAGGTCCGCAGCTTCATATCATACCCATATCTCTATTTATAAGTGAATCTTTCTTGCTTCTACATGCATTTCGAGTTCAATCAATCTTTCTACATTCTTTACAAAAGAGGGTATCCTTGCTATCACAACCCTTGAAACTCATATAGAATCCAATCTTGCATTGCATGGGATTGGATCTTGTGGGTTTCAACCCCTCTTTTGAATGTAAAGTCCCTCCTAAGTGAAAACCATCAACCCTAGTGACTCTCCCTTCTCTCTCCTTGGAGTTGGGGAGGGGAGAACAACTAGGGTTCGATTTTTTTCGCTTTACATTTTGGTGAACCCGACGTGAACATCCTTTCTGATTATTCATGGTTAGATTTGAAAATTGGATTCCTTGATTACATTTCCATGTTTGATCTTTTGCAAAATTTTAGAGGTTAATTGCATAAAAACCCTAAATTTTCTTTTTTACTAACTGAGCTTGTGAAATGTTTAATTGTTAATGCTTGTTTCAGATCTGCTCTTCTATTACAAATTATCAATTCATATTTGTGCTTTAATTTTGAAAATTAAGTGGTTAAGTGTCAAAACCCTAATTTTTGAAACCCTCTTGATTCAACCTTTGTCCGACAATTTCACTGTTCAAAACATCTCCAAATCAGCTGTAACTTTGGATTCTGCAATAAAATCATAATATCTTTCATCCCTGAAAATTTGGAAAAAAGTTGCGAGGACCGTGTGCACTCCGAGCGCCATCGTCCCCGACATTTTTTCCAAAATTTCAGGAGCTAGATCTTACTGTATTTTTCTGCTAAAATCTAGAATTTTGGCTGATTTTATCAATTTTAACACCTTCAAAATTACAGTCAAAGTTGGTCTAGCGATTGCTTGGATTGAGGCTTCTAATCATTCAAAAAATTGTTGAAATTGAAATTTGTGTCAAAATTGTGTTTCTTACAATCCTAAATCTGAAAAGTGTGTTATCATTCATTCAAAATTTCAGTGATTTATTCAAATTTTTACAATTTGTGACTTTTGAAATTAAGTGCTTAATTACAACAACTTTGATTTCCGCTTTCAAAATTGAATTTTGCATGAAATTGAGTCAATTGTTAATTTTCAAAACTTGCATTGCTTTCAGCATTCCCTCTAAAATCATAAAATTCAAATTTTCAGTTTCCCTCTCTTTTTCAAAATTCAAATTTTGCATTTTTCGACAATCTGGATAGGGTTCAATTTTGAGATTGCAACTTTAATTTGGCCTATCTACAGATCGTAAAATCACTCAATTTTTTCAAGTTAGCTGTAAAATCATCATAACTTTCATCCCTGCAAATTTCAAAAAAAGTTGCGAGGACCGTGTGCACCCCGAGCACCACGGTCCCGGACATTTTTTCTGAAATTTTGGGAGATTGTCCTGATTGTATTTAACAGCTTAAATCTAGAAGATTGGCTGATTTTACTGAAATTTGCTACCTCTAAAATTCAAAATCTTCTCTCCTTCTTTAGTGCATGAGTTTTACAACAATAAGTCCTACTTACACTATTCCCATTAGACGAAGCCTTAGAATTAAGTCCTTCCAAGGTTTAATTACCGAGGAGATGGAACCTAATTTGAATGGCCTTTTTAATGAGGACATGGGTAATTCCTCTAATCCTCTTAATGATGAAGAAGCTCTCCATGAGGTTTCTATAGAACAACTTTCAAAATTGGATAACCAATTTGATGATTTTTGACAATGGATGTCTCAAGAGTACCCTGATAGTCAAGCTCTTCCTTTAATTGAGGGTCTAAAACGTATGCTTCAAAGTGATAAGAATGGAATTGATATTTTGCGTGGTATTGCACACATTGTGGATTCAAATGTGATGCCTATGAAGAGTTGTGCTGAAACTTTGGGTTATACACAACCTCCTACTCAAGTTAATCATTCTATTCCTTTGACGACTTCTATTGCTAGTATACCTACTTTTACATCAAACATAATGACTACTTCTATACAAGACATTCCTTCTATGATCACTAGTCATGGGGGCAATCCCTCTTCTTCAATCAACCCTCTTCCTTCATTCAATCCGACTTCTTCATTCATTCCTTTAATAAGTGTTCCTATTATATCACCACAAATGAACATGACACAAGGGGGCAATTCGTTTTCCATTCCTCCTTGTAGTGTTCCTCCTGTCCAATCATCTCCTATGACTAACTATCATAGTGTCCCACCACCTTACTCTCTACCTTCTTTCAATAACATAACACCTCCATCACAATCTAACACATCTAGTATGAACTCTTCAACTAAAGCGACCATTAACAATCTTGCACAAACTGTCTCTTCTTTACAGCAACAAATTGCCTCTATGAATCAATCTAAGTTTAGTGTGCCCACATTTGATGTTGCGAGCCCACTTTCTCTTGACATTGTTCGAGCTATTCCACCTAAACATGTTGAAATTCCGCATTAGGAGCTTTATAATGGTAAGGGTGATTCTCTAACACATGTTAAGACCTTTCAAACAATATGTACTGATTTTGCTTATGACCAAAGGTTGCTTGCAAAATTGTTTACTAGAACATTAAGAGACAAAGTCCTACAATGGTATTTCTCATTGCCTTCCTATTCTATTTCTTCTTTCGAACAACTTGCAAATGCTTTCATTCAACAATTTCAAAACAATATAAGTCCTAAAGTTACTTTGATTGATTTAATGCATTGTAAACAAGGTGTTAAAGAAAAAGTGACTGATTTCATTGGTAGATATAAGCATTTGTATGCTCAAATTTCTTTTCCAGTGCCTGACAATGATATTCAAAGAATCTTTATTTCTAATTTACAAAAAGATATTCGAGACAAACTCCTGTTTTCTGAGTTTACTTCTTTCCAACAGTTGTGCGCAACTCTTCACAATTATCAACTGACTGTGAGTCAAATGGAACAATCACATCCTATGGCTCCGAGTGATAAGGGTGATAGTAGTCAACAACCATTTGGGAAGTTTAAACCGAACAGAGATTCCATCAAATTCAATGAAAACATCATCAACAACAATGTGAATGCAGCATCAGGTGTGCCTCCTATTTCTAAGTTTTTCAAGAAAGAAAGAAAGTTTACTCCTTTGAATGAATCATTGCATAGTATTATGAATAAGTTATTGGAACAAAATGTGCTTACTCTTCCTCCTATAAGGCAAATAGATCCTGCAAAGATTAATTCACCCTATTTTGATAACAAATCTTTTTGTCAATTTCATCGTCAACCTGGGCATGATGCTAAAAAATGTTTTGCTTTAAAAGGTAAAATTCAAGATTTGATTGATAATAATACTATCTCTGTTTCTGGTGTGAATGATAAAGGCAACACATCTGTAGCTCCTCCTAACCAAAATCTTCAGATTTTTACTGATTCGTTACCTTCTCATACCTCTAATGTGGTTGATACTAATGATTCCTCTGTCTCACCTGATGATCTTGTGTCTATGACTCCGAATGTGATTAACTTTGTGGAGTAGCAGAAAATCCCTAAAGAACTTTCCATCACCTTTGATTCTAGTGAAACTATCAGGGCACCTGATGGTCCTTTATATATAGTTGCAAAAGTCAAAAATACACCTTGCCATGGAGTGCTTATTGATCCTTCTTGCATGGTTAATGTCATTACTGAAGAATTTCTTTTTACTTTGCGATTGAATCAAGTGATCTATGATGAAACAAATGTGGTTGTGAAATTATTTGATGCATTTTCTTCTCCTGCAATTGGTTCTATTACATTACCTATTGAGGTCCATAACAAATCCCTTGATGTGGACTTTTCTATTATTCCATCATCCGAACAATTTTGTGTGAAGCTAGGCTATCCTTGGCTATCTTCCATGAAAGCTATTGCTTCTTCTATTCACAAGTGTTTGAAATTTCCCCATAATGGTGAAGTTGTTACTGTCAATCATAGTCTCTTTAAACCAGCCGAAAGAACTTCTAGCATTCCTCTTGATTATTTTTGGCCTAAACAATTCCAACCCCTTCCTCCGCGAAGTGATCATCTTTTCAAATCTTATCAAAAGTGGAAAAAAGATATGATCCTATCTCTAAGTGAACCTAGAACACCCAAACTTGATATTCCTATCATTCTTGAGAAGGAAGTTCTTCCTTTGAAAGATAAAACTAATGTCTTTCCTCAAGAAGATTCCCAACCCATCCCTATGGATGTGACTATGCCTATATCTAATAAACTTCCTAAAAGTAGACCTATCCCTCCTTGTCATGATGGACTTGGTCTCCTTCCTAAACCAAATATTCCTCCCTTATATGGAGCAGTTCCTCCTCCTTCCTCTTATGGAGAGAAGAGACCTTCCTCTTCTCCTATTGTTCAGCCTAAGAGACCACAACCTAAACACCCAAGTGATAAGGATGAGAACATTCCTCCTCCTCAATCTTCTCAACTTCCTACTAAGACTAGACGAAATCGTCGTCTTAGAGCTCAGGCAGCTGCCTCTCAAACTTTGCAATCCCCAAAAACACCTTCAACAAGCATTATTCCATTTTCTCCTCAGCCGGAAATTGAGCCAAAATCTCCTAAACATAAGATGCATGATGGTCTTGATCCTGTGCGAGTTAAAGACCCTATTTTTATAAATCTTGATGATGATATAGATGAAAATGTTACTTCTCTTGCTTCTGATAGTGAATATGAACTTGTTGATGTTGATAACCATTTATCTAACGAGTTTTCTAAAGCACTTATCCTAGCTCCTAGACAAGAACAACGTGGCTTGGAACATGAACATAGTCCTTGTTTGGATCTTGTGATAGCTCCATCTACTGTGTTGGATGTTCCTCCTCTAGCGTGTTTCCTACCTTCCCGAAACATTGATCAGCAAGAACGGGGGGTAGATGACGTGCTAGACTAGTTCATTAGCATAGCAGATTCTCTCCTCCTCTCTTTTATGTGTTATTCTCATTCTTCTATTTGTTGTCCTTAGTGTTGTCTACTTGAGGACGATGCAAAACATTGAGATCTCTTTTGGTCTCTCTCATGTTGACTCAAAAGACACATGTGTTCCCTTCTTCTAGGTGACCTTCCATGATTGGGGAATGAAGAACAATTATGCATACATACATATGATATACATGAATTATCATACAGCATACTGACCCCGAGGAAAGCGAAGTCACCTTGTGCTTTGTGTTTTGTGTCTATTATCCTTGGGCTTATCTCACACTTGGGGGCTAAATCCTTGTGATAACGTGCTCCTTTCTCATTTCTTATATGTATCACTACCTTAAAGCAATCACCCCCGGTGAGGCATGTGCGATCGCTTTAATGTAGGGGGGCATACATCCCGTTCATATCTTTTCAAGATACTTAAAAATTTCTTGACAAATTTAGCTTTGTCTTGAAAATTTTTGACATCTTTCTTGCATGACTCATAGTGAGGGAACCTTACTACTGATAGTCATGGTTCTCCCTCATGATCTTCCCTTTTACTTTTTCAATCGAAGTTGTAAGATCCTTAGTCCATTGGGGGCTTGGTGTATCTTGCCTCCTTGACGTGGTGAAATTTTTTCAATGTTGTTTCCTTGTACTTTACCAGAAGTATGAGCATACACTTATACTCCCGCTAAAGTGGGGGCTAAATGTAGCATCCTAAAATTGTGACACTTGCAATTTTGACTGCATTTGGGTCTTCACGATGGCGATGCAACACGGAACCTGAATGGAGACCCCGAAACTTGTCCACAACATCAAAAACTGCATTTTTCCAGCACCCTGCCTGATCCCTCCTTGCACCCTGCTGTCCCGGGAGGTGGGACCAGAGTGCCCAGTGCCCTGGTCCTTTAGGACTAGGGTGCCCAGCGCCCTGGTCCCCCAGGACCATGGCGCCTAGCGCCCTGGTCCCTGGCCCTATTTTGGGCCCGGTCTCCTATGGGGCTTTGGGTCTTTAAGTTTGCAAATTGGAAAATAACACTTCCTGGTCGGCCCAAGGTCAGAAAAATCAGTCTATCAGCCCTAATTGACAAGTATATAAACTACATTTTCCTCTCCCATTGAGGGTAGATAAAAAAGGAGGAAGGACATATGTGTACAAGACGTGGAAACGATATTCAAGCATTCAAGCATTCCTTCAAGCAATTGATCATTCTAAGTCTCCATTCAAGGCTAAGTGTTGCATTCAAGACAAGGATTCAACCATTGAAGAGGAGATCACATATCACATACCACATACAACATACAACATACAACAACATCTATACCTTCGCATATAAGTATACAAACATCCTTACAACAAGGTATTAGTACTTGTTTTACTTTACATTTACAGCATTTCTCATTTCTTGGTTAATTCCAAAACCGGGGTTTGACCTAAGGGCAAACCCCTAATCCCTAACCCCCCAATCGCCTTCGCTTTTCTGTGTGTAGGTTGCAGGTACGCGGCTGAAATTGAAGATCTGGAATCCTTGTGCAGAGATGAACAGATCCCCCTTCATTTCGCGGATTTTTTGGAGGACCGTGTGCACGCCGGGCGCCATCGTCCCGTCAACTTTTGCTCAAATTTGTAGAACAGCACCGTCCCGACATTTTACTACTAATTCCAGGTCTGCAGCTTCATATCATACCCCTATCTCTGTTTATAAGTGAATCTTTCTTGCTTCTACATGCATTTCTAGTTCAATAAATCTTTCTACATTCTTTACAAAAGAGGGTATCCTTGCTATCACAACCCTTGAAACTCATATAGAATCCAATCTTGCATTGCATGGGATTGGATCTTGTGGGTTTCAATCCCTCTTTTGAATGTAAAGTCCCTCCTAAGTGAAAACCATCAACCCTAGTGAATCTCCCTTCTCTCTCCTTGGAGTTGGGGAGGGGAGAACGACTAGGGTTCGATTTTTCCGCTTTACACATTACAATACATTTCACATAAACAATATTATTTCCAAGTCGGCTTGGACTACCGATATAATCTGCTATCGGTGTAGCCGGATGCCGGTGTGAATAACCTTATAGTGACTGTCGGTGCTGGTAGGTGAAGTCTGTTGCCGATAGAACCTTTGAACCCTATTACCAGTTGGTTGCCATCAATGACAACATCAACCATTCTCATCTGAGTGTATAATGCCAACACATTGTATAAGAATTTGGTGTGGATCTTTCATTCTTTCCTTGATTTCCCATTTTTTATTATTCCACCCTACGATTTTGTATTTGAGGTATGTAAAATAGTTGCTCTATAGAGTTTTTTTATCTCTCTACATTCTTTTCTTTGCCTTCATTTAAATTATGTAATGTTTCCATGATTTCAAAAAATAAAGATTTTAGGAACAAGGTTTGATATGCATATATTTCTTATATACCAGGACAACAATTGAATGTTGGGGGTGTTAGCACATATTTTTGTAAAATATTTTTATGCTATTTAAATGATGCATTCTATGTATATTTCTATCATAAGAGCATTTACTGTTGGGTTGTATGTGCAGGAGCTATGTTGCAGCATCAGAAAAATCCAACTGTGACCTATTTCCTAAATGGACAAGTATCACTTGGGCATGTTAAGGGTTGGCACTGAGTGGGGACTACATGAAGAGGTTTCATTATGATAGTATTAGGATCCTTATAAGAGCATTTTTGCACATGATAGAGATTGGGCCTATGTAATGGAATCTAACATTTTATTAGCACATATGAAGTCTCCATAGAAGATTGGAAGCATCCACATTCATGAAGACGAGCTTAATTTGCATGATTTTCAAATTTGAGTTATCAGCACAAGTTACCCCGAAAAGACTGCTTAGTCAAAACAATGGAAGGATCTATCAGCGTAACCCAAACTGACCACTCCGAAGGAAACTAAAAAGAAGTTCATAATGGAGGGTTCATCAGCATAACATTCACTATTGAAGACACGAGAAAAGTGTTATACTGCTAGCCGATGAGGCTATCGGTATAAATTACACCAATGAAGGAGAATGCAGAGTGAATACTTTGAAGTCATTGGGATATCAGAAAGTGTAAGAAATAGCTACCCGATACCTGATAGAATGGATATCATGGTAGATGGAAATGAGCTTTCATGGAGATAGCCTACATTGCAAGAAGTGACTAGGAAAGTAACAAGGTGAAGTCATCGGGATAGTATCGGCTAATCGGAAGAAGACATTTTCTACTACGCTGATACCCGATGAGGAAGCTGAGGTAGTTACTAAGAAGGAGACCTCATCGGGGGAACATAGGCCGATAGACTAGAATAACATAAAGATAGAAAAGATGGAGCTCGATCTCATTGGGTCATCAAAGAAACATAAGATAGGTTTTCCCGACACCCAATAAGCTTTGCAACATGATGAACAAGAAGGAGGATTCATTGGGATAAGTCAAGTCAATGGAATGAAAGAAAAATGGTTATGCCAAAGCCCGATGGATTGATCGGGGAAACCTACGCCGATCAGAAAGACAGAAAGTTGCATCATCATTGCATGTATAGATTGGAAAAGCGTACAATATGGGTGGCACCAAATAATTGAATCATCGAGAGGAGTTATGTCGATTAGCCGTTATAAAATCTGATTCTAAACGGATCAGCCTACGATAGTTAAATGTAGACAACTGGTAGGTCTATGTTCGCATGAAGCAGATCATAGCACGATTTCAATTAAGTAAATTCTTCTAATGTATCAAATCTATATATGGGAGTTTGTACAAGGAATTTGCATAATAGATTGAAGTGAACAGAAACATTGAAGTGAAATTGAACTGTAGAGAATTGAATTTTAGAAGGCTTAAAAAATTCAAATATGGAGGGTTCTAGTTCTAAAGCCAAGAGGAAGGTCATTGAATTTTTTGATACTGCCTCAAAGAAATCTAAAGGTGGAGAAAACATGCAGAAGAGGAAGTTAAATCAGGACATAATCGATTAGATGAACTCACTAGGAGCCAAGTCCCAAAGGTCTAAGGTTAATTTGCCTATCCATGATCAACTAGAGGATGATTATAAGGAAATTGGTGATGTCTGGACTAGGGTTAGGGTGAATGAATTTTTCCTCTACCATTACTCATGAAGACATAAGCTGATGCTGATATCTAATCCGTGGTTTACTAGTCTGGGTAAGCTCATAGTTCCAAATGTATTCGTAAATATTGAATTGTTGAAAACCTTGGTTAAGAACTACAATGCTATGAATAGATGCATCCAATCTCCCAATGGTGATGCATTTATTTGCTTCAATACAACCAAAATCTATGAAGTGTTTGATCTGAGTTATGAAGCAGAGGTGCCTCTATCATTTGAGGAATTGGAAGAAGAATACAAAACCATGGACATGACCTATCAAAGATGGAACTTAGTCATCCATAGGGCGGAGAAAGGGAAGCTACTGATGAAGATGGTCCACCGTATGATGTAATTATTTTAAGATAGTATTTACAATACACATAAATGGCTTGTGGAAAGGTAGGAGGAATGGAAGCTCCAGATGTAGCACATATGGAGCCATTGGTTCTTGCAACAGACATTCAAAGGCACAAACCAAGACAATTTGATTATGCAACCTATTTGGTCGACAAACTGCATGAGGGTTTTTTGAATCTTTAGAATAAACCTAACAAGTCCTTCAAGCATTATTCACTATTGATGCATATTGTTTTATTCTATGGAAGACTGAAAGGACTATGGCCAGATGGCTTAATGGTAAATCCTTAGGGCAAGGATGGACAAGATCATCCTGTATAGTTGTGGGTGTCGTTGTGGGATTTGAGGTATGATAAATCTCACTATGTGAGATATGCGGAATTTTTTGTTAAACCATTGTTCAAGGTTTATAATGTGTCATGTGAAGGGTCATTCTCAAAAGTGATTAAAAGATTTCTTAGGCCACATGAATACAAGGATATCCGACTCAACCATAATTGGGGAGATTGGTATACTTGTAGATATTTCACATTTGTTAGGGTTTTTGGATTCAAAGGTGCTCCCTATGTGCTACCAAAGCTTGTGTAAACCGAATTGCTTACTTGGAGATTGTGAGACAATTGATTGTCTCTAATGTACAACACTTTCGGGGTGCCCACAAGAAGCCTTCTTACCTGGGACTCTTCAATTTGGAGATTTCAGAATAGTCTCTACCAAAGCTTACGAATTCATAAATAAGAAGCTTGTGGATGAATTCAATATGTATATGCACACGCCAAGGAAGAACTATGACCTAGAAGGTTACATCCACATGAGTAGAAAAGGACAAAACCTGGGAGATTATCTCCATGAGTGTGATGACTATGAGGACCTATGCAAGAACAAAGAGTTAGAAGAACTTACAAATGTTGTTGCTGACTTGGAAAGAAGATTGGAAGAAAGGAAGCAAATACTTGGAGATCTGGAAAGAGAAGCAGAATAGGATGTGGAAAGTGATTCTAGAGAGAATGAAATAGTTTCTAAGCTTCAAGTACCAGAAAAAGAAGATGAACTAAATGCTCAAGACAAAATTGTAGCAACATTGAAAGTAGATTTGGATGCTAGGCTAGAACAACATACATCTTTTGTATTAGATGGCGAATTTGTTAAGTCGAAGGAGTTTAAGTCCTTTTTGTATCATTTTAAAGGAAAGAAATTGAGAGAGGCAATAAAAGATGTGACACCAAGAATGAGGCATAAATGCTCAGGAAGCTGAAGGCAAAGATTAATTCTGAGTTAGAGAACATGACCCCTCAAAGGGGAAGACAACTTCTCGTAGAGGTAGGAATCATTCTTTTTCCAGGTTGGGACCTTAGTGCATCTTTTATTTTTGATAGCTTGTTGCATTCAGATAAGAAAGATTTTAAGTTAGACATTCAGGGTGTTAATGATATTTTTATTGGATCAAGATATGATCCAGATGATGAGGCTATGCTTTTATGGGCCCTCTATCCCCCAAATAAGAGGCCTAAGATTATAGATGTTGGCAAGGCCTTTGGCCATATGATGAAATTAAAAGTTGGAGAAATAGATCCCATGGTCACAGCAGAGATGGTGATAGATTTTTCAAAGTTGAACAAAGATCAGATTAAGAGGGAAATAGAAGAAAAGGAAAAATAAAAATCTTTGTATGAATATTTATTGAAGAGAGGTGGTCATCCAGTGCCACAAATTACAGATGGTTCCAAGATAAAAAAGAAGTATGATGAATTGTTACAGGAGTATAATAAGTTAAAGAAAAAGGTGTGAACTGTCAGAGCGGATGCAACATGTGTGTTGATCACTAAAAGATATGAGAATTTGCAGAAAGCATTAGAGGAATTCTAGAATATTTATCACAAAATATGGATAATATTGTATCACACCATAGAATTTATGATAGATTAAACAAAGTGACAAAGCAGTTAGCAAGGTCAAGAAATTGATTGATGCTCATGAGAAATTTACAACTGAATTAAAAATTGAATATGAGGAGTGTTAGGGGATTATCCAACATGGATTCCCAAATGTTGTGGATGGTACAGGGATGATAAAGGATAAAGGCCAATGGATTTCTAATTGCAGATCACTACTCAGTGTAGGCCTTAACATCGCCCATGCAGATACCTTAAACATGACTAAAACAGGGGAACAACTAGAGAATTTTGTTACATTGGAAGTGGTAGTCAGAGATATCATCTTCAATGATTGTACCTACAAAGATGAAGGATATCTTCAGCATATTCATAAGTGCGGTCAGAGGCTGGATGGGAAAGGTTAATTTGTGTCATTGTAATATGTTTTGTAATGTCTCTGGTTGTTATAGCAGTTAGGGAGTTATTAGTTAGGTTTTTGTCAGTTTTTAGTTTATAATGATGAAAGGTTGTGTCCTTTAATTTGTGTCTTTTGACTCACATATGTATAAGGAGTCATTTTATATGTAGAGGGGGTTAGGATTTTTCACATTGTCTGTTGGGATTGCTAGTATTGTGTTGAGGCAAGTCTATAGGAATGAAAAGTTATATTTTGTGTAAGCAAGAACATCATGAAGTGCCTGTGAGTTTGTAACTTTTGTAGATCTTTTTATTCCAAAACTAATATATAAGATTCATTGTTTTATCTTCAGATCATTTTGTGTTACAGTCTATTGATGAATCAAGTCCTTTGGGTAAATCTAATTTAGATTTGTTGTAGTGTGCCATCACATGATATTGTATAGGAAACAAAATTGTTTTTATTTTTCTTGCAACACATAATGAAATCATTGCAGTGATAGTCTTACATATTGTGAGTTTTGCAAACTATCTCCAAAGGTGATTAAAATATTTGTCCACTAAGTAACACATTAATTGTTAGATAAGGCACTAGTCTATTGTTAGTATTTGTGAGTAATTCTAGTGTGCATAAGGTCCTCATAAAGGAAACATACTTCTTATTCCTATCAATATTGTTCTTTCATAATTACTTAAAGTTCCAACAACATTCTCTTACAAATATTCAATTATAATCAAATACACTCTATTTTTCATATTTAAGCAATTAAAAGAACACAATATAGAAAAGTTGTGGGTCAGTTTGCCAAGCCTATAAACAAATTATGCATTAAGTTTAAATTCACTATAAAGAAGTCTCTTTGTGCTTTGGAGTTTAAGGTATACCCGCCTAGGTCTAGTGGAGCCTAAAGTGTACAGGAATTTGGTCTTCAACCATTGTTGTTCGTTTTCCAGAATTGATTGGATCAGTGAGGAATTTGGTAAGTTCTTTTTTATTTCCAATCTATGGTTTTGGGAACCAACAGATTGGTGACTCTATTGGGGAGTTGTCATAGGAAGTGTTCAGAATCTTTGGCGGTTTGTTTCAGAATCTACTGGAGGAAGGAGTCCGGAAGATTAGTAAGAAATATTGTTCCTCTTAGGAGGTGGAGACTCTACATCTAGTACATGAATAATAACTGGTATTTTGATAAATTAAGAGAAACCCCTAAGAATTTATCAATAATGTTAATGCAGGGGAGAAGGTCTCTACACAAGGAACAAGATAATCTTGTTTAGTTGAGTCCAAAGAAGAGATACAAAGAAAAGAAATCAACAACAAGTATGGAATTTGGGGCTTATAAGAAGTTCCCTAGTAGAGAGGATTGCGCTTCATCTAGTTATAAATTTTATGAAAATATGGAGGAAAATCCTTTCTATACCATAAATGCAGATGATAATAAGGAAAACCATGATGAAACCCTAACTGCTAAGGAAAAAGAGGAAAGGCAGTAGGATGCAGTCATACTTAAACTGGCTGACTTAAATGGAGATGAATCCAAAATAGAAAAGGCTCTTAAGAGACAACCAAAATGGGTATTGTAGAAGATCAGATTAAAAAGAGATACCATTCAAAGCCCTAGGTCAAACAGGGTTGAAGAAGAGAAAAGAAGAGGTGAGGCAAGTAGACCAGCAACCCCCAGGTATAGTCGCCCTCACATGAGAAACATGGAACAACCATTAGGATCTTTGATAATCCATTTTCTGATGTTTTGGATAATAATTGTGAAAAAAGGGATAAATGGAAAAATATACCCTACAATGAGAATAAAAGCCAGTATAATGATACACAATACAATAATCACAATAGTGAAATAAGAACTAGCAATGAGGGAAATACTGGTAACTGTAATAATAGTAATAGGAGCCACAATGTAAGTAATAATAGAGGTAACAATGGTAATAATAGAAATAACGGCAATAATAGAGGTAATAATGGTAATAATGGGAATAATGGTAACAATGGTAATGGAACACAATGGAAATGGAAATAACAATAATCAAAATGGTGGTGGAGGCAACAATGGAAACAATGGTAATAAAAGAGGAAATGGAAACTATCAAAATAACAACTATAGTTGTAGACCACCTCGTTAGATTCAATGATAGTCCTAAAGACATTAAGAGAGGGGGGTGAACCAGTGTCTAATAGGTTTACAAAATATTTAAACTTATTGATAACTTTACAACCCAAAACAGTGTACCGGTAAGTAAGAATTATTGCAATAAACAGAAATAATAGAGACAACATAGAAACACACCATAACACAAGATATTTAACGAGGAAAACCACTGTGGGAAAAACCTCGGTGGGATTTGTGACCCACAATATTTACTCACTAGCCAATGAATAAATACTATTTACAATGAGGGGCCTGCACATGCAGGGAGGCCAATAGCCTAGATCTCACTACTCAATAAAGAGTTACACTGACTACAAAATGAATTATCAAATCCAATACAATGTACTGCTCAAAACAACATCTCTCATGCTAGGTTCAGTACCGGTTTAAGCTTAGTCAATAACCGAAACCTTCACTGTCAACTATATCCCTTTATACAAAATTGCCTCATCACACATTATACCTTTCTCTCATCTACTTACATAAAATAACCTATAAGATCTCATACATATATGAGTCTTTTACAATATACCATGTCAGTTTTACAAAAGATAATTACATTATAAAACAATTCATATAAACACAAATTTATCCCATGTCGGCTAGGGTGTTGGTATGCTTGTTGCAGATGTAATCTGAATGCCAGTGAAGTGCCTGCTGGTGCCGGTGTATGAATTTTTTTATGTTGGGCATGTAGAAACCAATTGTCAGTGACCTTCCAATCAGTTGCTAGATGGTTTCCATCAATGACAACATCAAATATTCTCATCAGAGTGTAGAATGCCAACAATCTCCCCATTTGGCATTGATGACAACACGCATGAGAAAAATCAAAACTCTTATCCAAAAACTGAAACCCAAAAATATGTGCTCCCCCTGAGCAAGTGATCTCCTCTGTACATGCATTTTTCTCTCCACTACTCCCCCTTTGACATCAATGACAAAGGATGCCATCAAAAGAGTACAATAATTTTATCTTAAGGTTTGTAACCTGTTGGTTACAATCTGAAAGATGTCCGCCAAAATCATATTCAGCCTCTGCATAAATTTGTTGTTGTCATCTAAAGTTGCCTCATTCTACTGGATCATACTGGTGAGATAGTGCATCTACTGCTCCAGTGATCGTTCTCCTTGTACTGTTGCCTTAGACAATTCAGTTCTCTGAGTAATCAGATTATCCAGCCTTGGACAAAGTTTATCTTTTAGTTCTCAAGCATTAGACTTTATCCTTGCCTTCTCTTTCTCAATTTTTTCTAATTTCTCCTCAAAGATTGTCATTTCTTGTTCAAAAACTGATATGAGTCTGGATTAACCTATAATATTATTCACAATGTCATCAATTTATTTTTGTGTCTTCTTGATCTCCTTATCAATGTCCTTAGTCAAACAATGAGGTTTACATGCTTCCCTATATAGCTCCTTATACTCCAATATTGTAGAATTGAGTACCGGTAAAAGTGTATCCACATGATCGGTACATTTCTTTATTGTGTTTTCAAAGAATTTGTTTTTCTCTTTTTCAACTCTCTCCTTTATGATATCCTCATTCACCTTGTCTATAGTTATAAAATTATCAGAAATGAATTTGGACAATGTGTCCAATTTACCTAAAGAATCCTTAATGTGATCTATGTTACAATTTGGTGCAATCATCTTAAAAATAAGTAAAGTGTTATCAATTTCCTTAAAAGCCAATGCATTGCAATCAGTTATCCTCTTTACAAAATCCAAAAGTACCTTTGTAATATTGGTAGTTCTGAATTCACCTGTAGATGTACTTGGTTCAGCTGTAGATTTCATCTCAACATATGTCTGACCAATCACCTTCAGTATCTTATCTTTATTTCCATCAGATGTATCCATTTTGCTTTTATTTTCCTCTAGTGGATCTATCTATGTTTGCATCTCAACCTTTAATGGTTTCTCAAATTGTTTCAATGTCTCTGTAACTATCGGTTTTTCAGTCTCAACATGAACTTCAGCCTCTATTTGTTTCTTTGAAAGTTCTACTACCAGTTTCTCAGATTCTGGTGATCCTATTCTAGTACCTTTGTTCTCTGTGGGTTTACTAGTCTCTAGCGGTTGCTTTGTTTGAGTCGGTATCTTAGTTTCTTAAGAGTCAACAGTTTGTGCCAATTTCTCTAAAATTTTGCTATTATCAACAGTGTCTGCCTTAACCTCTAAATTATCCTTATCTACGATAATGTTTACCTCTTGAGTATCCACATTCATTGTAAAGAGTATCTCAGACTCAAGGTTAGTATTATCATGCATTATACCTTCAGTATCAGTAGTTGATGGATCTTCTAAGTGTATCGGTGGTGTATCCAAAGGAGGAAGTGGAAGGTTATCTGTAACCTTTATGTTTGGAATACCACCAAATTTGCCTTTACCCTTGTCCTTGTCTTTCTGATATACTTTGAATGTCTTTTTAGGTCTACTCTTTTCTTCTTACTTTTCCTTCTCTACAAAGAATATATCCTATTTATCTGTAGTCTCCTCTACAATCTCTTTTACCCTTCCAGCCATCAGGCTTACTTGTCGGTGTCCACTAAAAAATACAGATCGGTTAGCTTCAGAGATAAGTTCATCAATTTCTTCCTTGGAATTTACCGAATGAACAACCAAGAGTGCTTCAATTATCCAATTCCATCACTGATAACCTTTTTGCTTCTAGTCTCATGTAGAGATCATTTGGTAGCTCATCAATCACTTATATCAAAACTTTCTTGTATATATCCAAGTGTAAGGCAATGCTTTCCTCAATGGTGTTTCTGTCAGTATCATTCGAAGTGTTATACCATTTGCTAACATTAGACAAATTACCTTCCTTTGTTATCTCATTCAGTAAATAATTCAATGTGGGGGTAATCGATGTCTATTTCTTCTTAGGTGTAAGTTTCTTCTTTAGTTCCCTAACTGCCTATTGTTTCTTCCTTAGTGTCCTAGTTTTCTTAGGTGAAGGAGAGGGTACCTATGAGGGTTTTCTCTTCCTTTCTACTCTTTTAAACTCAGCATCCTTACCACTGTCAGTGTCGGAAGATGTTACAACCGGTGAAACATGTGCTTCAGGTTGTAGTCCTTCTGTTAGGTCCTGAAGACAACTGACAGGGGGGGGTGAATCAGTTGTCTAATAAATTCAACCAAAATTAACATAGCCAAAACTTAATTCTTAATGTCGGTAAACCAAACTTTATGTCGGTAGACAGTTTTATCAGTTAATTGCAATACCGGTAAAGATTAATGCATCAAATAGAAAGGCAACAACATCCACAATACATAACACAAATATTTGTACGTGGAAACCCTGTAAGGAGAAAAACCATGGTGGGAAGCCTTACCCACAATCAAATGATACTACTGCAGATAGTATGTGTGTACATTATGGATTCTGCACATGCAGAAAGGCCATCTGCCTAGAGCTCACTACTCAATCACAAAATGAGAGTCACACTGACTACAATTGGATGGTTAAAACCAATGATAATGTACTGCATAAAATAACATCTTCATATGTTGGATTCAGTACCGGTTTAGTTCTAATTACCTTCACAAAAACCTTCCTTCAACCTTCAAATGATGTTTGCATGTATAGCTCTACTTATTTTCACATATAATTCCTTTTCCTAATTGCATATCAATCTCACAAATGAGATCTTACATTTATACCATAACCTAAGACCAATTGAACAGGTCGGCTCACTAAAATATATTACAATAAAATCAATTACAAATAAATCAATATCTGATGCATGATGTCGGCTCAAATGCATTTACAATAATAATAAATCATCTCCATAATGTGTTGTGCTGATCTAGAATAGATATGCCTGTCAGTGCATATCCTAGACCTATTTGCCAGTAACAACAAATATGCAAACCCAAATAAACAAATAACCAAATCACCAAAACCAAGTGATCGAATAATGTCTTCGACATAACCAAGTATTCTCCAAGTCATTCCAAGTGTTGGTGAACAATATAATATGCTGATGAACCAAATACCAGTGACTATGCATAAGTCTCTGACTTGCCGGTGAACATAACCAAAGATCTTCAATTGCTGATAGGTGTTGACAAGTGATGATAGGGGTTGACATCAATGAAAAAACCATATCAACATATCCAAAATACCAACAATCTCCCCCTTTTGCATTGATGGCAACACAAGATGGAAAAACCATCAAAGTACCAAAACAAAAATGCCAAAAACCAAAAACCAACAATCTCCCAAAGAGACCGTTAACCAGAAATCAAAATACAAATATAGAGAGTAATCAATCTCTCCAACAATCTCTTCCAAAAGTAACAATCTCTCCCCCAAGGGATAATGTGTTTTTCCATATCAATCTCTCCCCCTTTGACATCAAATGCCAAAGCATTACAAAAACCAGTTCCATATACAAACTACCAACTTATTATACCAACTACTCCCCCTGAGAAGTATGTAGTGCCCCTACCCTAGTCGGCCTTGTAAAATCGATTTGACCTTGGTTGACTTTTTCTATGTGGCATTCTTGGATGCTTGATTTACCATTATATAATGTTGTAGTCTTATATTATGAATATTGTGCGTACATGTTATTGTGCTTTCACATCGATTCTTGTCTAAGTCTAACCGTTTCCCTAATTCTTGTTATAAAACTCATGCTAACACGTTCTTTGAATATATGTGTGTGTGTGCTTGCGTGACTCATGGTTGCAAGAGATTGCAGGTACAGTACCACCTAGGTGCGAGGTCCATCTCCATCAAGATTCACAGGGTGAGTATACCTCTTTCATCCTTAGAATTTGGATTAGGTGGTCATAAAACCCTCGACTTTTCTTAGTCATGATCAAGTGAGCATCGTGTGTGGTCTGTTGGTTTCTCTTTTTGTTTGGGTTTGCGTGTCGTGTGATTGGTTGGCTTTCTTGGGTTGTGTGCCTCACATGTGAAAAAATGAAGTATTTAATCCTAAGTATTTAATTTAATTTAATGTGTTCAGTTACGCACTAGAAATTGAGAAATTAAAATAAACAGGTTTCTTTTATGTGATTAATCATTAATTAAAAAGATCCCTATATTTGTGTTTGTAGCAAGTTTAAGTATTTAACTTGATTTAATGTGTTCATTTATGCATTAGTAATTGAGAAATTAAAATAAATAAGTTTCTTTTATGGGATTAATCATTAATTAAAAAGATCACTTTAATTATGTTTGTAGTGAGTTTAATTTAATGGTTAATTTTAAATAATGAATTTAATTAGTTTATGTGTTTTAAAAAGGAAAGATTTAAAGTTATTTGAAATAGAAATAATTTAATCTTTTTTGCATTTTGGAAAAGAAAGGTTAATTTTATTCATTTAAGAAAATCAATTTTTATTAGAAGAGCAAGTTTAATTTATATGTTGATTTTGATATAGTGTGAAAAGATTTATTTGAGAATTTAATTTATTAAATATTAAATGTTAGCTTAGTTAATATTGAGAAATTTAAAATTAAATAAGAGAGAAGCATTTTAATTTTAATTAGAAAAGCAAGTTAGATTATTTGAATAGTTGAAAAGAATGATTATTTTCATTTTTTTATTTAAAAAGTGCTTAAATTCGAAATTAGAAAATTAGGTCAAAATTGCATTCTTTTAACCTAGGTTGGGAAAATATTTTGGGGGTTGTTGAATTTTTGGGGAAGAAGATTCTTGGATGGAAACAAAATTGGGGATTTTGGGAGAGAATGGAGGACCTCTATAGCTGCAGATTGGGCTCTTCTTCAAAGAAATCTTGCCAGGAATGCTCTAAGAGGTAGGATTCTTATTTACCTCTTTATTCCATTTTTAAATCAAGAATTGTGTTTGGTTGTTCTTCATGAAAAAAATCTGGTTTAAAAACCCATGAATGTTCTCATATTTGAGTTTCAGCTTTGAAAAGAAATGGGCTTGCAATGTTTTGTATTGAAGGAAGATGGTTGAGTTAGTTTTGTATTGTGGAAAAGATTGTAAAATTTAGTTACCTGAAAATGAAAATGTTTGTTTAAGAATGGTTGAATCCATTTTCTGGTTGTCTCAGAAAATTTTCGAGTCTATTTTTTAATTTGGGGGCTTTAGTTTACTTGTATTTTATTTGGGCTTTCTGGTGTTTTGCTATTCTGGAAATTATCCCCATTTTGCTCTCAGAACATTTTTGAGTATTGTCTAAAAATATATATGTTGTTGTTGGTATGTTTATGCTAGTGTTTTGCTATTCTGGAAATTATCACCATTTTGCTCTCAGATAATTTCTAAGTATTGTCTAGAAATATATATGTTGTTGCTGGTATGTTTATGCTCGTGTTAAATTTCTAAGTATTGTCTAAAAAATATATATGTTGCTGCTAGTATGTTTATGCTAGTGTTTTGCTATTCTGGAAATTATCCCCATTTTGTTCTCAGAAAATTTCTGAGTATTGTCAAAAAAATATATATGTTGTTGCTGGTATGTTTATGCTGGTGTTTTTCTATTCTGGAAATTATCCCCATTTTGTTCTTAAAAAATTTCTGAGTATTGTCAAAAAAAATATATGTTGTTGCTGGTATGTTTATGCTGGCGAGTTTTAATTATTTCAGTTTTAATTAAAAAAAAAAATTTAATATAGTTTTTAAGTAATTATTAATTATTATTAATATATATTTATTAATGAAGGTGAATATATATATATTAATTAATAATTAATTTGAAACTTGAACATTATTAAATATTATTATTAATATATATTATATTAATGAAGATTAATATATATATAAATTAATATTTAATTGGTTTATTGTGTATTGTTAATTATTAATTGTGTATATTTTATTAATAATGTGTTAATAAATATATATTAATTAATATTTAATTTTGGTAACAGTATTAATGGGGAAGTATCTTTTTGGGAAAAAGATAGAATATTATTTTAATCAAAAAATTTGCTGAAATAAAATATATTTATTAATTGATGATTTTTAAATAATGCATTATTCAGGAATATATTATTTCTGGATATAAATGTTATAGGTCATCTGGGAAATTTAGAAATGGATTACTAAAGTATAGAAGTAATTGGAAAATGAAATATTTAATATTGGATATTTTGAAAACTTAAATGATATGCTATTGAATTATCAAAAATAATGCATCGATTTGAAAATTGATAAGTTAATGATATCCTCATTTAGTAAAATAAATGGTTTAGTTATGTCCTTCCTCGGTTTTGTGAAACAGACAAATGGAAACATGGCAAGTTTAATTTATGTATTCGCTTTTGTTAAGTACTAGCAAGGCCTTGATATGCTTGTTTGGACCCTGTCATCTGGTTGGTTTGTGGTTGGCCATAGTGGGTCAAGTCCCTAGTTAGGGTACCGTTAGACAAGAGACCTTTGTAATTTCTTTTGATGTGTTCAGTTGGATCCATTTCTATGTAGGGATCATTTAGGAGTTATTGTCTGAAGTGGTCGTTTGTATATTGGTTGTGCTAGCCTAAAAGGCAGGAATGTAAATGACATGAAACTATGTAACTATAACTTAATTAATTGCCAGAGGGGTCTTGCAGTTGAGCAGACTCAAAGATGTAGCCCTCTAGGGGTTAACTCCGAGATCATTTATGTGTTATGTGATGCTTTTGTCTCTCCTGTTTCATAGTTAGCGCTAGCATGTATGGATGCATTATGTTAAGTGTGTAATGGGGATTAGATGAAGTTAATTTTTGAATGCATGTATATAGTCATGTTGTTAAATGTAGTAATTAGGATCATAAAGGATTGTAGATATGATTACGGAAAGTATTTTGTTAATGTTAATGAAAATAAGTAAGCATGGAAAGAACTCACTAGGTTATGATGGAATTAAAGCATGTAATGAAATTAGATGCATGGTATATGGTTAAGGAAAAGTTTGAACGTAATGAATGGATAACAATTATTAGATGAACTCGTCATATTTCTTAAATTGTAATTCTAATGGATGAACTTCATTTAGTTACTTACATTTTAATCTTAATAAATGAATTTCATCATAATAGCTATATTATAACTAAATTGGATGAACTCATTTAGTTATTTACATTTTATTCTAAATGAATGAACTTCATCATATTAGCTTCATTCTAACTATAATGGATGAACTCAATTGGCTATCCACATTTTAACCTTAATAAATGAACTCCATCTTTTTAACTATATTTTAACTATAATGGATGAACTCATATGGTTATATTACATTTTAACCTTAATGAACGGACTTCATCTTCTTAGCATTATTTTAATTACAATGGATGAACTCATATGGTTAATTACATTTTAACCTCTATAAATGAACTTTGATATATTAGTTATATTGTATCTAAAATGGATGGACTCGCCAAGTTAACCATATTTTAACCTTAATGGGTGAGTTCTTAAGTTATCTATGTTTTAATTTCATTGGGTAAATTTCCTCATATTGGCCTCATCTTCAACCTAAATGGATGAATGTGTCCTATCATTTATTAATTTAATTTACCAAACAAATTATATCCATGCCTTAAGTAATAACATGTAATTAAGAGAACCTTCTTAATTGGATCAAATGTCGCAAGTTGAGTTAGGTGTTAAGTTACGTAATCACATTGGGAAACCCTTTAAGTATTAGTTTTGTCTTCCACTATGTTACCTAAGCTATAGATAATTCCAATGTATCATCATGTTGTGTCTTATTATTATATTATTATAAAAAAAATAAAAATATTTGCACTCCATTTGAGTGTTTTAGCTTTAACCCTTCGGGGTTTCCTTGTGGGGCATTACAAAGTAGCTCTCCTCATCATAGCCAGAATAAAAGATTTCTCTGTTAATTCTGTTGGTTGATGACAAACATCAACTTCCCAAGTCTCCACCGGTGGGGGTAGGACTCCAAGTTGCTCTCTGAGATATTCAAAAGTCTCCTTAGGCAAAGGCTTTGTAAAAATATCTGCAATCTGCTCTTTAGTATTCACATAAACCAATTTCACTTATTTTGCTTCAACATTCTCTTTTAGAAAATTGAATTTGATAGAAACATGTTTAGTCTTGGAGTGAAATATTGGGTTCTTTGATATATCAATTGCTGCCATATTATCACAGTAAATAGTTATAGGTTCCTTGCATTTTACCTTTATGTCCTTCAACATTTGTTTTGATCCATAATACATGTGTACAATTAGTTGCTGCTGCAACATATTTTGATTCTGTTGTTGATAAACTTGTACAACTCTGTTTCTTGCTCAACCATGAAATTAGTCTGCTACCAAGAAAAAATGCTCCGTCGGTGGTGCTTTTTCTGTCATCCACATCTCTTGCCCAATTAGCATTTGTGTATGCACATAATTCAAAATTTTCATCTCTAGGATACCATAAACCAAGATTTGTAATGCCTTGTACATACTAGAAAATCCTTTTCACTGCTGATTCATGATTTTCTTTAGGATTACTCTGAAATCTTGAAATAATACATACTGCATTCATAATATCAGGTCTTGTTTGTGTCAAATACAATAAACCTCCTATCATAGACTTGTATCTAGTCGGATTAATATGTGTTTATTCATCCTTCAAAGATAATTTATCAGTTGTAGTCATAGGTGTTCTTACCGGTTTACAATTTTCCATGCCAAATTTCTTTAGTAATTCCTTCAAGTACTTAGATTGACATAAGAATATACCTTTATCAGACTATGAAATCTGTAATCCTAAGAAGAATTTTATCTCTCCAATCATAGACATTTCAAATTCTTGCTGCATTTTGTTAGAAAAGTCTTTACACAATCCATCTTCTCCTCCAAAGATTATATCATCAACAAAAACTTTAATAACCAAGATGTCATCATTAGTCACTTTGTAGTATAGATTGTTGTCAGCATTACCTTTAGTGTATCCAAGCTTCAAAAGATATTTGTCCAATCTAGCATACCAAGCTCTAGGATCTCGTTTCAATCCATATAAAGCTTTCCTTAACCTACAAACCATGTCTTTGTTATCTGTCAAAGAAAATCCATTAGGTTGTTCAATATAAACTTCTTCTTCAAGATCAACATTCAGAAATGCACATTTAACATCCATTTGATATACTTTGTAGTTCTTGTGTGCTGCAAAAGCTAATAAAAGTCTGAATGCCTCAATTATAGCTACTAGTGCAAAGGTTCCATTGTAATCAATTCCTTCTTTTTGTGAATATCCCTTACACATTAATCTTGCTTTGTTTTTTATTACCTTACCATCTTCATTAAGTTTATTTCTGAAAACCCATTTAGTTTCAATTACATTTTTGTCTTTAGGCCGGGGAACTAATGACCAAGTGTTATTCCTTTCAATTTGTTCCAATTCATCTTCCATAGCTTTAATCCAATATTTATCTTCACATGCCTCATTAATTGATGTAGGTTCAATTTGAGAAATAAGACACACCTCTTCATTTTCCAATCTTCCTCTAGTCATAACTCCTTGAAATTTGTTTCCAATTATCTGATCTTCAGAATGATTCAATCTTACATACCGGGGTGTTTTTACTTGCTATTGTTCTTCAGTAACTGTTGAATCTCTGGATGATTCCAGTATAACTAGATCACCATTTTGTACCATTGTATTCATAGTAGGCTCATTTGTCATTATCTCTATTGTTGGTTCGGAATCTATGTACCTTGAATTTCCTCTAAACTATTCATCAATCTTCACATTTGCACTTTCAACAATTTTTTGCAATCTCTTGTTATAACATCTATATGCCTTGCTCTTAGATGAATAACCAAGAAATATTCCTTCATCACTTCTAGGATCAAATTTGCCAATATACTCATCTCTTCTAATATAGCATTTACTTCCAAATATTCTGAAATATTTAAGAGTAGGAGTATTACCAAACCATAGTTCATGAGGGGTCTTTGTTAGGCCCAATATAGAAAGCTAATGTACTGAGAGGGGAGGGGTGAATCAGTACTCCAAAACTTTTCCTTTTTAATAACCTTACTGTTATGCATAAATAGAATAGTGCAGTAACATAAAATAAAACTTTAATCAACAGATAACAATCATACATGATTCACTCCATAACACATATATTTTGGTCACGCAGAAACTCTTGGTTAGAGAGAAAAACTGTGGTGGGGATGGCACCAACAACTTCACTACTGCAATAATAAAGAATGCTCGGTTAGAGCTACATTTAGCTATTTCTGATAGCTTACCCTGTTAGGAGTATTAAGATCAGTTAGATCTACCTTACTAAAGGATTTTTACAACACTATATAAGTGTAGCACCTAGTTAAAGGATTTATAGTTTGTAGACTTGGTTAGAGTCTTTTACCCTGTTAAAGGTTTCTCTTACAACTTCAAAATATTACAATATAATCATTACAAATATCTGCAACTTTACATCTGAAATGTTAAAGCAGATTCTATGTGCTATGAATAAAATTACCTAGCTTGTAGCATACCTCGGTAACCCATAATGAAACTTGGTAAACCCTTCTGTTTACTCTATTCTTTGACTATTCACTGATAACCTTCTCGGTGACCTCTCTGTGTCTCTGTAACAGTCTTCCTTCATGCATACACAATGCTATCTCAGTGCATCTCATACCATACTATGTGTCTTGTTCTTCTAACCCTAGAATCATGTTGTATATATAGATCTCTTATAGCGGTGATCTGATTCATTGCTTTGATCTTACAAAAAGATTCTTTGAATGAATAACTAAATAAAATATCTCATAGGTTAGATTGATCTTGTAATCATGCACAATCTCATAGTGCAATTTCCAATGCAAAAATGGTTAGATGTGCCTCAATCTTGTAACACGTTTTCATGTGCATGTCTAGGTTCAATGTATCTGGTAAAATGTTTCACTCGGTGAATATCAACTCGGTGAGTTAACTTTACCACTCGGTAGCTATGAACCTTTACTCGATAAATAGCTCAGTGAATACTGTGTTCTGTGACTGCTTTCTTCAGTAACCAACTAGACTGTTCATACCGACTTCTCTATGTGTACCAACTACATGATTCGGTAATACTTAACCGACTAGAATATAGTATGACTTTGGATATGAAACTAATGGCAATTTGATAAGTAGTAACAATCTCCTCTTTTGACATTAGTTGAGATGTTTGAAAAAAACTACTTACAAAGTCATAACTCAAAAAAAGCTTGACAAAATGACTATACTTGACAATATGTATAATAGTCAATAGTATATGTAGATATAGTCCCCTTATCATTATCCTATACATAACTCTGAATTTTGCATGTTTGGTTCAGTTTTGTATTGTACTTGTGTGCTCTGTATATTCTGCATATTCTGCTCGGTATACTCCCCTTGTATACAATACTCAAAATTGTGTTATCAAAATTGTACTATTCTCCAAGTGTAGAATTACTCCCCCTTTGTTGGGCTTTCCTCTATGTAGTAACATAATATTACTCCCCCTTTTTGACAAACATTAAAACCTTAATTTGCATCTGGAGGCGGTAACTGATCAAAATTAGTCTTATACTTGGTCTGGGCGTCAGTGAGGGCGACTGAGAGTGAGTCCTTGAGACTTTCCATTAATGAGTTTTGTGCTTGAATATCAGATAAGAATGATATCAAGCCATCAAGAGTGCTTCTCTCTTGGGTAGTTGATAAGCTTGTAGCTCGGTTAAGCTTCTCTTGGACTGATGAGAGATGAGGAAGGAATAATGTTTGAAGGGTCATTATATCCATCCTAATTTTATGCTCTTCATTCCTCAGTTCTAACTGTTGAGCCATGAGCTGTTATAGCTTTTTGTAAAAATTCTGAACAAAATTAGGCTCAATGGTCAACTTGGATGAGAGATCGGTGATCTCTTTCTCAATTGCATCAGTTTTATTTTTGATGTCTTTAATAAATAAAGAAAATGTACACAATTTCTAGAATAAATAAAGAATGTGCTTGAGTTGAGGGGTCAACTCAGCAATGAATTTGACAAGTTTTACCTTGCCAACAACAATTGATTTGTGGACTTCCTCTATCATTTTTGTTGTGAGCTCTTTATCCTTGAGCTTGCTTAGGTATTCGGATGCATCAACTCCAGATGTTTCAATCTGATTAAGGAGTTCATCCAACTGAATATGGATGGCTGCATCGGTTGACATTGTTGCTGATGGTAGCATTTCTATGAGCAATGTCCTAACCTTTTGAAGTACTTTGTTCTTTTTCTGTATGGCCAATTTCTTCTCCTGTTCGGCCTTTGCTTTGCATAGTTCACCAAATTCAGTGAGTGCTTGCCCTTTTAATTTGGAGATGTTGACATAGGGCAACATGATCGGTTTGGATAAATCAAATTTAAAACCATGCTTTCTCACCTTTTTCTCTTTGCCTTTTGTCTGGGGTACTAAGACAAGTGCTTGTGAGGCTTGCTGTCCCTCGGTAGGTTGCTTGGTAGATGCAACACTTTGCACTGTTCTTGTAGCAGTTGCAGTGTCTTTGGATGGCTCGGTGCTAGGCGTCTCTGCTATAATATTTGTTGTTCTTATCTGTCCTTGAGATGATTGATCTTTTGTTGTGTCTATTGCAGCTTCAGATTTGTTACCTTCAATAACTTGTTCGGTGTCCTTGAGGGCTTCGATTGGTACTATTGGCTTCACCGACGGATAAGGCTGAACTTATTCTAAGACCGATTCACTAGACACAAGTTTTTCATAAGTGGTGCCTTCAATCATTTCTTGCTCTGGTGCGGCTTCATCCATTACATCTTCATCAATTTGTATTGTGTCAACCGGGTCTGGACCTTGCTCAGTGACATCTGGATCTTGCTCGGTGACATCAACAATTTCAATTTGAAATTGTTCACCGACATCCTTTTTTTTGAAGATCTCCTGCCACTTGGCCTTAGTCTCATTCTCCACATCAATATATAGCCCATTCATCAATTTTAAGGCTCTCTATTTCACAAGAAATTTTGAATTGTATGTGGACAAATGCTCCTTGATTTCAGCTATAGACATGTCAGGAAATAAGTGGACAAGACTTCTTTCTCTTATTTTTCTCTCTGAATCCATTGCATATTTCCATCTGTTATCAATATGTGAGTAGAGTTCACTTGGAAGTGACTTTGCTAGTTCCAATGGTGCTAACCGAAACTTCAGAAGTGTACATATGACAGCTTCTTCAATCTATCATTTCTCATCATTGTTCCTAGACTCATACTTAACATATCTGAATCCTGCAAACCCACCGTATTCCTTAAGATTGGCACAAAAGTTTTCAACACTGTGAATGTTTGCCTTTTTTCTCTTCACAATCTGGAATTTGTTAGCATCATCAGACTCTGTATCACTCGACTCTTTTGCCAAAATGATTCTCCAAATAGATTTCTTGTAAGTCTTTGTTACCTTAGGAGTGGCAATAGTCTTTTGTTTCTTGCTCGGTGATGCAACTGATGCTCTGGTGTTGGGTCTCTTTGTTGGTGGAGTTGGTAGGGCCTTTGGAATGTCCTGTTTCTTTCTTTTTAAAACTTTTCCCTTTGGCAACTCTATGCTCAATGCTATTGCAGCCTCCTGAGCTTTTGATTCTTCTTCGGTAATGGCAAGATTGCCTTTGACAGGTGTTGATGAGGATTCTTCTCTGAATTTCTCAGATAAAGCTTTTATCATCTTTGTTGCTTTCCTTGTAGCCTTAGGAACTACAACTCTCATTTTTACTTTCTCCTTTACCTCTTCATAGGTTCCATACCTTAGTTTAGTTGCATGCCTTGGCAATGATAGGTAGGCATCAATTTGTTGATGTGTGATGTCATGATCAATTTCATAACCCATTGGTTGCAATGACTAAATCCTCGGTTCAACAACATTTACATAGCAATAATCAGTGTCGACTTCAAAACAAATATTGTCCTTGTATTTTTCAACCAGCTGTGGTGGGATCCTATACCTGTTGTGCATTTTCTCTTGGAATTTGCTAAAGTAATTATCCATGACATCATTAAAGTTATCTCCTAACTTCTTGATGTAATCATTGATCTTATGGGTGATAGTGTTGGCATATGGACGCTCCAATGAGACATTGTGTGTGATTGAAGGTTTTGTCATTGATGGCAACCTTGCAATCCTATGGCACCAGCAAGACATTATACCGGCAAAGCATTACATAGGCAACCTTGCAATCCTATGGCACCGGCAAGACATTATACTGACAAAGCATTACACAGGAAACCTTGCAATCCTATGGCACTAGCAAGACATTATACCGGCAAAGCATTATTCAAGCAAGACAATGCACCGACATCAGCAAGAACAATCTACACTGGCACTGGCACAGAAGAAAAGATGTATACCGGCACATAGGCCGACAGGATTTTTGATATGTAATATTTTGTTTATTATTGTAAGCCGACTTGGAAAATTGTAAAATGACTCTTGTATATAAAAGAGATCATTGTAGACATTTGTAGGATATGGATAGGAAGCATAAGAAAATTATTAGGTAGACCTAATGTGCGAATTGTAGGTCAAGGGTATATGTAAAGAACAAAGCAAGAATCGGTACTGAATCTGGCATTGAAGATGCTATTGTAAAGTAGTACAGATCATTGGATTTGTATAATCCTCATTGTAAGTCAGTGTGACTTCTTATTGAGCAGTGTGCTCTAGGCAGTTGGCCTTCTTGCATGTGTTGGCCCCTATTGTAAGTAATATTCTCTTATTGGCCAGTAAGTGAATATTGTGGGTCACAAATCCCACCGAGGTTTTTCCCACACCGGGTTTCCTCATTAAACATCTTGTGTTATGGTGTTCTTTTCATGTGGATGTTTTTGATTCTGTTAATTACATTAATTCTTTCATACTGGTATACAGTTACTTTATGTTCTGCATGTTCTGTTTCAAGAAAATCTCATTACCGGTTAGATACTAATTCACCCCCCCCTCTCAGTATCTGTGGGAACCCTAACAATTGGTATCAGAGCTTGGTCCTCTATTTTCAGAAGCCTAATAGCTTGAGGAAGATCTTGACACCGGTAAAGATGGAAAATTTGATGAAGCAACTTGAAGGAGCTCTTACTGACTATGATACAGAGAAGTTGAAAAATATCAAATTAGAAGATGATTTAAAAGAAGCTTAGGACATTATTCAAGCACTTCAAGAAAATCTTACTAGTACAAGAAATAAGAGAAGAGAACTTTGTGAAAAATTGCAAAATGAGAATGATGAAAAGGAATCACTAAATGATATGATAAGCAAATTGAAACAAGAGATCATGACAACAAAAAATGAAATGCAGGATATGACTATGAGATTTTGCAAAGAGATTGAGGACAGAAAGAAGAATGAAGAAGAATTGACTAGAAGAATAAGTGATGCAGCAAATGAGAACACAAGACTTAGCTATGAAAATGACATGTTGAAGACAGATCTGATGCATACCGACACAGAGGCCGACAGGATTTTTGATATGTAATATTTTGTTTATTATTGTAAGCCGACTTGGCAAATTGTAAAATGACTCTTGTTTATAAAAGATATCATTGTAGGCATTTGTAGGATATGGATAGTAAGCATAAGAAAATTATTAGGCAGACCTAATGTGCGAATTGTAGGTCAAGGGTATATGTAAAGAACAAAACAAGAACCGGTACTGAATCTGGCATTGAAGATGCTATTGTAAAGTAGTACAGATCATTGGATTTGTATAATCCTCATTGTAAGTTAGTGTGACTTCTTATTGAGCAGTGTGCTCTAGGCAGTTGGCCTTCCTGCATGTCCAGACCCCTATTGTAAGTAATATTCTCTTATTGGCTAGTAAGTGAATATTGTGGGTCACAAATCCCACCAAGGTTTTTCCCACACTAGGTTTCGTCGTTAAACATCTTGTGTTATGGTGTTCTTTTTATGTGGATGTTTTTGATTCTGTTAATTACATTAATTCTTGCATACCGGTATACAGTTACTTTATGTTCTGCATGTTCTGTTTCAAGAAAATCCCATTACCGGTCAGATACTGATTCACCCCTCCTAACAGATAGGTTGGTGTAGCTCCCATACTACTTTACCAACTGAGGGAAAGAACTTTTCAAAATAGAAAAACATACAGACAAGTAGTGAACCAAACTTGAGTGTGTTTGCTGAGTTGTTCTTCTTCGGTTTCCTTATTGTGTTTAGGTTCTCAAATAAGTTCTTTAGTAGTACTTCACACAAGTCTACTTTCATTCCCTTCTTTACTATTTTGTAGGCCAGGTCCACTGCAGCACATGGTACACTGTTTTCCCTTGCAGATTGGAAGAAACAGTAACCAATGACTCTAATTGCAAATTTTAGTCCTCGGTAATCAGATTCTACTCTGGTTAGACTGATTAGCTCCTTTTGTGATATTATTTTTTGTGCACGAGCATGTTCGTAGATGGGATATCTGGTGATCAGGTGAATGACTTCCTTCGTGATCTTGATCAGTTGCTCTTGTAGCCACATGAAATCATCATGTACTCTGCTCAATACAAACTTAACCCATTGGGGTTTGAACACATGAGGATAGACTAGGGCTTCAGTTAATCCCTTGATTATGATATGTTCAAATTTACTATCTAGTTTGTCGTCAGTGCACAATCCATCATATGTGTCACTAATCTCTACATGACTGAGTTCCTCAACACGACACTTGGTAAAGAATCTGACATCTTCTACCAATAAGACTCGATCCGGGATGAGTGAAAATGCAGTTTTATCATCCAGTTCTGAGGTGACTTTAGGAGTGAGGGAATACTTCAGAGATGGCTTCTCCACATTTTTGATAGCTACAGGGTCTTGGATCTTGGGCGCCATGGTAGATCTCGACTAAAATTTGACAGGTTATCCTTAGGGTTTACAAGTAGCTGACTCTTCATACTCGGTAGATACTAGCAATTTGACTAAATCAGAAACCAGCTAAACAGTGTGAATAGATTGATGTAAATACATCAAAAATTCGCTCTGACTGAAATTTGGTCACTTTGATTCGCTTTGCTCTGCTTCTCGAAAACTTGGGTGAATGAAAATGACCGCGAAAACACTTTTAAGTACTTAAAAATACCTTATCGATCTTCGTACAAGTTAGGTCATGGTATTAAATGCACTTGGTTCACCTTTTACCGATTTACTTCATTTTCTGTTTTCACCGAGTACCCAATTTTGCTTTGTTAACCGACTTGACAGGTTTCCTGTATACACCGACTTGATAGGTTTCCTGTATAGTATGTAAACTGACTAATTGCATCTTAACTATGTAGATTTTGAATTCTATTCATAATTGTTTATGGTGAAAATGGATGACAATAATAACAATATTGAAAGGCTAAATGAATTCAACCACAAAACCCTAGCCTAACAACAACAAAGATCCACCATAACATATGAAGATTACCTAAGACAATGCAAATCAAATGAAATCACAAAGATTATGCCATCACATATCCAATAGGGTTTGAATCTCCATTCTTCCTATCTCCATTGATCTTGCTTGATATATTTGCTCTCAGATTTTATATGCACAAGAGCTCAACAAAGAATGGAATGGGGTTGTAAGTAGGATCGTAGTGTAGTCAATTGATCAAGTAGTTAGGATGATTGATTAGGGTTTGATAATGAAGGAAGAATCTCCTTATATAGAAGACACTATATGAAATGGAGGGATAAGATTGAGAGGTGTAAAAGGAGGTCGGCTATGATTAGAGGGTAGGTAAAAGAAATAATAAAATAATGAAAGGGGTAGGTAGTGTATGAATTAAGAGATGATTGACATGTGTCATGGGTAGAAAAGGTTAATGAAT
Organism: Cryptomeria japonica; assembly: GCF_030272615.1. Classification (NCBI taxonomy): domain Eukaryota; kingdom Viridiplantae; phylum Streptophyta; class Pinopsida; order Cupressales; family Cupressaceae; genus Cryptomeria; species Cryptomeria japonica. The sequence goes on along the minus strand of NC_081415.1, from coordinate 676,852,296 downwards.
TAATTAAATAAATAAAGATTTATTTAATTAATAGAAGAAGTGGGATCAATTAAATAAATAAAATATTTATTTAATTTAGGAAAATGATAATTTAAATAAATAAATGTATTTATTTAAATGAGAAATAAGGCTAGAAGAGGATAAATGAATTAATTAAATAAATAAAGATTTCTTTAATTAATAGAAGAATTAGGCTAAAGTAATTAAATAAATAGAGATATTTATTTAATTAGACATGACAATTTTAGATGTCTACATTTTGCCCCTCTTTGAGACAATGTGGCTTGTCGCGTTGTTTCAAAAAAGATAATATGAACTGATACAAAGTTGCCCCAAGATGGGAATGATATGCCCCCTCGAGAGATTGGATAAAAATGTTTGGAAAGATCATAGACAATCTCTCGATAAGAAAGAAAGGCTAGAATGGACTGACCGGATAAAGTGACAAAGTCACGGGATAAAGAAGACTGACTCGGGAAACGAAGGCTAGGGGTAGTCTATAAGATAGACCATGGGGGAAAATACATCCTCATTGTCATCTACACATCCATGAGAGCAGAGTGCAGAGTGAAAATAGAGCAGCAACAGTCAACAGCGATGGCATTGGTTCACAGATTCGACCGCGTTCGCCGATTCCAAAGGCCAGCAGAGGCAGGGGAGCCAGTATGTACCACAAAACCTCCTTGTACTTTGATGCATTTATTGTTGTCATTAATGCATGCTAGGTAAAGTAATAAATGCACGTTTATGTCAGGAAAACGTGTTTGTATCCAAAAAGGTGAATTTGTGTCTTCTAGGTCAAATGAGCAGTTCTGTGATGAACATACGCTATCGATTGGATAAGCTACTGAGAGGATACACTCAAGCAGGTCCTCTAGGGAAAACTAGGATAGCAAATAGGGCTAGGATTGACAACTCTGTGATAGAACATACATTGCCAATTAAGAAACTACTCAAGAGGATTCACTCAAGCATAGGCCCTAGGATAAGATAGATCAAGGCACTTTGTGATGAATAGTGAGTACCAAGATATAGTACTTTGTGATGAACAAGGAGTACTAAAATATGAGCAGCACTTTGTGATGAACAGTGAGTGCAAATGTGAGCAGCACTTTGTGATGAACAGGGAGTACCACTAGGATAGAAGCAACACTTTGTGATGAATAGTGAGTGTCACTAGGGTAGAATGCCATATGCATTTAGATAAAAAGTAGCATTTTGTGATAAACAGGGAATGCCACTATGACTGACATGATTGATTTTCTTGACTGCAGGAGTATTTGCCTATGCTGGAGTCACGAGAGAGATTCCCGTCGACTAAGAGATTGTGACCTGAGCTGACAGTCGAGGAGAGAGCTGCTATTGAGGCTATGGGTCTGAGACACGTGTTGTATGTGCCTAAGTTTTAGGCGAACATGGGATTACTGACTACACTGGTGGAGAGGTGGCACTCTGAGACTTGCACTTTTCATTTGCCGATGGGGGAGATGACAGTCACCCTGGAGGATGTATACAGGATTATGCGGATACCGATCGATGGGGAGTTGATTCCATACGATTGAGATGGAGACAGGGATTCCCTTAGACGAGTGTTCTAGGATCCAGGACTAGAGATGAGGGTGGGACATGTGGCATGGGATACCATGACATGGACAGGATTAGCACTACCAATAGTGTTGGCAGAAGTTATCAATGGGTTCCTCTGTCTGGATAGGGCGACACAAGGATTGGTTGTAGCCATATGTATTTTGACATCATTGTATCATGACACTTATGATTTTGATATATATATGAGATGATTCATCTTTGTGGTAGCTATATGCATGTGTACCTATGTGATGAGATGTTTCTATGTGATGCTTATGATATGGATGCAAATATGTATATGATGCAATGCAATACATTTTTTTTATGCTTTTATGTTTTATATGTGTATACATGATGCAAATGTGAATGTATGTAATGCAGATGAATATGATAATGCAAATGTAAATTGTGCTAACAGGTGTTGTGTGCAGGATGTGACGCAGTTGTGATATCTATATGTATGTATGAAATGCGTATATGTGGCAATGCAAGTGCAACTACATGAAATGCAAATGTTTTTGGTGTGTCATTATACTCAGTCATGTGATAGTAGGCTATGCGGACTCGAGAAGGATGATGGAAGTCAATCAAGAAAGGAGGATGGAAGATAGAAGATATGAAAGTGAAAGAGCTTCTTGTACGTTATCATCATTGAGCTTTATTATGGCAAGTAGGTTATGACAATCGAGGCATATGTTCGACCCAGAAAGTCATTGTACCTGTTTGCATGGAGATAAGATAGTCACAAACAAGGAATGCCCCAGTTCACACTAGACTCATAGTGTCTTCATATCCTTGGACAAGTCATAGCATTACTAAGAGACAATCCACAAACAACAAAGAAAAAAATAGGTGACGATACCCCATCCTCACCTTTCTAGTCAAAGACATCCTGGAGATAGAATCTCTAGTCAAAGACATCCTGGAAAAGCTAAAAGACATGTCACCAAAAGATAAAATCAAAAGAAAACCAAGACTCGACGCCAACATCCACTGTAGTCCTCAAGTTTAGTGTCTCTTGTCACTTGTATAAGTCTTATTTGATTGTGGTCACAATGTTTACTTTCACAAAAAGGATAGATAGCATGGGACCATATGTTGTCTGAGTCTATTGAAATATTTGATTTGTTGAAGCCCATTGTTGCTGCTGTGTCTCATCTAAATTGACTAAATCCATGAAACTGATACTTTATTGCGGAGAAGACGTAACTTTATTGTGGATTGGCGATGCAAGTGTTGCTTTATTGTGGATTGTGTGCAAATAGACTGAAGGAAGCTGGAAGAAACTGTACTCCTTGAAACATGTGATGTTCTCAATTCCACACCCATCATTAGACATAGGATTTGCCTTAGCCACAGATAGGAGCTGATTTATTATGAATGGAAAGGGAGGTGAAAAGGGAGATTTATTATGAATGGCGAACCAATCTTGGGTAGATCAATAACAAGCCATGATGGGAATGGGTAAGTTTATTATGAATGAATAGGTTGTGAGTATGTGCAAAGTGAAAGGATGAAAGTGAATCCTGAAGGAGGGAGGAGCAATGTCTCTACACATGGCGTTGGTGACCCAATTTTCACCATGGTACTTGCCTGGGGTGCCACCGAAGTGGTTTTCACCATTGGACGAAATTATTTCTCTTTACTTTTTTTGATTTTTCAATGTTTTTTTGTGTCACAAGGTGCCTGTTTGCCAGGTTTTCACGAAGTAATGATTTTTTTTGTTTTAAAATTTTTTTGTTGTATTTTTGAAATTTTTTGAATTTGTTTTGTATTTTTGAATTTTTTGGATTTTTTTGTATTTTTGAAATTAGGATATTCCAAAGAGCTATATGTAAAACTTGCAAAGGTGCATGTTGTTGATAGGATCCTCCAAAGTTTCACCATCTGTAGTTGAGAGCTGATATGCCCCAGATCCATATGCTGCTGTAATGATGTAAGGACCAAGCCAATTTGGTTCGAACTTGCCCTTCTTCTCTCTGTCTTGCTGATTTTTGGGGTTTTCTCTAAGGAACAAGTCACCTACCTCAAATGTGCGAGGCTTGACCTTGTGATTGTAGTTGCATTGTTCCTTGACTGAATGATGTGTAGCTTGATTGAATGTCTTCCTCGATGAAGGAATTGAGATAGAATTACTAGTGTGTGGACTACACAGGCCCGTATGAGTGTCACGTGAAGAAGTTTGGGCATCCCTGATAACAAAGTCCTTCAAGGAAGCTCCATTAAAGGTCCATGATGTATCACCAAAAGGGAAAGGATGTGTGGAACAAGTAGATGAGTGATGAAGGCTTATGATTGTGAAAAGAAGTGAAAGTAGGATAGCATGATGGAGACTTAGGATCAACAAGTAATCTTTTTGACTTGCAATTGTAGAATTTTTGCCCCCAGTTATTTTGATATTAGGGGAGATCAACTCTTGCTCTTTTTCTTTCATTGGATTTTTATCCTTGACCTTGATTTTTGCAGAGTCCAATAGCTTTTGATTTTGATTTGGACTAAAGGACTTTTCTTTATTATTGACTTTTAGATTTTTCTTTTCAAAGCTTGATTTTTGATCCCCAATGAGTAAGGGCTTTTGTAATTCTTGTTGATCCAAGTCTGGAAGTGGAGTGGAAATGGAATGAGTGGATGATATGGTAAGGCTATGTGAGTTATCAAGAGGGCTGGCGATATGCTCAATAGATTCTTCACTGGAACCACTCTTAGGACTATTGATATCAAGAGTTGCTTGCACCACTGGAGGAGATTTGCATTCTGACTCAGTAGCCACAACACTAGGTGGTTCACACCCAATTCCTTGTAAATTGTTTATAGATTGTTCTTGTCGACTGAATATCTTAGGAGATAGTGGGAGTTGGTCAACATGAAATATATACTCACCACATCCTAGGTCTTTAACCTTGAATTTTTCTTTGAGCTTTGTTTGTTTTGATGTAGAAGCTTTCAATGATTCTGGATCCACATATGCTGAAGATGGAACAACTTCTTGATTAGCTGGAATTGTTATTTCTGATCTAGGTCGTAGATTGTTGCAATATATGAATGGATTTGGGTCAGCATTAACTGTTATTTCAACTCCATTGTGAGGAAACTTGATACATCGATGATATGTAGAAGGGACTGCGCTCATCTCATGAATCCATGGATGTCCCAAGAGTATGTTGTATGTGAGATCTAGATCTAGGACTTGACAAACCACATCCTTTGTAATAGGCCCAACTCTGAGAGGCAAGGTGACTGTGCCTTTGGATGAACGCTCTTCATCATCATATGCCTTGATGGTAATTTTGTTTGTAGAATTCATAGCTTTGTCGGAATATCCCAATTGTTTAATAGTGTTCAATGTACAAATGTTTACACCTGCTCCTCCATCTATTAGGACTCATTTTATTCGATGTTTGTGTATGAAGGCTTCAACGTGTAGTGGTGCATTATGTGGCTGACTTATGGAGGCGTCATCAGCTTCTGTGAATGTAAGGGAGTGTGGAATGGAAAGGTATCCCACCATGGCTTGAAACTGGTCCACGTTCAGATCAGTAAGAATGGCAGTATCTCTCAAGATTTTGTTAAGAATGGCTTTATGAGTGGGGGATATACGTAATAGCTCAAGGATGGAGATGACCGTGGGTGTTTTCCCTAATTGTTCTACAAGGTCATACTTAGGCTTGGTTGATGAAGATGGGGTGTTTTTGGCTGGAGCACCTTGCAAAGTGATTTTACCTCGACGGGTTGTAACATGACATTCAAAGGTAGGTTCGGAAGAAGATCCAACACCTTTTAGGACAATCTTGGGTCTCCGGGTAGAATTCTTAGGGTTTTTGTCCTTGATGATAATGGTAGAAACTTAATTGTCCATCAAAATGTGATTGATAGTTGAATCATAGTTATAGGTTTCTCTGGTATTGTTGGTTTGGTCATCTGTGGCTTTAGCTTTTCCCTTGTCATGTTTTGGGAATGGTTCCTTAAACATCTCATGTTCTTGATTGGATGAGTGTCCTTCAATCTCAATGTCACCTCTATCAATGAGATCTTGTATGATGTTCTTCAGTCAATGACAATTTCTTGTTTTATGACCTTTGCTCTTATGAAACTCACAATACTCGTCATCATTCCACCAATTTGGTTTAACCTTTGGTTCATATGGAGAAAAATTTGGAACTGTGATTACCTTGTTTGCCACTAGCTTTTTGAAAATTGACTCAAGTGGTTCTCCCAATGGGGTATACTTCCTTCGTGATCTAGAAGTTGTTTGAGTATTCACTTGATTGTTTGTAGAACTTGATCCAGAAAAAATGAATTTGGGTCACACTGTGTTGGCATCAACAACACCATCATTGACTGTGTTCTTGTTTCTATTCCAAAATCTCAGCTTGTCTTTTCCCTTAAAGTCATCTTTGTTTTCCTTGAATATCTTAATCACTCCTTGTTCAATTAGGACCTTCTCTATTGCTAAGCCTTTTTCAATGACATCCTTAAAGGTGGACAAACAAGTTTTTCTTAGATCATAGCCAATGTCTTTGTTAACATTCTGGGTGAACATTTCTACCATTTGTTTTTGTGGAATTTCACAAGAGCATCTGCTGGCTAGATTTCTCCATCTTCGTAAGAATGATGCAAAAGATTCTCCCTCTTTTTGCTTGGTGTTGCACAAAGTAGTGACTGATATGTTTGTCTATATGTTGTAGGAGAAATGTTGGATAAATGCCTCTGCTAGATCACCCCATGACTTAATACTAGGTGGGAGTTGGGAGAACCATTCCATAGCTTGATCACCTAAGCTTTGTGGGAATAATCTCATCAAATATGTCTCTTCTGCTGCTACCTCAATGCAAGCTATGAAAAATTGTCTTATGTGTGCCTTTGGATCCCCTTTTCCTCTAAACTTATCAAATTTAGGCGTCACAAAGTGTGTAGGAAAAGGAGGCATTGGAATGATCTTGTCAAATGGATAAGGACATATGCCTCTCATTGTGTATGTTGGCTTCGGTGTATTTATGTCCTCCATTTTCTTTTGTAAGTCCCTGATTTGTTGCTCCAAATTGTTCTTAGGTGGAGATCGACTTCTTGGACCATACCCCATGCTTGAGGCACCAATTGGAGGAGGAGCATGTTGCATATATGGATGATATTGATCATACACATGTTCATATGGAGGAGGTCTATAGTGATGCTGCATATATGGACCACTTGGTATAGATTCATGTTGAGGAACGCCATATCTATTTTGTCTATGTATACCATACTCTACAGGCATGTCATGTTCTAATGTGTTGCCCCCAAATTTGACATGGGGTTTCCTTGTGTCCAAATTTTGAGCATGCCTTTGAATATCCAATTGCTTTGGTGGTTGATCCTTAGCGTTGATATGTGATTGAGCATATTTCTCTGCATAAGACTTCCATAATGGTCTGTGAAGGTGAGTATCATATGCTTGACCATATGTATGTGGGACCTCTGGTTTTTGAAACAAAGATGATGGTGATTCAAGTACCATATGTGGTCCTCTATTGCCTCCACTATTAGGTCTCCTTTGATCCATGTTGGAGTGAGGTTGTTGCAAAGGTCGATTTTCCATTATTTGAGACATGTCAAAATCATGAGGTATCTTGGCTCCACTTTGTGCCATCATTTGTAAGAAGTATTGTCTATCCCTCCTCATTATTTCCTCAACCAATCGATTGAAACGGGGATCCATAATGGATTCTTCCACATCTACTGAATGTACTGAAAAGTTGTCCATATCATCATTATGTGTATCATTGTTGTTTGTAGTGTCCATGTTCTCAACATTTGGAATGTTTCTATAGGCATCCATGTCAGGTAATGTAGTATGATCAAAATTGAAAAAGATATCATTGTCATACTCATAAGAACTCATGTTTGCGGACTCTTGAGCCTCTTTAGTTTCTCTCCTATATTTTTGAAGGTGGGTTTCAACCATGAACTAGGTATTGACCAAGATGTGTGAGACTAGATGAAAATGGAAAGAGTATGGAAGACTAAGATTTGGATGGAATGTAAATGAATCTGAAGTGTACTTGCAATGGCCAAAGTGTAAGACCAAGTATCTATGTAGTAGAGTAGGTGTGGCTTCAAAAGAGAGGATAGTTTCTCTTGATGAGGTAAGTTGACCTTGACTCTAAGTAAGACCAAATGAGACCCAAAGGTGATAGACCTTGATGAGGGACCACTTAGCAAAATGTTGTTGTATGTAGTGTGTTGACAAAGTATGATGAGGACAAGCAAGTGACCTTTTGACTCAAGTTTAGACAAATGTGAATGTAATGTAAGGTGTAAAGTAATGATGGATTTTGTGAGACCCAAAGACAAGTTGAATGCTAGATGAAAACCCAGAGAAACAACCTAGGAAGCTCAAGAATTCCAAAACTGATTGCTCTTGTTTGTTGGACTGTAAAATTTTTCCAATTTGTGAAGTTGTTGGTTGTGACCAAATCTGAATGTTTGACTATTTTTCGTGACAAGAGGACACAATGTTGATGAGGACTCAATGTTTGCAAGTGTTTAGACTCAAAATGACTCTAAGAAAAGTGTGTTGTTTGATATAAAAATGTTTTGCATACACTTGAAGACACAAAAGACACAATGTTTTGTTGTTTGGTCTTGAATGTTTTGAATGTTTAAAATAAGTCAAGCACAATTCTTATGGCTGGCCAAGATAATAGTTGTTGATTCCACATGAGGTTTTACCCTCGAGGCTACGCTATTCAGAGCGGATACTTAGATGCTTGACCTCATTGGCTCCACCCTCGACACTCACTTCCCGGGTCAGCCAAGCATCAGTCCCCACAAAAAATCCCCGTGGCAAACTTTGTATCTCTACTAAGAACCGTATGTGTGTGGGCCGCTACCAGAGGTTCGACCTCCTGCCTCAACAACTAGAAGGATTTTGGCTTCTAAAACAAAAAGGTGCTAGTAAGGGCATCCGCTCGTGTGGCCATACATGCGGCACTTTCAGCTCTGTAAATACAGAAGGCTCCCAGCTGGTAGGGGTTACGCCCTACAACTGATCAAATAAATTTGATCAAACGGGTTTATGGGGAGACATAGTGTCAGTATGAACTAATCAACACACGTTATCCATAGTTTTCACCATGAATATAGTTGTTTATAGTGGTTCGAAAGAGGTGGGTTTTCCTCGCTACCACTTGGGTCATTCTCTTCTCACTAGTAGTCCTAATGACCACACAGGAAGACAGACCCTCTAAAGATTAAACAAAAAGAGCCTATTGCTCAAGACACAAAAGACAATGATTCAATTTTAGTGCACCAATTGAAGTGTTTGCTAGTCTATGAAAACAAGGCACACAATAAAAATCCAAAAACCCTTGCCAAGGACCTGCAACATAGATTTATTAGTAATTTGGATTGTTTCAAATGATCACCCCTTCCTGCAAGCACACAAGTTAGGTAAATTTTAGATCCAAAAGACTTTGTGAAATAGGGGCCTTCAACAATGCGTTTTGTTGACCAATTCAAAGATCCGATTCATCATAAAAAAAGACCTCTTGTAAAATTTCAAGAGATTTCCAGAAATGTAAGAAAATCCAAAAAAATTGCTAATTTGCTCCAAAAATTAATTTTTTATGAAAAATCATAAAAAATTCATATAAAATGCAAAATCAATCCAAAAAATCTGAAATTTTTACTGGAGAGTCCTGATGGTCTTCCAAACCTACACAAAAAATTTTCTGCAACAAATCGAAGCAGTTTGTGAGATATGAGTAAAATAATGAAAAACCCTAATTTTCAAAGATCTAATTTTTGAGGAATGATTTTGCATCAAATTTAAAATCACAAAGAATAGATCCTGTGTATAATACTGAGATATTTCCAAAAATGTAATAAAATCCAAAAAAATTTGCTAATTTGCTCTCAGAATTAATTTTTTATGAAACATCATAAAAAATTCATATAAATTGACAAAATGATCCAAAAAATCTTAAATTTTTATTGAATTCTTCTAATACTTTTCCTGACCTACACAAAAATTTGATGTCAAAATTCGAAGCCGTTTGTGAGATCTGATCAAAATATGGAAAAACCCTAATGTTTAAAGATCTGATTTTTAGGGAAATATTTTGCATCAAAATTAAAATCACAAAAAATAGATCCTATGTATAATTATGAGAGATTTCCAAAAATGTAAGAAAATCTGAAAAATTCTCTCATTTGCTCTCAAAATTAATTTTTTATGAAAAATCATTAAAAAATTCATAGAAAATGCAAATGTGCTCCAAAAATTCTGAATTTTGGATTGAGAGCTCCTGATACGTTCTTCAACTTGCAAAAAACATTTGGTACAAAATTTACTAGTTTTTTGTGAGATATGATCAAATCTCTCCAAGATCTTGATTTTGTGTCCAAAACCCTAGCTGCACAAGATTATTCTCCAAATTGTTTTACAAAACATCAATATAGGGTTAGAAAATTCTACAAAAAACATAGATCTAACAAAAATCCATGTCCCACGGGGCATGCCAAAATGTTTATGGTAAAAATGGATGACAATAATAACAATATTGAAAGGCTAAATGAATTCAACCACAAAACCCTAGCCTAACAACAACAAAGATCCACCATAACATATGGAGATTACCTAAGTCAATGCAAATCAAATAAAATCACAAAAATTATACCATCACATATCCAATAGGGTTTGAATCTCCATTCTTCCTATCTCCATTGATCTTGCTTGATATATTTGCTCTCAGATTTTATATGCACAAGAGCTCAACAAAGAACGGAATGTGGTTGTAAGTAGGATCGTAGTGTAGTCAATTGATCAAGTAGTTAGGATGATTGATTGGGGTTTGATAATGAAGGAAGAATCTCCTTATATAGAAGACACTATATGAAATGGAGGGATAAGATTGAGAGGTGTAAAAGGAGGTCGGCTATGATTAGAGGGTAGGTAAAAGAAATAATAAAATAATGAAAGGGGTAGGTAGTGTATGAATTAAGAGATGAATGGCATGTGTCATGGGTAGAAAAGGTTAATGAATTAATTAAATAAATAAAGATTTATTTAATTAATAAAAGAAGTGGGTTCAATTAAATAAATAAAATATTTATTTAATTTAGGAAAATGATAATTTAAATAAATAAATGTATTTATTTAAATGAGAAATAAGGCTAGAAGAGGATAAATGAATTAATTAAATAAATAAAGATTTCTTTAATTAATAGAAGAATTAGGCTAAAGTAATTAAATAAATAAAGATATTTATTTAATTAGACATGACAATTTTAGGCGTCTACAATAATAAAATAGGAACTATTATGATTTAACTTTTAAAGAATGCAGTCCCTTCATACCTTTTCTTGACTAATTTGAAATAGTTGCACCTAACTCGGTAGGTAAGGTGCTTTCTTCATCAGACATAATTTCTTTCTTTTTCCAAATCATCTTAAATTTTTCTTTTATCTCCTCAGTGTCTCTTCTTGGTTGATCTCTACAATCTCTAGCGAAATGTCTAGCTTTGTGACAATGAAAACATGTCATACCAGGATTTTTCCATGATCTCTGGTTGTTCATTCCAAACCTTATAAAACAATTGGCACTTATATGTCCATATCTTCCACAACATTCGCACCATATCCTTGTATTGTAATCTCATGGTACTGCTGCATATTGTCGGTAAGAATCTATGTGAGTTCGGTAACTTCCAGTGTTTGCTCGGTGTGGATACTTCATGTAGTTCTTTCGCTTAAACTAGCATCTCTCAGTACTATGTCCACTATGTGCTCAGTTAGTTCTTGTAACATGTTTTCATGTGCATGTCCAAGTTCAATGTATCTAGTAAAACGTTTCACTCGGTGAATATCAACTTGGTGAGTTAACTTTACCACTCGGTAGCCATGAACCTTTACTTGGTAAATAGCTCGGTGAATACCGTGTTCTATGACTGCTTTCTTCAGTAACCGACTAGACTGTTCATACCGACTTCTCTATGTGTACCGACTGCATGATTTGGTAATACTTAACTGACTAGAATATAGTATGACTTTGGATATGAAACTAATGGCAATTTGATAAGTAGTAACAATCTTACTGGTTTCACCTCTGATGTGAACTCTGTTGAATGTATAAACTATTGTATTGACCGCTTCTCTCCAGTATATATGAGGTAGATTTTCTTTTGATATCATACTTTTGGCTGCATCCAAGATAGTTTTGTTTTTCCTTTCTGTAGACACCTAAAAATGGTCAACGCTTGCGGAGTCATACTTCAACATTTGCACATTGCCTCATTTTAGGTTTTTGCGTCGCATTAACATTTCTCCTATGTCATGCACTTGGTTTTTATCATTTGCGAGCATCGAGTCATTCTTCTGCATTCTTCATCTATCTCGCTTTCAAATTTGGTCTTGTCGGCAACAACCTTCAATCATGATTTTGGTCGATCTTTGTCCTTGTCAATCTTGTCATATTGCGATCGATTCGTCATCGATCCTTGTCCTTTCCAATCATGTCAATTTGGTCAATTTGTCATTAATTTTTGTCAACCAATCTCAATCAAATCATTTAATCAACACTGGTCATTTATCAATTCAAAATCATGATCGAATTGATATCAACTATCCTTTGTCAAGACCTAATTGTCGTCTTTGCATTTCTAATTCATCTTTCAAGGTTTTATGATTTATTCATTTAATCTTGTTTGGCATTTTCCCTCTAGGTTAAATAATTTATTTATTTATCCTAAGTCTTCTTATCACAATTAAATGTTTATTTAATTGGCTAATTAATTTCCTCCTATTTTTGTGAATTAATTAATAAATGACACATTGTTAATTAATTTACCTAATTTCCTATTTTTCATCAATTTCCTAATTTCCAAGTCATCATTTCTAACCTAATTTTCTAATTTCTCTTAAATTCCTAAATGTCTATTTCTATTTCAAAATCTTGTCATAAATTCTTGACAAAGAAATTTGTCATAAATTGTCATAAATTCTTGACATAGAATTTGTCATAAATTGTCATAAATCCTTGCATAGAAATTTGTCATAATTTGTCATAATTGACAATCAATCAATCCTTGCATAGAAATTTGTCATAAATTGTCATAAATTCTTGACATAGAATTTGTCATAAATTGTCATAAATCCTTGCATAGCAATTTGTCATACACATGTCATAATTTTGCTATTCTTGATTTGAATTTCTATTCGAATCACTATCATGCTAATCTTGTCATTTCTCCAATTTCTCTATAAATTGGATGATTTTCTACAATCAAGCCCTTAACTAATTTTTGCGAATCCTTAATCAGACTATTGAATTTACACTTCGAGTATTCTTGTGTCAATGTCAATCTTGCTTTCACAATTAGGTGTATGCACTTGAAGGTGAGATCCACAACAAACCTATTTGGAGAAGAAAGAAGAACAATGGAGCCGCATGAAGGAGCATTTGAATCCCATCTTTGGTCTGCATGATCTTTTCTTTTGAATGTTCTATTTCATGTCTCTATTGAGTGTGCTTAGGATTAGATCATTGCAATGTGTGTTTGTGATTGAGCTAATAATGATTAATATGTCTTTATATATATTGCTTTAATGATTCCTATTTCCTATGCTACATTAATCTTTTGATATCATACTTTTGGCTGCATCCAAGATAGTTTTGTTTTTCCTTTCCATAACTCCATTCTGCTGGGGTGTCCGAGGTGCTGATAACTGTCTTATGATCCCATTCACTTCACAGAATGTATTAAATTCTTTAGATGTGAATTCACCTCCTTGATCTAATCTCAAACATTTGATTTTCTTGTCGGTTTCATTTTCTACCATCACCTTGAATAGTTTGAATTTCCCAAATGATTCAAATTTTTCCCTGAGAAAAGTAACCAAACACATTCTAGAATAGTCATCAATGATTAGCTTAAAATACCTATCTCCTTGTATACTTCTAGTTCTTGTTGGACCACATAAATCAGTGTGAATTAAATTAAGAACATTGTTAGACTTTTTTGGAATACTCTTGAAAGTTGCTCTAACTTGCTTTCCAAATTGACATTCCTTACATACCGGATTGTGAGGTTTAACAATCTTAGGTAAATCTCTTACCGCTTTAGTAGTACTAATTTTTACAATGCAATCAAAATTTACATGACAAAGTTTCTTATGCTATAACCAACTTTCATCAATATGTGCAATCAAACATGCTTTCTCATTGTTGTTCAAATGAAAGATATTACCTCTGGTCTGATTACCAGTTGCAATTTCCAAGCCAGTTCTGTTTAAGATTTTGCATTTACCATTCTTGAATCGTAACTGAAATCCTTTCTCAACTAATTGACCAACACTCAAAAGATTATGCTTCAAACCTTCAACATAGTAAACATTATCAGTATTGTGCTTACCATCAAAAGATATATTGTCTTTTCCTTTGAGTAAACAATCTTTATCATCTCCAAGTCTTACTAGATCTCCATTGTATTCCTGAAAGGTTAAGAATTTACTCTTATCACCACTCATGTGATGTGAACATCCTAAATCAATAATCCATTCATCTTTATCTTCAACTTTAGCTGCCAGGACCTGCTCTACCAGTTGAACAGTAGGTGTCGATTGATCTTCTGTTATAGCAACAAAAGCCCATCCATTGTCTATCGGATCCTAATCAGAATCATTAGTAACTCCTTCATCAACATAATAACAAGATTTGTCTCTATTCTTCTTAAACGTGTATTTCTGATAGTCAGGGTTAGGCTTATATGTTCTTTTAGCTTCTCCTCTTAATCTTGCATGTCTATCAGGACATCTAGAAGCCATATGACTAATCTTATTACATTTAAAACATTTAAAGGGTGCTTTACCTTCATACTTACTTCTAATTGGACCTTTAGGCATTTTCCTTGCAAATAGTGCTTCAAGTTCTTCAAGTTCTTCATTGTATCTCCTACTTTCTTCAAGTTCTCTTGCATAGAAGGCTTTCCAATTAGATTTATCAAACAATGATGATGATGATGATGCAGATAATGATATTGCCTTGAAAGCTAGATCTGTCTTAATAGTAGTAACAGGACCGAATTCCTCAAGCTCAAAAGATGAAAGTTTTCCAACCAAAGTGTCTCTAGATACTGATGCATTAGGCAGTGTTCTCAGTTCATTTATAGTAGTAACTTTCATTTTATATGCCGGTGGAAAATCTCTTAAAACATTAGAGACAATCTCATCCTCACTTAAGGTTCCTCCACAACATTGTATACCCAAAACAATTTCATTTACTCTTTCCATAAAAGAAGAAATTATTTCTTCTTCTTCCATTTTCAGACTTTCATACCTAACCCAGAAGCATTCAAGTTTTGCAATTTTGACTATGGAATCTCGTTCATTCAATGTTTCCAGTTTGTCCCAAATAGCTTTAGCAGTAGATCTGTCTGACAATCCCATGACTTGTTGATCTGATAATGTGCTCAAAATTGTTTCTCTTGCTTTGCAATCATTTTCCTCATCTTTAGCCAAGTTAGGTGGATTAGGTTGACCTTGAGTAGGAATAGTATAGTCAATCTTTGTAACATCCCATATGTCCTTTCCAATGCAATTCGGATGTGTCTCCATCCTGATCTTCCATATGCCATAGTTAGTTCCATCAAGTTTCAGACTGTCCTTCCTGAAATAGTTAGAAGAAATTGGATCTCCTCAAGCTGTTAAACTTCTGCAAAAAGAGGACTAAGCTCTGATACCAATTGTTAGGTCTCAGAGACAACTGAGAGGGGGGACGGGGGTGAATCAGTTGTCCAATAAATTCAACCAAAATTAACTTAACCAAAACTTAATTCTTAATGCCGGTAAACCAAACTTTATGCCAGTATACAGTTTTATCAGTTAATTGTTGTACCGATAAAGATTAATGCATGAAACAGAAAGACAACAACATCCACAACACAAATATTTGTACGTGGAAACCCTGTAAGGGGAAAAACCACAGTGGGAAGCCTTACCCACAATCAAATGATACTACTGCATATAGTATGTGTGTACAATATGGATTCTGCACATGCAGAAAGGCTAGCTGCCTAGAGCTCACTGCTCAATCACAAAATGAGAGTCACACTGACTACAATTGGATGGTTAAATCCAATGATAATGTACTGCATAAAATAGCATCTTCATATGCTGGATTTAGTACCAGTTGAGTTTTGGTTGCCTTCACAAAAACCTTCCTTCAACCTTCAAATGACGTCTGCGTGTATATATCTTCTTATTTTCACATATAATTCATTTTCCCAATTGCATATCAATCTCACAAATGAGATCTTACATTTATACCATAACCTAAGACCAATTGATTAGGTCGGCTCACTAAAAGATATTACAATAAAATCAATTACAAATAAATCAATATCTGATGCATGATGTCGGCTCAAATGCATTTACAATAATAATAAATCATCTCCATAATGTGTCGTGCTGATCTAGAATAGATATGTCTATTGGTGCATATCTTAGACCTATTTGCCGGTAACAATCGAGATTGGAAGCAGGGAAGCTACTCCTGGTGGAGCTGCAAAGAGAACTAGAGTGAGTGTTAAGAAAGTTGTTGCTGTGTCTGCTAAGGATATCTCTAATCTTAGGGATAATATCAAAGACCTGTATGGGATTAGGAGTAACTTAGCTAATGCCCTGAAAAACATAAATTAGTTACTTTTGTCGGGTCTGGCTAGTTTATGCTGGTTTTTTGGGGCTTTTACTAGTAATTTTGCTAGTTTTCCTAATGTTTATTCCTCCTGGTTTCTTAATGCTTTTATCTTGTAAGGTCATTTTGTAAAGGGTTTCGGGGCCCCTTCAAAACTTGCTTTTGCTTTAATAAAAAACAATAAATATGCAAACCCAAATAAACAAATAACCAAATTGCCAAAACCAAGTGATCGAATAATGTCTTTGACATAACCAAGTAGTCTCCAAGTTATTCCAAGTGCCGATGAACAATATAATCTGTCGGTGAACCAAATACTGGTGACTGTGCATAAGTATCTGACTTGCTGGTGAACATAACCAAAGATCTCCAAGTGTTGATAAGTGTTGACATGTGATGATAGGTGTTGACATCAATGACAAAACCATAACAACATATCCAAAATACCAACACCTTCAAGTTCACTTGCCGATATACCACTGATGTTCATGACATTTTCTTTGATTTCCTCTACCTTCTCTAAGGCATCTCTAATGAATTTTTCTCTTCTCTTATTCCTTTTCTGCATAGATACTTTACTCTCTATGGTTTCTACATTTCTAAAGAATTCTTCAGATGGCTCCCTTGGTGCATCAAGTAGAACTTTAGCATAAGTTTCTAAAATAGACAAGTCTACCTCATATCCCAATTGTTAGATTCAATGACAGTCCCAAAGATGCTGAGAGGGGGGGGTGACTCAGTGTCTAACTGATTTATAGAATATTTAAACTTATTGATAACTTTGCAACCCAAAACACTGTACCAGTAAGTAAGAATTATTGCAATAAACAAAAATAATAGAGACAACATAGAAACACACCATAACACAATATATTTAATGAGGAAACCCAATGTGGGAAAAACCTCGGTGGGATTTGTGACCCATAATATATACTCACTAGCCAATGAATAAATACTAATTACAATGAGGGGCCTGCACATGCAGGGAGGCCAACAGCCTAGAGCTCACTGCTCACTAAAGAGTCACACTAACTACAAAATGGATTATCAAATCCAATACAATGTACTTCTCAAAACAACATCTCTCATGCCAGGTTCAGTACCAGTTTAAGCTTAGTCAATAACCAAAACCTTCGTTGTCAACTATATCCCTTTATACGAAATTGCCTCATCACACATTATACCTTTCTCTCATCTATTTACATAAAATGACCTATAAGATCTCATACATATATGAGTATTTTACAATATACCATGTCGGCTTTACAAAAGATAATTACATTACAAAACAATTCATATAAACAAAACTTTATCCCATGTTGGCTGGGGTGTTGGTATGCTTGTTGCCGATGTAATCTGAATGCTGGTGAAGTGCCTGTCGGTGTCAGTGTCTACCAGTGTATGAATTTTGTGATGCCAAGCATGTAGAAACCAATTGCCAGTGACCTTCCAGTTTGTTGCCAGATGGTTGCCATCAATGACAACATCAACTATTCTCATAAGAGTGTAGAATGCCAACACACCTATGACCATTGAAAGATATAAATAGTTAGATTGCAGTGGGATAGTTGGATATCTGAATTAGATTTCAAGTGATTTAAGGTCAGCCATACCTAAGTTCATAGGCAATGGAACTGATTCTGCAAAACAACATGTAATAAATGTAAAAAATACCATTGAAGAATTCAAAGTCCCTTATGAAGATGTTTTTATGTAATTATTTGTTCAATCTCTAATAGAGGATGCAAGTGAATGGCACAGAAATGTTCCTAACAGGTGCATTGGTAGCTGGCAAGAGTTTGTGACACAATTCTTGGAATAATTTGGAGACCATAATGATACTTCATTTGCATCTCATGAGTTGACAAGCATAAAGAAAAATCATAATGAATCAGTCTCTAAATTTAATAAAAGGTTTAATAAAGTGCTTAATAGAATACCAAGGGATATTAGACCCGTCGATTCATTTTTGATTGACTTTTATTTGAGTTCTTTTGACAGATTGACTCACTATGAGATTTTATCTCATAGGCCTACCAGCTTGCAGCAAGCATTTAAGACAACCACTACCATTGAAAATAACAGAAAAGCTGCTGGGAGAATTGGCAAGAGAGATGATGCAAAACTATATAATCCCAGAGCTACAAAGAAGGATGAGCTTAGCTAAATCATGGACATGCTGAAAGATATGAAGGGTAAGCAAAACCATAATGAGAAGCTGCCTCCATATAGAAGAAACAATCCAATGAATTACAATAGGACAAGATTGCACGACATGGCATATAACACAAATTGGAGAGACGGTAAGCCAGTGAAGTCCAATATAAACAAGGAAACTCCAGATCCATTGAAAAAAGAAAATAATTTTGTGGAGGAATATCCATGGTGTGAAGTTTGCAATCTACCCCATGCTACAGAACAATGTATGATCGCTCAATGTTTAGTAGAAGAAAAGAATCACGAGGATGAGTATGAACCCACAGTGAATGCACTTTCATCAGATTCATTTTGGGGTTGGGATGGGGATTCATCCGAGGAGTAGTCATCAGATGTACGATGGAGGAGAGAGAGTTAGTATTACAATGTGCAACAAGTTTTCACTGATGATGATGATGAAGATACCCCAGCCTTGAAGAGATTATTCCATGATGAAGAGCAAGTGCATTCCTTGAGAAAGCTTATACTGTTGCAGCAGTAGCACAGGAAAAAAACAATTATCAGCTAAGGAATAGAACAGTGAACCCAGAGAAAGGTAAGCCATTCGGGATATTTGCAAAGGTTCCTAAAGCTAGTGTAAACAAAGACACCATCTCTGAGAAGGAAAAGGAAAGTATAGCAGAATAGGTCAAACAAATAGAACCTCCTAAATTGACAAAGCCAATTGAAAGGAAGTAGATTAGTAAGCCAGTTTCAAATTGTGGATCATTTATGTCTCAAGCTTTATCGCAGGTGAAAGTATCTTTGCCCTTGCTTGAAGTGATGAAATTCCTTGATTATAAAAATGAAACAATCAAGATTTTGTCTAATGTTGGTGAAGTTAATAAAGAGGAGGGTAATTGTATGGATCTATGTCTCACTTTAGGCTAATAGTACCCATTCCGGCTGGAAGGGTTTTGGCTAGAATGCTTCCAGATAGAACCCTTCTAGCAGGATTGACTTGGTGGCCATGTATCGCTCGCGTGGTAACGAATTTTCGGCCGAAAACATTCCGGCTGGAACGTTTTCGTCCTTTCAATACGTTGCACTATAGAAATTTGGAAATATTTTGAATAGTTCCGACCTTCTGGCTGAAACTGTCTATGTGGAATGCCAAGTGGTAGCCACATCAACAAAAATGATGATTTTCTAAAACTTGTCACTTCTGCAATAAAATTCAATAGGTAAATTAAACTTATTAAAAAAAATAAAAATACCCTTTTGTAGAGATCAAAATCAGGATTCTACTCATATAATTTTTATAATGTTTTGATTATATTTAATATATAAAAAATTAAAAATACTAGGACTAGGTATTCCTTTGTTCTATAACAGGCTAGTTTGAAAAACAAAAAAATATATCGAATCACTTCAAAAAAATTTGAAAAAAATATGGTTCACTAGAAGGGAGAGTCTTCTCCAAAAGGGTATTTTTAGTTTTTTGATTATCATAAATTGAATAGACAAATTGTGGTGGGAGACAAAAACCATCAAATTCTAGCATATTCGACTTCCAAATGCTATAACAAAGAAAATATACATCAAATTTTTATTTTTTTTCATGCACTATATATATATATGTCAGCTATAATGGATATCAAAATCAGAAAAAAATAAGTTGATTTACATTTTCTTTTGTGGTGGGAACTAAACCCCCTGATTTTTAGCGTTTTTCAGCAATAAAAAATGGACTTTAAAGCTAAAAAATCATATAAATTATTGACAAAAAAATTTCAAAAAATAGTAGACTTAAACTTCAACAAATTTTACACAGTTCATTAGTTTACATCATCTTCAAATTTAAAATGCAAAATGACACTTTTATGGCGATGAAATTGAACAGTTATTGTCGTGTTAACCTTTTCCTTTGTAAAAGTGTGACACGGGTTTATACTTTTACCCAAGATCATAAGACAAAAGCTGAAGATCCACCTATTCTCTATTTGGGAACTTCTATGACCAAGAATCTTACCCAGGTTGATCCCTTTTATCTAACTTTGTTGATTAACAATAAAATGGTTAAGAATTGTATGATAGATTTAGGTGTAGCCGTGAACATGATGGCAGAAGATGTCATGAAGGAACTTTGGATGCATGTAGACACTCCCTATGGGAAATGTTATGCTACATGGATAATAGATCTGTCCCAGTGTTGGAATCATGAAGGATGTGGAGTTTTGATTTCTAGCATGCCCAAATGCGTCATATAAGACAGACATCATAGTTGTTCAAGTGCCTGCCAATTATGGGATGTTACTATCAAGGCAATGGTCAAATTTGGTAGGGGGATACGTTCAGCTAGATTTGTCATATGCAACCATCCTGGTAAAAGGAACATATGTAAGGATTATTAGAGAGCCGAGATCATCCTACGTGATAGAAGAAGTTGATCCAAATGAAACAACATGTTATCTCCAAACAGATATGGATAACTTTCAAATAAGTATTTCTAAACCCATTTGATGCAAAACTAATAAGCTTGAAGACACTATTAAAGCAAATGAGGATAAAATTTGGAAAATGTACTTTGATGGTGCATGTAAGAAAAGAAGGAAATGGAGCTAGTGTGGTTTTTATTTCTCCTAATGGGAAATCATTCAAATATTCTTTCTTGTTAGCATTTGAATGTACAAACAATGTTGTTGAGTATGATAAACATATAATTAAACTGTTGGCATTTTTTATGTTTATGTTGTGATTGTCATTGATGGACACACACTTGCATTGAGATCTCCTTTATATGTATGAGTTAGAGCACAACCGATATTTGTTCGAACCGGTATGTTCTATTATAGTCTTTACACTATTGGTGTTTCGTAGAATGTGTTTCCTGGTCTGAAGTGACATGTTGACCCCAAGTGGTACGAGGGATTAAAGCGGCATAACACATTTTTACCAGTCTTCATTTTTGTCAAA
The DNA here is from genome assembly GCF_030272615.1 of Cryptomeria japonica. NCBI lineage: Eukaryota > Viridiplantae > Streptophyta > Pinopsida > Cupressales > Cupressaceae > Cryptomeria > Cryptomeria japonica. The sequence continues at coordinate 676,830,929 of NC_081415.1, read as the reverse complement.
CCGGCAACTGGCATTTTGTATGAACCGATAATACTCTGTGATGAGTTACCAACCGGCATTTTGTGATGAGTTACCATCCACCGATTGTTTGATGGTGCCAACACTTTAATGGTGTTTTTTGTGTCGTGTTACCAAGTATTTCCAGGTTCATTAAACCTAGGAAATTGTAATGTAATCCTATTGGACCGACATGAAATTAGATTCCTTTATAAGGACATCATGTCTAGGGTTTTAGGTTGTTGATGTGGTTATAGCAAAAGTTTATGTTGTTGCTAGGGTTTAAGGTGGTTGAGGAGTTGGAGAGAATATGAATGTGTAGAAGACTAAAGTAATGCTAGAGTGCATTAAGAACGAGCTATCAAGGATCTAATCGAACAGTCTATGCTACTAGCTAGATCAAACACTTGTTGATTACTCACATCTTTGACAAGTCTGTAGCCCTTAACCGGGTAGGCCCAAAAGCCTTTTGTAAATCCTCTAACAAGGTGGTTCACATCCATGGATCTAAAATCCTCTAGCAAGGTAGTCTTTAATCAGACTTGTCTCCTAATAGAGATTGAGATTCCTAACAGGATCTATTCTAGTAAAGAACATTGTAAGACCTTAACCGGTCTGGTTCCTATTATGCAGATAATTACTTGTGAGTTCCATCTCACTGTGGTTTTTCCCATTTGGGTTTCCACATAAAAATCTCATGTGTTATGGTGTTTGTGCTTTTGTGGGTGAATGGATTATTTACTATTTGGTTTGCATGTGTGCTAACTAGTTTGTCTTCTAAACTGTTTTACCAGTTTACTGTCAATCTTGTAAAGTGTTTAAGTGCAAAGATTTTTGGCATACTAATTCACCCCCCCCTCTTAGTATTCATCAATTGGTATCAGAGCCTACCTTTCTATAAGTTTAAACACTTGGAAAGAGATATGGGGGAATAATCTATAAGGGAACTTACTCATCGACTCACTTAGTCTGAGCAAGCCTATGATGATCTTATGGTCAAATACAAGGCATCTCAAGAAAAAAGGAGAGAACATGTAGAAAAGCTGATGGAGCTATCTGGAAATAGTTCTTCAAATGAAGCAGACATGGAAGCACTAATTGCAGAAGTAAATAAGTTGAATGAATCAAACTCCAATCTGAGAAAGGAGTTGGAAGGATTGACTATCCGGATGTGTCAAGAGCTTGAGAACTAGAGGAAAGTTGAAGATCTAGTGAAAGAAAGAGATCATGAGATCTCCAAGCTGAAACAAGAGATCAGTGCCCTAACTGCTCAACTCCATGCAAGCAAAGTGGAAAAGGAAGACATGCAAGGAGAACTGAACATTGCCATCTCTGAGAATGAAAACCTGTTGGAAACAAATGCTGCTATTTCCAAAGAACTCTCTGAGTCAAAGGAAATACTTGCTAAGTTCAACAAGAGTACTGTCAAGCTAGAGCAAAAGCTTGAATCTGCCAAATCGGTCAAGAATACCAATGGACTTGGTTATTCTGGTCATTAGGAAGGTGAGACCTCTAGTACAAATGATGGAGCATCAAAGAAACAACCGACATCAAAGGATAAAGCTAAGCAAAAGTTTAAACCTTTTTGCTTCAACTATCTTAAAGAAGGACATACTACAAATGTGTGTAGGAGTAAGGCTTACAACAATTTTCCTTATTTCCTAAATGATAAGCCTAGATCCTATAGATTCAATGGTAACTATTATGCATGCAACAAGTATGGGCATAGAGCATCTGAATGCAGGTTAGGTATGAACAACATTGATAGATATCCTCAGAGGACCCAAGGAGTTGGTCATGAACCTTTTGTGAACCGGAATCACAACCGGTTTAATGCCTTCAATCATCAGCAAAGAAGCGGTGGCTATCAAGCAGCAACCAGATGGAGAGAAAATTGTATGGTCTATCATGGTCATGGTCACACTGCTACAACATGCAGAAGGAAAAATGGAAACATGAACAATGGACCTTGGAGAGCACCTGGATTGGTCTACTATCACTGCAACAAACTGGGTCACATTGCCAGATTTTGTAGATCAAGAAAGAACATATCTGATGATATACTAGTCACTTCGGAAGGAAACATTGATGTTGACACTATTCAAGTGGACATGAACAAAACCTGGAAGAAGAAACCAGTGGTGTTACAAGAGGAACCGGTTTCTGCACCTAGTGTGGAAATCATGAAACCACAATCTAAGCTTCAAAAAAGATTAGGGGGAGCAAACAACAAAATGTTTTGAACCCCTGGTTTACACCGGTAAAAGACCTTAGCTGGTATGTGATACTTGTCATTTGGCAGAAGACCAAAAATGGTAAAAAGGCAAATTAGGGTTTACGGCCTAATGGAGGAGCATTAATGATGGTAGGTGAGGAATATGCTTAAAAGCATTTTTCAAATCATTTCTCACTATAAGTTTTCGAGCGAAGAAAATTTTTTCAAAGAGAAGAGCAATGAAAAGGCGATTTGAGCTGAGATTTTAAGAAATTGAGAAACTGTGAAGGAGATTCAAATTCAAACTACAAATGGTCAAGTGGAGAACACAAAGTGGTGATTCAACAACCAACAGAGTGTGAAGTGAAGGAGAATCTGCAAGCCCTAAATTCACGTGTTTCAAAAGGTATTTCTCAAGTTCTTAAAATTTCTATCATGGCTTCTGCATCTCATACCAGTTCTAGTGCATCTGTTGAGTCTGCAAGTTTTTTTCAATGAAGTCTAAGTATAATGCCCTATCACAAGTTCCGACTGGTGTGATAGTAGAAGAGGGAATTTATGACTACATAGATTGCAAGGTTGAAGACCTAGGGTCTCTAGTTATCCACTCCTAGTTAGGTTTATTTTGTGGAAAGGATAAGAAGATCAAACCAGAGCATAATATTTTGGAGAAGAAGAAGCTCCACAATGTTGTTTACTTCTTGGAGGATTTCACAGAGGATCATATAAGGATAATTTTGAGCAGAGTCCATGGTGACAAGATGTACTTGGAGAGAATACATGATATCATGTCATAGGCAATTCATGCAGTCACCGGTTTCTACAACATAGGGGAAGTGCTAGCCCCAAGGATGGTAAGAAAAACTGAAATGTCCAAGCTCATCGGTTCAGTGAGTGACTCATGAGGCATGACAGTCAATTCTATCAAGGATTATCTAGTTAAGTATGCCTGCATGGTGATAGGCTACCAGACATTCTCTGCTAGCAAAATTAACTCTGTATCTACTGCAGCAGTAAATGTCACTTACCGGATGATAAAGGAGGATGCATCATTTGACCTATGCACCGGTATGTAGAGACAACTCCTATTGAATCTAAAGTCGATCAAACAGGATAAAGCACTAAGGTTCAATTTTGGACAACTACTAGTTGGGTTGTTCTTCTATTTCCAAGGCTACTTTCTAGGAGTAGGTGATGTCCAGTGGTCTGCTGACCAACTGGTGACCAAGCAAATCAAGGAAAGCATTCAATCAATTGGAACCGGTTACCCTAATGTTCTGAACAAGTATTTTGATGAGTTCAAATGGAAAATGAGCCAAAGAATGAGGATATTAGGTGACATCATCAAGAAATATGAAGATGATATCTATTTCAATATCCAAGTGGATAAATGCATAATGGAGGCTATTGTGCCAGATAGGAAGAAGTGGAGCCAATGGGCTATGAGATGATGTATGATATGATGGAAGGGTATGCCTCTACCCTTATTGCCTCACCTCTCTATCCTAAGGAAAAGAGGACCAGAACCTATCTGGAAATGGTTACACTGATCGAGGAACCCTCTGCAAAGAAAGGAAAAGAACCTGCAGTGAAGAAGGCAAAGGCAGTGCCTGCAGCATCAGCACTAGTTACTACTGCAACTCCAAAAGTGACCAAGCGGTCACCAGCTAAGAAGAAATTTGAAGTGGCACTGACTAAAGTGTTTGAGAGAAAGAGGAAGACAAGGAATACCTCTCTAGACTCAGAAGAAACTATGTCTGAGGAAAAACCAAAGAAAACACGTGAAGCAAAGAGAAAGACAAAGAATGAACTGGCATCATCTGCACTGGTAAATATAGATATCTCTTCCTATAAACCTTTGACACATTGTCAAATAACAATAAAGAATATTAGGAGAAAAGTGCTACATGACTTAATTGAGTATTTTTATGACTTTAATAATGATGAAAAGGAAGCGGTTGAAAAGGAAATAATTCAGTATTTATGTGTTAATGACCGGTCACCCTCAAAGATTAAATTTTAGACACCGGATTCTTTATATAAGTCATTAGATTATAGATGGCACATTGCCATAGAGAAGGAACATGAAATTAGGGAGAAAGTTTTTGCATAGTACTTTCCTGACCTGTCAAATTCTGAATTATTTGATGTTATTGACCAAAATAAAGGACTCTTCTTCACTAGAAGAAGACTCTAGCTGTTAGAAGGTAGAGTTGATGTTGTCAAAAAAGACACTCATTAGTATATGACAATCACTATCCAGTCTCACAAAGCACATCTAGCCAACTGACAAGCTAAAAAAAAATGGTTATATCCAAACCGGATGAAGTATTTGATGATGAAGGAAATCTGGTTGTTGAACTGATTGACACCATTGATGTCAATGCTCTGGATGTAGAGGATGTTACTTAGGAAACACCATCTGAGGCAACAGGATAGGAGCAATAGGCTAAATAGGTTGATAAGCAAGCCGAGGATAGACAGGAAGCGACAAAGGAAGAGGTTGAGCAGAGGAAAAAGGATGAAGAAGAGAAGCGGAAAAAGGGTGAAGAACTGAAGAAGAAGAAGGATGAAGAAGAGAAGAAGAAAAAGGATGAAGAAGAGAAGAAGAAGAAAGATGAAGAGGAGAAGAAGAAGAAGGATGAAGAGGAGAAGAAGAAGAAGGATGAAGAAGAGAAAAAGAAGCAAGAAAATGAAAAGAAGAAGAAGGAAGAGGAAGATAAGGAATAGGAGAAGAAAAAGGAAGCAGAGAGGAAGAAGAAGGAAGAGGAAGATAAGGAATAGGAGAAGAAGAAGGAAGTAGAAAAGAAAAAGGTTGAGGAGGACAAACAAGAGGAGAAGAGAAGAGATGTGGAGAAGAAGAAAGCAGAAGAGGATAAGGAAAGAGAAGCGGCAAAGAGAATCTAGATGGAGACTCCGAAGGCAACCGGTAGTCAAGCCAAACCGGCTGACCTCACCAGTCCTATCGACCTCTAGTCTACAAGTGAAATGGAGCTGATTCAGAGCATCAAAGTCACCCAAGAATGGCTTGAAAACATACGGAGGAAGAAAGAGGAGGATGTAATTCAAGTGGCTATGGACACACTTACCGGTTTGATACCCAGTACTAACATTCCCAACACTGAATCATCACTAGCCAAACTAAAGCTCCTATGCACAGTAATGGATGATCAAGTGCAGAGTCTAGAAGAGGTAGCAGAGGCAAATGTCAAGAAGGAGCATCAAAAAGCTCTTAATATAGCTTTGGTGAAGAAGTTGAATGAGCTCCGGTCTGAACTGAAGAAAGAACAAAAGGATATAAGGGACACTTTGGATGAGGGGAATCTGCTACTCAGCAAGATCTGCCAACCCCATCTGCTCTATGATGATGTGCTAGCTTAGAAGCAAAAGCTTCAAATGGACTTGCAGTCCTACATGAGCACATTCAAGACACCTTATGATTCCTTTACAACTTATGGGCAAACCGTTCACCGGTTTCACATCCAGTCAGCAAAAATGGAGCAAGAGATCAACACCCAGTCTAGAGATTTGTAGGAGCTACAACTAGTTCTACTTCCATGATTGCAAATTCTTCAGAAGTGCTATCTAAACCTGGATGCCTTAATAGTGACACAGGAGATGAGCACAATCGATGCCATGGAAGAATAGGTCTCCCAGATGCAAACAGAGAAAGAAGTAGCCACCTCCCTACTTGAGTCCTAGTCTTTATCGATGAAACAATTCTTGCAAGACTTTAAATATGTTTTTAACAAGTATTATTCCTTATTGTCATAATTTTTTATTATTTTAATATCAAATGAAAACAGGGTTGTTCAACTGTACTTTGTCATTGTTGGCAAAGGGGGAGAAGAATTCTATTTGGTAGAAGTATCTAGTAATCAAAATTTTGATATATGCTCCGAATATCTCAATGTTTATGCTCTTTATGCAAGATTGTTATACATTGTATTGCCAAAGGGATAGTGTATATGCTTAGGGGGAGCAATTTTGCTAATGACATTATTTTGTTGTAAAACACTTAGATGTCAAAATTTTATTTTCCTAAGTGTTGCCATTAATGCCAAAGGGGGAGATTGTTGGCATTTTTGATGTTTATGTTGTGATTGTCATTGATGGACACACACTTGCATTGAGATCCCCTTTATATGTATGAGTTAGAGCACAATCGATATGTTGTATTATGGTCTTTAGACTATTGGTGTTTTGCAGAATGTGTTTCCCAGTCTGAAGTGGCATGTTGACCCCAAGCGGTACGAGGGATTAAAGCGGCATAACACATTTTTACTAGTCTTCATTTTTGTCAAACTGGCAATTGACATTTTGTATGAATCAGTAATACTCTGTGATGAGTTACCAACCGACATTTTGTGATGAGTTACCATCCACCGATTGTTTGACGGTGCCGACACTTTAACGGTGCTTTTTGTGTCATGTTACCAAGTATGTCCAAGTTCATTGAACCTAGGAAATTCTAATGTAATCCTATTGGATTGACATGAAATCAGATTCCTTTATAAGGACATCATGTCTAGGGTTTTAGGCTATTGATGTGGTTGTAGAAAAAGTTTATGTTGTTGCTAGGGTTTAAGGTGGTTGATGAGTTGGAGAGAATATGAATGTGTAGAAGACTGAAGTAATGCTAGAGTGCATTAAGAATGAGCTATCAAGGATCTAACCGAGTAGTTTGTGCTAGTAGCTAGATCAAACACTTGTTGATTACTCACATCTTTAACAAGTCTGTAGCCCTTAACCAGGTAGGTCCAAAAGCCTTTTGTAAATCCTCTAACAAGGTGGTTCACATCTGTGGATCTAAAATCCTCTAGCAAGGTAGTCTTTAATCAGACTTATCTCCTAATAGAGATTGAGATTCCTAATAGGATCTATTCTAGTAAAGAACATTGTAAGACCTTAACCGGTCTGACCTTAATCAGTCTGGTTCCTATTCTGCAGATAGTTACTTGTGAGTTCCATCTCGCTGTGGTTTTTCCCATTTGGGTTTCCATGTCAAAATCTCATGTGTTATGGTGTTTGTGCTTTTGTGGGTGAATGCATTATTTTCTATTTGGTTTGCATGTGTGCTAACCGGTTTGTCTGCTAAACTGTTTTACCAGTTTACTGTCAGTCTTGTAAAGTGTTTAAGTGCAAAGATTTTTGGCATACTAATTCACCCCCCCTTCTTAGTATTCATCACAAACTACTAACAATTTATGGTGATTCAGAGTTAGTTGTATGACATTACCCAAGTTGAAATAAAAACTAGACCTTTAGTGCCAGATAACATAAAGAACTGGCAGATATTTGATGATGACAGGGATCTTCTGAAGTTCTTATTTTGTGAAGATCAATATGAGGGCCAACATGTGGATTGGAATGCATATGTGGAAGAGGAGAATGGTAAGGAGTCTCTATTTGGAAAAGACATTCTACAACTTCAAATAAAAAAGATTCCAAAAGGGTTGGTGGAACTAGAGAGGATGTTTGACAATAAGGATATGCCGAATTTTAAGCCCAACACTGGAAGTTGTGAAGAAGTGGAGAAAATACACTTGGGAAGTGAAAAAATTTCTAGAGAGGTCTACATTGGGAAGAAGCTTACACCAAAAATTAGAACTACATTGATCAATCTGTTAAGAAAATACAGATGTATTTTCGCTTGGTCATATGATGACCTTAAGGCATACAGAGAAGATTTGTTCCAGCATGAAATCCCACTGAAGCCAGATGTAAAACCATTTAGGAAAAAGAAAAGGCCTATAAATCTCACATTGGCTCCCAAAATGAAAGAAGAGTTGATGAAGATGAGAAATGCAGGGATTATAGAGCTTATAAGGTACTCCACATGAGTATCAAACTTGGTGCCTATTAGGAAGAAGAACAATGATATCAGATTGTGTGTAGACTTTAGAAACTTAAATATATCATCTTTAAAAGATAATTATGTTCTCCCTAACATGGAAGCTTTGATACAGAAAGTAACAGGGAATGAGCTACTCTCTATGATGGATGGGTTCTCTGGTTACAATCAAGTGAAGGTCAAGGAATCAGAAAAATACAAAACAACTTTCACTACACCATGGCGCACATATGTGTATGTCAGGATGTCGTTTGGACCTACCAATGCAGGAGCTATTTTTCAAAGGGCTATGGATGTAGCCTTTAGAGGCCTCATTGATTACATTCTAGTTGTATGCCAGGATGATATGACAACATACTCCAAGAAAGCAGAAGACCACTGTAATGATCTAGAAAATATTTTCATCAGAGCACTAGAATATGGTATATCTCTAAATCCCCAAAAAGTGTCACTTCGGAGTCACTGAAGGTAAATTGTTGGGTCATATTGTATCTAAAGATGGAGTAAGGATTGAACTTGAGAGAATTGCAGCCATTAATAAAATTCAGATTCCTAAAATAGTCAAAGCCATTCAGTCATTCTTTGGACAAATTAATTTTGTGAGAAGGTTTGTGTCAAATTTTTCTGAAATTGTAAAACCTATTGCAAATATGTTGAAAAAGGGTGCAGAGATAAAATGGACTAATGAAGCAATTGAGGCTTTTGTGAACATTAATAGGGCAATCAAGGAAGCACCTATACTTAAATCTCCTGATTTCTCTAAACCTTTTCAAGTATTTTATTTTGCTTCATTTCATACTATTACTGCGGTTATGTTACAAAAGTATAATGAAGGTCATGAACGACTAGTGCCATTTTTTAGAAAAACACTACAAGCTTCTGAGTTAAATTATGATATAAATGAGAAGAAAGCATATGCCCTAGTAAAGGTTGTAAAATCTTTCAGACCATATTTAGTGGGAGCTAATGTCATTGCTTATGTTCCTAATGCAGCAATCAAAGATATTTTCAAGCAGACTGAAACTACTGGGAGAAGATGCAGATGGATCAATCAAATCCAGGAGTTCAACATTGACATCCAGATTTCTAAATTGGCAAGAGGTCAAGGTTTGGCTAAACTGATGATAGAATCAAATTTGGAAGCAACACAGATAAATCAGGTAGAGTTGGAGGAGGCTCAAATAAGCATTGAAATGTGTCCTTGGTATAAGAATATTATCTATTATTTAAAACACATGAAGTGTCCAGAGGATTTAAATGATAGTAAGAAAAGAACACTTAAGCTTCATGCATCTAGGTATGTATTTCTTAAGGGTGATTTATATTGGAAAAATAGGGATGGTATCCTTTTATTTTGTTTGGATGTTCATCAAGCACAATCTGTTTTAAAGGAATTGCATGAAGGTGTATGTGGCGGTCATTTTTCAAAAAAGACTACTGCCCATAAAATACTTAATGTCAGTTACTATTGGCCACCAGTCTTTAAGGATTGTCATACTTATATTAGAAAATGTGAGGCTTGCCAAAAAAATTCAGGAAAGCTTAAATATAATGGAGCTCTTCCACTTAGACCCATGCAGACTGAAGAACCTTTTCAAATGTGGGGTATTGATTTCATAGGTGAAATTGCAAATAAATCTAGTGGAGGGTACAAATGGATTTTGGTAGCCATTGACTACTTTACCAAATGGGTAGAGGCAAATCCTACAAGGTAGGCTACAAGTAAGGTAGTGGCAAAGTTTCTTTTGAAGAATATTTTGACAAGATTTGGGGTACCCCACAAGATTGTTGTAGATAATGGGATGTGTTTTAGATCCAAAGAATTTGTTGACTTTTGTGAAAGTTATGGAATCACTTTTTCATATTCATCATCTTATCATCCCCAAGGGAATGGACAAGCAAAATCTAGTAACAAAAATATGTTGAAGATCATTAAAAGGATGTTAGGTGAAAACAAAAGGGCATGTGACTCAAAGTTGAATTTGGTAGTATGGGAAGATAGGGTAACAATCAAGAAGCCCATAGGGTTTTCTACTTATCAGCTTGTTTATGGAAAATAAGCAAGGTTGCCTCTAAGCAACCTGCTCCCGGTGTATAAATTTGTTGTAGAGAGATATCTAGAAGAAGTTAATTTCATGGAAAATAGGCTAGTCTAGTTGGCTGAATTGGATGAGTATAGAAGAGAGGCTCAGGAATAAAATATACAGATGTAGAAAATGGTAAAGGAATTGCATGATAAGAAAACCTGTGACAAAACTTTTAAAAAAGGAGAGTGGGTGCTCAAGTGGAATGCAAAGGACCAATACAACGGCAAGCATGGAAAGTTTGAAGCACTCTGGCTAGGACCATATATCATCATGGATAAAGGAGGAGAAAAATCATACTTTTTGCAAAAAAATGATGGTGAAATTTAGGAATTTCCAATCCATGCACAATATCTCAAGCATTTCTTCTCTTAAGGAGCAGGGAGTATCTTTGTACTTTAGTAGTGTAGCCTTTATTTTATGTTTTTGTTCATTTGTTTTTATTGGTCTGCTTTCTAGAGATGGTTGAGATCTTGCTATGTCCCTAAAAGGAACATACAATCCCGGAAAGAGCCATTGTTAGCACATATTTTTGCAAAATATTTTTATGCTATTTAAATGATGCATTCTATGTATATTTCTATCATAAGACCATTTACTGTTGGGTTGTATGTGCAGGAGCTATGTTGTAGCATCAAAAAAATCCAACTGTGACCTGTTTCCTAAATGGACAAGTATCATTTGGGCATGTTAAGGGTTGGCACTGAGTGGGGACTACATGAAGAGGTTTCATTATGACAATATTGGGATCCTTATAAGAGCATATTTGCACATGAAAGAGATTGGGCCTATGTGATGGAATCTGACATTTTATTAGCACATATGAAGTCTCCATAGAGGATTGGAAGCATCAACATTCATGAAGAGGAGCTTAATTTGCATGATTTTTAAATTTGAGTTATCAACAGAAGTTACCCCGACAAGACCGCTTAGTCAAAACAATGGAAGGATCTATTGGCGTAACCTAGACCGACCACTCTGAAGGAGAACTAAAACAAAGTTCATCGGCATAACATTCACTATCGGAGGCATGAGAAAATTGTTATGCCGATAGCCGATGAGGCTATCGGTATAAATTACACCGATGAAGGAGAATGCGGAGTGGATACTTTGAAGTCATCGAGATATCAAAAAGTGTAAGAAATAGCTACCCCGATACCCGATAGAATGGATATCATGGCAGATGAAAATGAGGTTTCATTGGAATAGCCTATAACAAAAGAAGTGACTAGGAAAGTAAAAAGGTGAAGTCATCGAGATAGTATCGGCTAATCAGAAGACATTTTATGCTACACGGATACCCAATGAGGAAGCTAAGGTAGTTTCTAAGAAGGAGACCTCATCGGGGGAACATAGGCCAACATAACATAATAACATAAAGATAGACAAGTTGGAGCCTGATCTCATTATGTCTTTAGAGAAACATAAGATGGGTTGTCTTGATACCCAATAAGCTTTACAACATGATGAACAAGAAGGAGGGTTCATCAGGATAGGTTAGGTTCAGCGGAATGAAAGAAAAATGGCTACACCGAAGCCCGATGGATTGATTGAAGAAACCTACAATGATTAGAAAGATAGAAAGCTGCATAATCATTGCATGTACAAATTAGAAAAGTGCACAATATGGGTGGCACCAAATGATTGAATCATCGGGAGGAGTTATGTTGATTAGCCATTGTAAAATCTGATTCTAAATGGATCGGCCTAGCATTATTAAATGTAGACAATGGGTAGGTCTGTGTTTGCATGAAGCAAATCATAGCAGGATTTCAATTGAGTAAATGCTTCTAATGTATCAAATATATATATATATATATATGGGAGTTTGTACAGGAAATTTGCATAACAAATTGAAGCGAACAAAATGATTGAAGTAAAATTAAACTGTAGAGAATTGAATTTCAGAAGGCTTGAAAAATTCAAATATGGAGGGTTATAGTTCTAAAGGAAAGAGGAAGGTCATTGAAGTTTGTGATAGTGCCTCAAAGAAATCTAAAGGTGGAGAAAGCGTGTAGAAGAAGAAGTTAAATCAAGACATAATCAACCAGATGAACTCACCAGGAGCCAAGTCCTAAAGGTCTAAGGTTAATTTTCCTATCTGTGATCAACTAGAGGACAATTATAAGGAAATTGGTGATGTCTGGACTAGGGTTGGGAGACATGTATTGTTCCTCTACCATACTCATGGAGACAAAAGCCTATGTCGATAGCTAATCCATGGATTACTAGTATGGGTAAGCTTGTAGTTCAGAATGTATTCGTAAATATTGAATTATTGAAAACCTTGGTTAAGAAATACAATGCTACGAAGAGATGCATCCAATTTCCCAATGGTGATGCATTTATTCGCTTTAATACGGTTATAATCTACAAAGTGTTTGATTTGAGTTATGAAGCAGAGGTGGCTCTATCATTTGAGGAATTGGAAGAAGAATACAGAACCATGGACACAACCTATCAAGGATGGAAGTTAGTCATCCATAGGATGGAGAAAGGGAAGCTAACTGATGAAGATGGTCCACCCTACGATGTAAATATTTTTAGACAATATTTACAATACACATATATGGCATGCGGATAGGTAGGAGGAATGGAATCTCCATATGTAGCATGGATGGGGCCATTGGTTCTTGCAGCAGACATTCAAAGGCACAAACCAAGATAGTTTGATTATGCAACCTATCTGGTCGACAAACTACATGAGGGTTTTCTGAATCTTCAGAATAACCTTGACAAGTCCTTCAAGCATTATTCACTATTGATGCATATTGTGTTGTTCTATGCAAGATTGAAAGGACTATGGCTAGATGGATTAAGGGTAAATCCTCAAGGCAAGGATGGACAGGATCAACCTGCACAGTTGTGGGTGTCATTATGGGATTTGAGGTATGATAAATCTCACTATGTGAGATTTGAGGAATTTTTTGTTAAACCATTGTTCAGAGTTTATAATGTGCCATGTGAAGGGTCATTCTCAGAAGTGATTAAAATATTTCTTAGGCCACATGAATACAAGGATACCAGACTCATAATTGGGGAGATTGGTATACTTGTAGAGATTTCACATTTGTTAGGGTTTTCGGATTTGAAGGTGCTCCCTATGTTCTACCAAAGCCTATGCTAGATCAGATTGCTTACTTAGAGATTGTGAGACAATTGAGTGTCTCTAATGCAAAACACTTTGGGGGTGCCCATAAGAAAGCCTTCTTACCTGGGACTCTTCAGTTTGGATATTTCAGAATAGTCTCTACCAGATTATGAAGCCATAAATAAGAAGCTAGTAAATGAATTCAATATGTATATGCACACGCCAAGGAAGAACTACAACCCAGAAGGTTACATCCATATGACCAAAAAAGGACAAAACCTGGGAGATTATCTCCATGAGTATGATGACTATGAGGACCTGTGCAAGAACAAAGAGTTAGAAGAACTTGCAAATGTTGTTGTTGACTTGGAAAGAAGATTGGAAGAAAGGAAATAAAGACTTGGGGATCTAGAAAGAGAAGAAGAACAAGATGTTGAAAGTGATTTTGGAGAGAATGAAATAGTTTCTAAGCTTCAAGTACCAGAAAAAGAAGATGAACTAGATGCTCAAGACAAAATTATAGCAGCATTGGATTTAGATTTGGATGCTAGGCTAGAAGAGCATACATCTTTTGTATCAGATGACAAATTTTTTAAGTTGGATGAGTTTAAGTCCTTTTTGTATCATTTTAAAGGAAAGAAATTGATAAAGGCAATGCTAGATGTGACACCAAAGAATGAGGCAGAAATGATCAAGAAGCTAAAGGAAAAGATTAATTCTGAGTTAGAGAACATGACCCCTCAAAGGAGAAGACAACTTGTAGAGGCAAGAATCATTCTTTTTTTAGGCTGGGACCTTAGTGCATCTTTTATTTTTGATAGCTTGTTGAACTCTGATAAGAAAGATTTTAAGTTAGACATTCAGTGTGTTAATGATATTTTTATTAGATTAAGATATGATCCAGATGATGGGGCTATGCTTTTATGGGCCATCTATCCGTTGAATAAGAGGCCTAAGATTATAGATGTTGAAAAGGCCTTTGGCCATATGATGAAATTAAAAGTTGGAGAAATAGATCCCATGGTCATAGCAGAGATGAGGATAGATCTTTCAAAGTTGAACAAAGCTTAGATGAAGAGGGAAATAGCAGAAAAGAAAAAATACAAAGCTTTGTATGAAGAATTATTGAAGAGAGGTGGTGATCCAGTGCCACAGATTACAGATGGTTCAAAGATAAAAAATAAGTATGATGAATTGTTACAAGAGTACAATAAGTTAAAGAAAAAGGTGCGAATTGTTAGAGCGAATGAAACATGTGTGTTGATCACTAAAAGATATGAGAATTTGTAGAAAGAATTTGAGGAATTTTAGACTATTTATCAGAAAAATAATATTGTATCACACAAGAGAATTTATGATAGATTAAATGTGTTATTGCAAGATAAGACACAGAGTGACAAAGTGGTCAGCAAGGTCAAGAAATTGATTGATGCTCATGAGAAATTTATGACTAAATTAAAAATTGAATATGAGGAATGTCAAGGGATTATCCAACATGGATTCCCAAATTTTTGGATGATACAAGGATGATAAAGGATAAAGGCCAATAGATTTCTGATTGTAGATCACTACTCAGTGCAACCCTTAACATTGCCCATGTGGATATCTTGGACACGACCTAAACAGGGGAACAACTAGAGAATTTTGTTACATTGGAAGTGGCAATCAAAGATATCATCTTCAACGCTTGCACCTACAAAGATGAAGGATATCTTTGGCATATTCATAAGTGTGGTCAGAGGCTGGATGGGAAGGGTTAATTTGTGTCATTGTAATATGTTTTGTAATGTCTCTGGTTGTCATAGCAGTTAGGTGATGGTATGATGAAAGAATAAGTATCTGGTATATTATTGAGAGGGGGGGATGAATTAGTAACTAGAAAAACTGATACAAACTTCTCAAACTCAAACTCAATCACACAAAGTAAACTTATAAATGAAATATCACTGTCAAGATCAATACTCATAAGAATACCGGTTGACTGTTATGGCAACTTAAAAGTAAACAATATTCAACTTGTAAACATCCAAATGCTTCATTTCTCAACACTTCCGGTTATCATACTTTATTAGAAATAATCAAATCAGCAATAAGATCATAACCACAAAACATTCACCACATGACACAAGTATTTATATGTGGAAAACCCAAATAGGTAAAAACCATGGTGAGATGGGACTCACAAGAAAGTGTTTGAACTCTTTTGAACTTCGCCCTATTAGGAGCCTAGCCTATTAAAGCTTTTACAAAAGTCCTATTAAGAACTGATCCTATTAGGAATCACCCAGTTAAGGGATTGACTACAGATGCCTTGCTAGAAGAAAATACCTTGTAAGGAGTAACCTCAGTAGAGGATTTTATAATCAAATCTAATGGACCACTTTGTTAGAGGATTTAATAAGTAACCAAGCTTGTTAGAGCTTACCCGGTTAGGGTATTTCAATTTTGCTTTAATTGTCAAAAAACAACAAGAATTTCTTGATCTATCTGAATAGCACCACATTTGCTTGATCAGATCTATTTAAGCTTCTATTTGTCTTTGCTCAAAGTGCAGACTCATTCTTCGGTTAGGCAACCACACACTCAACTAATTTTAACCAACTCTTCCCAACACTTAAACAAAACAACTTCATCGATGTTAAATACAAATCAATTAGGTCGGTACAACAAAAATCTAATCCTCTCATCATCGAGATTACAAACAAGTCGGTACAAGCATGACCATTAGATTTCATAGCAATCTCATCACATCAATCAAGAAAACCTCAAACGTTGCTTGATTACCACTTCACCGAGCTCAATAACTCATCACATGCTTTGCATTAGATGCAATACACTTTTCTCCTTCCCTAGACAAATAATCATGCCAAAACAATTTAAACTTGTCTTCATACAATGACCTTAAGTGTCACCATCATTATCGCTCAAATCATAAACCAACATAACCAATTCGACAACCTTAATCGATTAGGGTCTAGCAAAAACAACTGATAGGGTTTACCAATTACATAACATAGAAAGGGTTTAACCTTATACACCAGTTTACCGGTTCAATGGACATCAATGACAACATAACATCATTAATGTAATCTTCATGCAAATGCCAACATTAGGGAGTTATTAGTTAGGTTTTTTTTAGTTTTTAGTTTATACTGATGAAAGGGTGTGTCCTTTCATTTATGTCTTTTGACTCACATATGTATAAGGAGTCATTTTGTATGTAGAGGGGGTTATGATTTTTTCACATTGTCTGTTGGGATTTATAGTATTGTGTTAAGGCAAGTTTATAGGAATGAAAAGTTATATTTTGTGCAAGCAAGAACATCATGAAGTACCTGTGAGTTTGCAACTTTTGTACATCTTTTTATTCCAAAACTAATATATAAGATTCGCTGTTTTATCTTGAGATCATTTTGTGTTACATTGTGTTGATAAATCAAGTCCTTTGGGTAAATCTAATTTAGATTTGTTGTAGTGTGCCATCACATGTTGTTGTATAGGAAACATAATTGTTTTTTTTTTTGCAGCACATAATGAAACCATTGCAATGATAGTCTTACATATTATGAGTTTTTCAAACTGTCTCCAAAGTTGATTAAAATATCTGTCCACTATGTAACACATTAATTGTCAGATAAGGCATTGGTCTATTGTTAGTATTTGTGAGTAATTTTGGTGTGCATAAGGTCCTCATCAGGGAAACATACTTCTTATTCCTATCAGTATTGTTGTTTCATAATTACTTAAAGTTCCAACAATGTTCTCTTACAAATATTCAATTATAATCAAATACACTCTATTTTTCATATTTAAGTAATTAAAAGCACACAATATAGCAAATTTGCAAGTCAGTTTTCCAAGCCTGTAAACAACTTATGCATTAAGTTTAAATTCACTATAAAGAAGTCACTTTGTGCTTTGGAGTTTAAGGTATACCCGCCTAGGTCTAGTGGAGCCTAAAGTGCAGAGGAATTTGGTCTTCGACCATTCCTGTTCGTTGGCCAGAATGGATTGGATCAGTGAGGAATTTGGCAAGTTCTTTTTGATTTCCAATCTATGGTTTGGGAACCAATAGGGGGTATAATGGATATTTTAATACAGACATTTAAATTATAGAAACCCTTGCTATAAAATATTAGAACTGATGCCAACACCAAGAACTAGGGTTATTTTAGAGACTTTGGAGGTAACTAAACATCAAATTTTGGGTGCCTTTGAAAAGAAAGTGGTATGATGATATATTTGGGCATAAAATAGATGAAATGCAATCCATACTACTGCTGCACAATATTTTGGTCGATGATATTTTTAAAATAGTAAAGGAAGGTGTAATGCACAACCAAATTCTTATCATTATAAACAATGAATATTTTAAGATCTTTTTATGATGTGAAAGGTCCCTAAATGAATACACTTTAAACTGATTTTAGCAATGACTATCAATCTTATCTTCATGTCAATTGGACCTAATTTCCATTTTTATTTTTTATATAATCAAATAACTCTTATTTAAAATATATAGTTTAAATTAACCATTATTTGACTATCATATCAAAGTATATTGGAAACATATGAGACTGTCATTTTGATTAAGGACACATATTCTTCATTATATTGTTTGACTTCTACAGTTTTTGAGATGTTAACTTGTAGTGTTCTTTGGTACTAGAAGATTGAATCTATTACTATGTATTGGTTGTTGCATTTATTAAGCTAAGATTCTTGGATTATTATTGTTCTTTGTCATTGATTTTGGCTTATTATTATCCATAATCTTTGGATTTGACCCTATCATAGTTTGTTGCAGATAATAGACTATCTTATCTCAAGTCTTACTATTGTTCTTTGATCAAAGAGTGTCTTGAATGTGTCATTATTGAATATCACTAGTTCCTTGAATGTGTCATCATTTAATATCACTAGTTACTTGAATGTGCCTTGAATGTGTCATCATTAAATATCACTAGTTACATTTGTTATTCTCATGGACAGCTATTGAAGCACTTGCATTGGCGATAAAGCTTGTTTGGATAGGACTTGGAGACTTTTGAAAAGGCAGGCAAGGAATTCAAAATTTTCTACAACGTATTCAAAGTCATTGAGGCCCTTTGCAACAAATTCAGAGGTAACTTGAAACCCTCATTGCTGAAAGTCAAAAACCTCTTAATGTCTCCTATTTAGATCTCAAGTCTTTTTATGCAATTTTTTTATTAGGCACTTAGATCTCAATCTTATTTGTTTTGGGTTCTTTCTTGGAAAATGTGAGAATCAGTTGCTTTTCAGTGATTCAAGTAAATTTTTTTGGGATTAAGAGGATATATATTATTATATTCATCCATTTTGATAATTTCTTTTAAATTTTCATGGATCCTATTGGTTCCCAAATCAACATATTGGAAAGTTATAAGGTTATACCAAATCCTATCTTCAAACCCTCCAACTGATTTGGCCAACTTACAACGTGTTCCTTTAGGATTATTCACTCTCTACACTTCGGGTTCTCTAGGATCTAGGCGGGTATACCTCTTCACCAACTGATTCTTCAAGATGATGTTTTCTATAGAAGATTGTGCCTCTCTACTATATTCTGATTTTGATTGTTTATCTCAAAATGATATCTCTTTTCTGAGATAAAATTGTTTAGCTTCTTCTATTTATCCCTACTTCCTATTTTTGTTTCCTTCTTATATCTTCAAACTAAAACTAAAAATGTAAATATTTGAATTGATTAAATGTAACTTAATGACTGATTAGTGCCTTCCTCCTCTTGGGCTGAAGAGTCACTAATTTCTAAAATCTCACATATAACTCCTATGAGATAATTTTTGAATGCACTACTAGAATGGATCTATCAACTATTCCGACTTCCAATACTACTCCACTATTTTCTTGTCACAATAGTTAATCTAACTGAGTTTAGCTTTTACTTGAAAAGACTAGCACCCTATAAAGTGCATAGCTTTCATCTTCTTTCCATTAGTCATCCACAAAATAACTATCACTTGCACCAAATAAAGTGCAATGGTTACGTCAATAGTAAGATATATAAAATTAGATTTCAATCTTGTATAAATTTATGTATTAAACAAAACTTTCATGATTATGCTGTATTTGATTTTCTTTGCATCAAAGTATAAATCATTAATGTGTCATCATTGAATATCACTAGTTACTTGAAAGTGCCTTGAATGTGTCATCTTTGGATTATTTTTTACATTTATTATTCTCATGGATAGGTATTGAAGCACTTACATGGGTGATAAATCTTGTTTGGATAGGACCTCGAGACTTTTGAAAAGGCGGGCAAGGAAATCAGAGTTTTTTGCAATGAATTTAAAGTCAATGAGGCCCTTTGCAGTGAATTCAAAGGTAATTTGAAACCCTCATTGCTGAAAGTAAGCTGATAGGAAAAACACACATATTCCACTCTTAGTAGGTAAACTTCAAATGAATGTAAGATAGATCTCAAAACAATGACTTATTGTATCCTATTCTTTCTATTATAGTCTTAGAATGTAAGATAGATCTCAAAATAATACTAGAATGCATAATATTACAGATGGATCAATGTCAAAGGTTGACTATGAAGCAATATCATGTACATGATGAAAGCGTAGATAATGAGAGGATCTTGGACAATTATCCATGTCCATGTAATGATTGTCTTGGTGGAAAGGTGAAAAAAAAAATGTGATTTATCGACATATGATAAGTTGTGGGCATAGTGGTATAAGCCCTTGGGATTACAATTATTATGAAGATATGATAGAATTGCAGACTATGAGAGATGAAGAGGTAGAAAACATAGACGAAGTGGTAACAAACATAGATGAAGTGGCACCAAACAAAGATGAAAAGGCATAAATATTTGATGAAGGGTTTGAAGTTGATAGAATGCTAAATGAAGGTGTAAGAGATGATTATGCCAAGTCAATGGAGGATGCTTTAAAGCCTATTTATGGTAATTGTAAGTTAAGTCATTTGACAATAATCCTTCAAATTCTTAACTTGCAAATGGTGCATGGTTGGACAAATGAGAGTGTAGATCAATGATTGGCATTATTAAGTTCATTGTTACCAGCTGACTCCACATTGCCAATAAAACAAAGTCAATGTAAAAAGAAAATCAATAAGCTCGACATGGGGTATGAAAACATCCACACATGTGTGAATGGTTGTGTATTATTTAGAAAAAATCTTACAAGTGATAGTGAATGTCCAAAATGTCATGAAGCGAGGTATAATCAAGGGTTCAAATCAGTTGTGGTTCCTAGAAAAGTTCTTCTCCACTTTCTGATAATCCCATGATTACTCTGAATGTATAGGTGCAGAGACATTGCTGAACTTATGCAGTGGCATGACCAAAATAAGAGCACTGATGGAAAACAACGACATGTGTCTGATTCAAGGACATGGATGAAATTTGATAATAGATCACCTGATTTTTCTCAAGATCCTCATAATATAAGGTTGGGTTTGGCTCTAGATGGGGTGAACCCATTCTCAGATCAAAGTACTAAATGGTCAACTTGGCCGGTGTTTCTAATAAATTATAACTTGCCTCCATGGCTAGCAACTAAACCATTTTTCTTAATGTTATCATTGATTATACCAGGAAAGAAAAGTGTGACTTCAGAAACAATAGATGCTTATCTAGAACCATTGTATGATGAGCTAATGGAATTGTGGAAAGGAATTGAAGAAATTCAATCTTTAAGGGATGGTCATTCAATCAAATTCACTTTAAGATCTTCCTTATTGTTTACAATTCATGATCTTCTAGCATATGGCACATTATCTAGTCTCTCTGTTCATGGATACCATGGATGTCTTGCATGCAACTTTAAGGATTTTGTGAGGCACTCGAGAAGTTTTCATAAGTGTATTTATTGTGGACATCGTGCCTACCTTAAAATGGATCATCCATATCATCAACAAAAAGAATGTTTCAACAGTCAAGAAGAGAATCGTGAAGAGCCATTGCTAATAACAGGTGATTACATTATTGAGTATGGACAAAAAAGAATATCATTTATTGAAAATGATGCGATTGCGGGTAGTAGAAATGATCCATGTAATTAAAGTGGTGTAAAACGGTTGTGCATACTGTATTAGTTTTCATACTTTAAGGATATGGCCATTAGGTATACTATTGACTTTATGCATACCGAGAAAAATCTAGCCTATACTATTATAGAAACTCTTTTTGGTGCCTTAGATACTATTTCATCACGCGAAGACTTTCGAGAAATAAATATTCGTCGAAATCTTTGGGTTGAAAAATATGATAATGAAAAATATAGAAAACTTGGTGCTCCTTACGTCTGGACAAAGGAATAACGTGCACAATTCTTACAATTGATGTCTGTGACTCGCTTTCCCATTGGATATGTAAGTAGTATCATCAAAAGCCAAACTAGCATTAATAGCTTAAGAGGCCTCAAGACCCATGAATATCATGTCATAATCGAGAATATCTTACCTATTGTGGTAAATATATCAAGTTTGGCAAAGGGGCAAATATTGGCAATTATAAGGTTGGGCCTCATATTAAAGAGAATGAGCTTACATGTATTAGATCCTTCAAACTTTGATAGTTTGAGGGAGGAGGTTGTTGAAGTCCTTTGTCTATTGGAACAAGAATTTCCAACAACAATCTTTAACATTTCTATGTATCTTTTGATACATCTAGAATATGAGCTACATCATTGTGGCCCAATAAGAATGAGATGGATGTATCCTATAGAATGATATATGAAGGTTTTAAAAAAAAATGTTTGTAGTAGGGCAAAACCAGAAGGCAGCATTTCTGAGGGATATTCAATGCAAGAGGCCATGGGATTTTGCACAGAATATATGAAGGATTTTAAAAATGTCAATCGACGTGTATGGGATGATGATGAAGATGATAGAGTTGTAGGTCAAATTATTAGAAGACAATGGATGCCACTTCAAGCTATCATATCTAGAAAGAAGTGCAATACATGCCTTTATTCTTCAAAACACATCTTCGTTCGATAAGTGGCATAGGTAAAAAGGAAATTACACAGTAATTTATTTACTCAATTGCATTTACACATTCATATTATTAATCTTACTATTTGTACGTCATTATTTTATGTAGAAATTATGAAGAAGAGAATCAAACTTGGATGCAACATCGACCTCAAAAGCACAACCATCATGATTTGATTGGAGGAGATTCTTTTCCAAAATTTGAAGAATGGATTGCTAATGCAATCAATGATGCAAAAGAAGGAGGTCATGATATAACAATAGAGGAAAGCGAACTTTCACAATCTCCACATTTATGGGCTATGAGTTTTAGTGAAATGTGGGCCTATGGTAGTTACTAAAGAGTGGAAGAAAAAGACAAAGGAAAGACTAATTGCGATTGTGTTGTTAGTGCTGAATTTCTTCATGGAAATGAGAAGAAATTTTATGTTGAATTCATCCAAGATATTATTCAAGTTGATTTTGGTGAAAATAGACCTATATTATTAAAATGTAAGTGGATCCAACCATCCATGGTACAATTTGATGAGTATGGATTTGTGCATGCAAATACACGACAATTTTTATCAGAGACAGATGAGTCGTATGTTTCCCCTCTTCAAATTAACCAATCATTTCTAATTGATGATGTAAGAAGCCTGGGATGGTCTTATGTCATTCAAACAGAGTCTCGTTCAAAATGAAAATTCATGGAAGTTGTCGATATAATGTCTAATGGGCAATATGCTAATTTACAAGAAACATTCGAAGAAGTGGATGAAGACAATGAGGAACTATTTGAAGAAGAAATTTTGATTAGAAATGAAGAAATTGGGAGAGAGAATGTTACATTTCTCAAATGAAGATGAGAAATAAAATCAAGCAGATACAGACACTAGTGATCAAGATTCTAATCTCGCTAGTAATGCAGATGATTATTGATGAGCCCCATTTTATGACTTTTTATTTAAATTTTATGTTGTAAGGACACAAACCTTCTAACTAATACTTGTTTGAAAGCTTTAATGTTGAAAAAAGTTTCTATATGAATATGTTAGCTTTAATCTTTGTAACCATGCTACACTGTGACTATCAATTGTGCCTTATAACAATAATGACTACAAGACAAGCATTTGTTGAAATACCTTTGTAGATAGCCATTATCTTAGACTGTACTTTACTCTATCTTTGTATCATGGACTGATCTGCATCTATTGGGACTGCTATATAATAACAATCTTTTAGCTCTATGACTATCATGGTATGGTTTGTTATTGCCTTATACCTACTCTAGATGATCCACCATTCTATGTATCAAACTATGATTCACTTAGATATGCTTTGTGAACTATTCGGTTTGATAAGATAATTATACATTATTGTTTATTTGGACATCAGGAAATAAGGAAAAATAATTTAAGGCACAAATTAGATGATATTGATAATATTTCTAAAGTTCCAATTATAGATTATGAGCACTCTCGTGAAGAACGTGTGGCCAAAAATAGTGATTTTTTATCACATCTAGGTTTGACAAATAGGCAAGTTGTAAATCCACTAAGTTTTATATTATTTTTTTAATACTCTTTAATGAAATTTTATAGGCAAGAGTTTTATGTACGTAAGACATGATATGATATATTTTTTTGTTTTTCAGCAAAGAAAAAACAATGCAAAGAAAAAAGGGAGAAAAAACAAAAAGAAAGTAAAGATACAATGTGACCAAATCATAGAAGCCAACATTTTTGTGACTCAACAAATGTACTTGGTGAAAACTATAGTTGTGGTAATGTGAAATCTCACAAAGCACATGGTGATGTACAACCTGATATACCACATGGTGATGTGCAACCTAATGTACCACATAGTGATCTCTTAACACAAAGTCTAAGAGAAATTATTGAAAAACAAGAGAGAAAAGGAATAATGAATTTGCAAATGATTTATTCAAGTTTAAAGGATGTTTTTGAAGTGAAATCTATAGAGACCACTTGTTCTAAAAATGAGCAAACCAAATTCACCTCCAATCTATCTATGAAATAGCCAACTTCATACAATGAAGAACTTCATGAATTGGATAACATAACAAGGATTTGAATCCTTCTACTCTTCAGGCTCTGCAAAACCTAGGTGGGTGTACCTTTGATGCATTGAATCAGACCCATTACACACATGACATCATCAACCAAAGCAGATAGATCTCATAAGGCTTAACAAATAGGATGTTACTGCTGATGGGCTAGATCTACATTGGCATCTCAACTAAGTTGAAGCATGAGACAGGTGGAACAAAATAAACCTACAAACATAAAAGTAAATGGATATTTGATTTCAAAAGATCTCTGAGAACCCCCAAAATCTGCAAGACCAGTGCCTTATCCAAGGGCATGGATGTTAGGCCCAATATGGAAAGCTAATGTACTGAGAGGGGAGGGGTGAATCAGTACTTCAAAACTTTTCTTCAATAATAAATTTATTTTTATGCATAAACTAAATAGTACAGTAACATAATATAAAGCTAAAACAAATAGATAACAATCATACATGATTCACTCCATAACACATATATTTTGGTTACGCATAAACTCTTGGTTAGAGAGAAAAAATTCGGTGGGGATGTGGTGCAGGAGCACCTAGGCACAAGAGCACTACCATGAGGTAAATTTGCAATAAAGGAATATTGGAAGACAATCAAGTCATTTTTGATATTGTTATAATGTTACTAAGGTCATTGAACCAACATATGTAAGGCTATAAAGCGAATTTGCAAAAGTTGTCCACTAGAGGCCTAGATTGGTCAAAAGGTCAAAATCATATAAAAGGCCATGAGAAGGATAGAAAGTATGTAAAAGGTATTAAATAGGTCATTTGGACATGTATTTAATATTTTTATAAATCCATGAAGTCATTTGTTCAAAAGTGTAAAAGTTTGTCAACTTGACAACAAAATGTTGTCAAACAAAGTTGCAAAAATGCAACAAAACTTGAAAAAGGGGTTAAAAGTTGGTTATGAGAGGTATTTGTAAGGTCAAAACTAACCAAGAGTCTATAAAAATATATTTTATGGTCATTCCAAAGAAGAAAAGAAAGAAAGGGAATAAAGGAGAACATTTTGGATACATTTTGGTGCATTCTACTATTATTATTTTGATTGGCTTTCCAGTTTTTGTGTTGGTTCCAGGCCTTGTACGACCATGTATGGCATGGAAACCTTTGTATATGTATGGTGGATAGTTATATATTTTAATTAAATTTCTTTTACTTTTGGTTTGGAGTTATTATGTTTAGAAATGAAGAAGATATGGAAGTTTTGGTGAAAGTTGTTAATTGCAGATTTGATACTTCCTGAGAACAATCACATTGTAGCATATGGTATGAACTCATATGAGATTATTAATACCTCTAAATAGAATTATTGGAAAGATATGTGAATCCTCTTTCTTTTCCCTTTGGTTTGAGGATTTTTTGTTTTTATTTGTCGAAGTTATGAAGATTTTGGTGAAAACTGCTTTTAAACTGTCTTAAATGCAGTTGCTGGAAAGGGTTTGTACTTATCTTGCGATTTCACCATTGGAAAAATTAATGACCTGAATATTATGAAATTATAATTAGAGGGATTTTATTTGAGTATGGTATTTTTTTAGTTTGGTTAAGTATTTGTTCTGAAATATGATGCCCTAGCAGGCAGCAAGCATATATTTTCTAGATTTATGACAGTCAAAATTGGTCTCGGTGCAAAGATGATAAATTTTTATTGCACCATTGGATCTATATGAATTTTGGATATGTTGTTTATAATATAGTTATTTTGGGTCTGATCAAAGGGATTTAGATGTTTAATTCTTGTTAAAAATTTATAGACCTCTGTGTAAAGGTCTATCCAAAGGGGCAGCAAGTTGACAAGTTTGATACCTAGATTAAGTTTATGCTTTCTTGATTGATTGATTGTTGAAGAATGATGAAATATGCCTCTAATGAACTTTTATCATGATTAAAATATGGATGGATCACTATGATCCTAGAGTTGTGATTGGTTTTTCATGATTCTCTGCAACAGGATGGCACCCACAACTTCACTACTGCAATAATAAAGGTTGCTCGGTTAGAGCTACATGTTTAGCTATTTCTAATAGCTTACCCTGTCAGGAGTATCAAGATCTATTAGATCTACCTTGCTAAAGGATTTTACAACACTTAAACTAAATGCTGCACCTGGTTAAAGGGTTTACAATTTATAGACTTGATTAGAGTCTTTTACCCTGTTAAAGGTTTCTCTTACAACTTCAAAATATTACAATAAAATTATTACAAATATCTGCAACTTTACATCTGGAATGTTATAGCAAATTATATGTACTCAGAATAGATTACCTTGCTTATAGCATACCTCGGTAACCCATATGGTAACTCGGTAAACCCTTCTGTTTACTCTATTCTTTGACTGTTCTCTGAAATCCTTCTCGGTGACCTCTGTGTCTTTGTAACAGTCATAACACTTAGTGCTTTCACATGTCTTGCTTCATATATCTCTATCTCTTCCTTTCTGTCATGCTACTTGTATATTTCTGATCTTAATCCATGTTGTATAAATAGATCTCTTATGTCAGTGATCCATTCATTGCTTCGATCTTACAAACATGTTTTATTGAATGAATAACCATGCAAAATATTTCATTGGTTAGATGACCTCAAAATCATACACAATCTTTAAGTGCAATTTCCAATGTGATGACGATTAGATGTTCCTCGATCTTGTAACACATTTTCATATGTATGTCCATGTTCAATGAATCTAGTAACACGTTTCACTCGGTGTGTCATCTTTGCTACTTGGTAGGCATGAAATGATACTCGGTAGACAGCTCGGTGTATACTACATTATGAGACTACTTTATTCAATAATCAACTGGACTGTTCATACCGACTGAATATCTTGGTAGAGATAACCGACTAGAGTACATAGAATAACTTTGACATAAAACTAATGGCAACTTGATAAGTAGTAACAATCTCCCCTTTTGACATTAGTTGAGATGTTTAACAAAAACTACTTTCAAAGTTATAACTCAATAATCTATATACTTGCAAAATTTGACTATACTAACAGTATATACAATAGTCAATGAAGATATACTCCCCTTATCAATATACTTGTACAAAAATCTGATTTTGCATGCTCGGTGATCTGTTCTCGTTCTTTGCTTACTATTCTGTTTACTGCTCGATTCACTACTCTTGGATACTCTGCTTTCTTTGCTCGGTATACTCCCCCTGTATACTATACTCCTTTTGTTTGATACTTTGAATACTACACTCCCCCAATACTATATCACTCCCCCTTTTTGACAAACATAAAAAACTTAATTACCATTCAAGGGTGGTAACTGGTCAAAAATGGACTTGTACTTGGTTCGTGCTTCAGTGAGAGTGACAGAGAGTGCAATCTTTACACTGTCCATTAAAGAATTATGTGCTTGAATATCAGCCAATAATGATATTAAGCCATCTAGAGTGCTTCCCTCTTGTGTAGTACATAAGGAAGTGGCTCAGTTGATTTGTTCTTGGACAGATGAAAGATGAGGAAGGAATAATGTCTAAAGTGTCATTATGTCCATCCTGATCTTGTGTTCTTCATTTCTTAGGTCCAATTGTTGAGCCATGAGCTGTTGTAACCTTGTATAGAAATTATGAACTGAATTTGGCTTTGTGGTCAACTTATTTGAGAGATCAGTGATCTCTTTCTCAATTGCCTCTGTTTTATTCTTAATGTCTTTAATGAATAAAGAAAATGTGCAGAGTTTTTGAAATAAATAAAGAATGCTCTTGAGTTGAGGAGTCAACTCAGTAATAAATTTGACAACTTTAACTTTGCCAATAGCTATAGCTTTCTGTACCTCTTCTATCATTTTTGCAGTGAGCTCTTTGTCTTTTAGCTTGCTCAAATACTCTGATGCATCTACTCCAAATGTCTCTATCTTTGTTAGGAGTTCATCTAGTTGAATGTGGATGGCTGCATCTGTTGACACTGTAGCTTCAGGTAGCATATCTATTAAGAGTGCTTTCACCTTCTGAAGTACCTTATTTTTCTTTTGAATTGCTATTTGCTTTTCTTATTTGGCCTTTGCTTTGCATAGTTCACCAAAATCAATGAGTTCTTGCCCCTTTAATTTTGATATATCTATATTGGGCAACACTATTGGTTTTGATAAATCAACTTTAAAACTATTCTTTTTCATCTTCTTTTCTTTACCTTTTACCAATGGAACTAAGACAATGGCTTGTGAGGCTTGATGACCCTCGATAGGTTGCTCGGTAGAAGCAACACTTTGATCGGTTTCTTTAGCCTCTGTAGAGTCCTTTGGTGTCTCGGTACTCGGTGTCTCAATTGCAACATTTGTAGTGCTAGAAGGTGTTTGAGATGTATGTTCTTGAGTAGTACCTTCTCCTACTATAGACTTGTGACCTTCAGTGCCTTGATCCGTATCCTAAGGGGTTTCGGTTGAGACAGGTTGTTTGATCGATGGATAAGGATGAACTTATTCCAAGACTGATTCACTGGATACAAGTTTTGCATATGCATTGCCTTCTATCATTTCCTATTTCGGTGCCTCTATATCCATGACATATTCATCTATTTGAATGGTGTCAGCAGGGTCTTGCTCAGTAACATCAAGATCTTACTTGGTGACATCAACTATTTCAACTGTACCTTTCTCACCAGCATCCTTGATTTTAAAGATTTCCTGCCACTTTGCTTTTGTCTCATTTTCAACTTCAATATACAGCCCATTCATCAGTTTTAAGGCTCTTTGTTTGATAAGAAACTTTGAGTTATAGGTTGTCAGATGTTCTTTTATTTCAGCTACTGACATGTTAGGAAAGAGATGAACTAGACTTCTTTCTTTGATCTATTTCTCCAAGTCCATTGCATACTTCCACCTATTATCAATATGCAAATAAAGTTCATCCGGAAGTGACTTAGCTTATTCCAATGGAGCCAACTGGAATTTTAGAAGTGTGCAGATGAAAGCTTCTTCGATTTGTTTCTTTTCATCATTATTTCTGGTTTCATACTTGACATATCTGAATGATCCAAATCCACCATATTCCTTCAGATTAGCATAGAAGTTTTCAACACTATGTACATTTACCTTCTTGCTCTTGACAATCTGAAATTTGCTTGCATCCTCAGATTCGGTGTCACTAGACTATTTTGCCAAAATGAGTCTCCAAGTAGATTTCTTGTAGGTCTTTGTTACCTTGGGAATAGTAACACTCTTTGTTTTCTTACTCGGTGAAGCTGCAAATGCTCTAGTGTTAGGTTTCTTTGGAGGTGGAGTTGGTGAGGCCTTTGATGTGTCTTGTTTCTTTCTCTTCAACACTTTTCCCTTAGGCAATTCGGTGCTCAATGTTATAGCTGCCTCTTGGGCTTCAGATTCCTCTTTGGTAATGGCAGTGGTGCCTTTGATAGGTGTAGAGGAAGAGTCTTCTCCTAATTTCTCTGATAATGCCTTTATCATCTTTGTTGCCTTTCTTGTAGCTTTGGGTACTACAATGCTCATCTTTACCTTTTCCTTCACTTCCTCATAGGCTCCATACCTCAGCTCGGTAACATGTCTTGGCAATGTAAGAAATGCATCAATTTGCTATTGTGTGATGTCAAAATCAATCTCGTAACCCATCGGTGATAAAGATTGAGTTCTTGGTTCCACATCATTCACATAATAGTAATCAGTGTCTACTTCAAAACATATGTCATTTTTGTATTTCTCCACTAGCTGGGATGGAATCCGGTACCTATTATGCATTTTTTCTTGAAATTTACTGAAGTAATCATCCATAATATCATTGAAATTATCACCTAACTTTTTAATGAAGTCATTGATCTGATGGGTGATTGGTCGGTGTAGTTCCCAAACAACTTTACCGACTGATGGAAAGAATTTTTCAAAATAGAAAAACATGCATACAAGTAATGATCCAAACTTTAGTGTATTAGTCGAGTTGTTCTTCTTCGGCTTCTTAATGGTGTTCAGATTCTCAAATAGGTTCTTCAACAACACCTCACATAGATCAATTTTCATTCCCTTTTTCACAATTTTGTATGCTAGGTCTATTGCTGCATAGGGTACACTGTTTTCCCTTGCTGATTGGAAGAAATAGTAACCTATTACTCTTATGGCAAATTTTAGTTCTTCATTTGTGACATTTTTCAATTTCAATCCTCTGCAATTTGATTCCACTCCGGTTAAACTGATCAATTCCTTCTATGATATCATCTTTTGGGCTCGGGCATGATCATAAATGGGGTAACTGGTAATCAGATGAATGATTTCCTTGGTAATCTTAAATGGTTTCTCTTCTAGCCACATGAAATCATCGTGAACTCTGTTCAGAACAAACTTGACCCATTGGGGTTTGAGCACACAGGGATAAGCTAGGGCTTCAGTTAATCCCTTGATCTTAATGTGCTCATACTTGCTATTCAATTTACCATCTGTGCACAATTCATCATAGGTGTCTTTGATTTCAACATGACCGAGTTCTTCAACACAACATTTGGTGAAGAATCTCACATCCTCGACTAACAACACTCTATCTGGGATGAGTGAAAAAGTGGTTTTGTCATCCGGTTCAGATGCAACTTTGGGAGTCAAAGAGTATTTTAGTGAGGGCTTCTCTACATTCTTAACAATGATGGGATCTTGGATCTTAGATGCCATTGTAGATTTTAGATAAAAGCTAACAAAGGATCCTTAAGGTTTCAAGATTTCAAATGGTAGACACTTCACACTTAGCAAATAAAAGCAACTTGATAAGATCGGTAAACCAACTTAACAATGCATTGAGATTGATGTAAATACCTTGAATTTTCTTTGTAGGAGGTTTGATCGCCTTAGATTCGCTTTGCTCTGCTCTCTCAAAAACTTGGTAAGTAAAACTGACCGCGAAAATGCTTTTAAGTACATAATATGCCTTATTGAGCTCCGTGCAGGTTAGGTCAAAAACATTAAATGCACTTGGTTCCACTAAACCTTCTTTCCTTTTTCCTCTTTAACCGACTAACCAAACTTCCTTCATTTACCGACTAGACAGGTTTCCTGTATAGTGCTTTAAAAGACTTTGATAGAATTTCAAACTTACTAATACATCTTAATTATGCAAATTTGAATTAAGTACATAATAAAATAGGAACTGTTAGGATTTAACCTTGAGAGAATGCAGTCCCTTCATACCTTTACGGATTAATTTGGAATAGGTGCACCTAACTTGGTAGGTAAGGTGCTTTTTTCATTTGACACAATTTCCTTCTTTTTCCAAATCATCTTTAATTTTTCTTTTATTTCTTCAGTGTCTTTTCTAGGTTGATCTCTACAATCTCCAGCCAAGTGTCCAACTTTGTGACAATGAAAACATGCCATACTAGGATTTCTCCATGATCTTCGGTTGTTCATTCCAAACCTTATAAAACAGTTGGCACTTATATGTCCATATCTTCCACAACATTCACACCATATCCTTGTATTGTAATCCCATGGTACTGCAGAATATTATCTATAAGGATGTGTGTGAGTTTGGTAACCTCTAGTATTTGCTCAGTGTGCAGACCACACATAGTTCTTTTGCTTAAGCCAACACTTCTCGATACTATGTCCATATCTATTGCAGTTTTTACAAAACCCTTTGAATTTTGCCTTCTGATAATTGTTGACAGACTTTGTCCTACATTGATTAGATGTGTGACCATATTTATTGCAATTGTAACAATAACCTTTGGACTTAGTGACATTCAGTTGCTTACCTTTTCTGATCTGGCACATGTTGGCAGTATGACCTTGATTTCCATAGTAGTTGCAAATAGGCTTCTTTCTTTTGATGTTATTCTTGTTTCTAGCTTGCTTTAATGATTCTCCTCTCTCGGTAGTATGAATTCCCTTCTTGGTAGAGTTTTTTCCTTTGTAACTGAGTCCCGCATCTTTATTGGGTCTTCTTGTATTCAGTTTCTCATCCAACATCTTTGATGCTTCATAACTCTTCTTCAGTGTTTCTTTGGATTTCTTCTCTATTTTAAGTTCATCGTTCAACCTTGATACTTCAAGTTTCAATGCTTGATTCTCATCATCCTTCAGATTTGCTTCATGATGTGCATAACCTAGTTGATCTGACAGATTTTGTTGAATTCCAGTCAACCTTGTGATTTCATCATTCTTATCAGATACTAAGACTTCAAGTTGTTGTTTCTCTCTTTGTAGATCTCTTACTTTATCCTCGGTTGTCCTTAATGCATCAATATTTTTAGTCATCTATGTGCTGAAATGTTCATGTTCTCTTTTCATTGCTTTTAGTTGATCAGCTAGTGCTTTGTTCTTTCCTTTCAATACTCCAATCATTTCTTCAGTTTCTTCAGATATACTATTCTTAGATGATGTCTCAATTTGTTCCACTAACTCTTGTGAGTCTTGCAAATCATCAGGTAATCTTCTTCTCACTTTCAGAGATTTTTGCATTTGTCTTTGCATGTCTACAATTACTTGATAAGCATGATCCAGTTTTTCTTGCAGATACACAATCCTCTGAGATTGTTTATAGCCTTCCATTGATAAAATCTTTGTTTTTAGGTAGTTAAACCCTTTTCCAAGATTGAAGCTCTGATACCAATTGTTAGGCCCAATATGGAAAGCTAATGTACTGAGAGGAGAGGGGTGAATCGGTACTTCAAAAATTTTCTTCAATAATAACTTTACTGTTATGCATAAACTGAACAGTGCAATAACATAATATAAAGCTAAAACAAATAGATAACAATCATACATGATTCACTCCATAACACATATATTTTGGTTACATAGAAACTCTTGGTTAGAGAGAAAAATTGCGGTGGGGATGGCACCCACAACTTCACTACTGCAACAATAAAGGTTGCTCGGTTAAAGCTACATGTTTAGCTATTTTTGATAGCTTACCTCGTTAGGAGTATTAAGATCTGTTAGATCTACCTTGCTAAAGGATTTTACAACACTTTAACTAAATGTTGCACCTGGTTAAAGGCTTTACAATTTATAGACTTGATTAGAGTCTTTTACCCTGTTAAAGGTTTCTCTTACAACTTCAAAATATTACAATAAAATTATTACAAATATCTGCAACTTTACATCTGGAATGTTATAGCAGATTCTATGTGCTCAAAATAGATTACCTTTCTTATAGCATACCTCGGTAACCCATATAGTAACTTGGTAAACCCTTCTATTTACTCCGTTCTTTGACTGCTCTCTGAAATCCTTCTCGATGACCTATGTGTCTCTATAACAGTCATAACACTTAGTGCTTTCACATGTCTTGCTTCATATATCTCTATCTCTTCCTTTCTGTCATGCTACTTGTATATTTCTGATCTTAATCCATGTTGTATAAATAGATCTCTTATGTCGGTGATCCATTCATTGCTTCAATCTTACAAACATGTTTTATCAAATGAATAACCATGCAAAATATTTCATTGGTTAGATGACCTCAAAATCATACATAATCTTTAAGTGCAATTTCCAATGTGATAACGGTTAGATGTTCCTCGATCTTGTAACATGTTTTCATATGTATGTCTAGGTTCAATGAATATGGTACCACATTTCACTTGGTGTATAACAACTCGGTGTGTCATCTTTGTTGCTCAGTAGACATGAAATGATACTTGGTAGATAGCTTAGTGTATACTACATTCTGAGACTACTTTCTTCAATAACCGACTAGACTATTCATACTGACTGAATATCTCGGTAGAGATAACTGACTAGAGTATATAGAATAACTTTGACATAAAACTAATGGCAACTTGATAAGTAGTAACAATGGAGTCATACATCAAACTGTAAATGAAAACCTCCATTGCAAATCCACCTTCATCATTAAATATCCCTGAATTAATGCCTTACAAAAATGCATTACTCAGCCCACTCACAAAATCATCAAATCTTTAAAATATATCCCATTATCTATGATTGATTACAAAGTTTAAATTCTTCCTTGAAGAATATCTGCAAACAATCACAACAATCTCCTTGAGATGACAAACTCTAGCCTCCTTGAGGACTTAATTTGTAAAAAAGAAATATACATTCAAAGATAACTTTGTGTGAATTTATGCATGCCTTACATACATATAAATCTGCAACAAGAAACACCTACAACAACAAAATATATTCCATTACTTGAAAAAAGACATTATATTATAGACTTGGAAATACTCAGAATTGAAAACCAAGATTAAGGAGCCTTGCTCACAAAAATATGGAACCCTTACAAATGAGAATAATTGAGAATATGAAGGAAGAGAGAAATTCGAGATTTCATCTCTGACAATGGCAACTGCGAAATCTTTGCATTAATGATCCACACACTTGGCCTACTGAAAATCATTCCTTTTTGACTGAAAAATAAATTATGAAATCCCGAGGTAACTACCCCAAAAATATTTGTTGTGGGTTACACTTGACTATAGAAATGGCTTTCTTGGATCAAGAGATTTCCAATGATATATGATATGTCTATATTTGGGCAAAAAATAACCCGCTAGTGAATTAATCTTTCAGGCATGCATGTCAGTTATTAAACCTCTGCCTTTTCATTCTAGTCTGAAACTATATTTTAAACTTTTGAATTTCCCACGCAGATCTCTGCCACATGTCACCTTTGGATTGGCTCATGAATCCCTCTGGACTCCACCTATCCTACCACTTGAGCACGGTGAGACCTACCCTTCCTTGTCTCTTCTTGAATTTCTCTCCTGCCGGGTCCCACCACTTGGTCACCAAGTCATGTTGATTAGCCATTGAGCTTCTTTCCATCACAAAATAGCTACCACCGTCGGATCATTCGTCTGACCATCAGATCATCCTTGACTTGCCCGCCCATTAATTCTCCTAGGCTATTCTCTCTTCTAGCGGGCCCACCCTGACCGCCACTTGGACTGCCACCTTGCCAATTGCTATGTCAAGGGAGATAACTAGCGATCACCTTCATCTCATAGTATAGCGATGACCGTTGATCTGATTTCAGCTTGCTTGATCCTTAACACTTGAGCTACTCATCATTTCCGCACGTGCTTTGTCCCCAAGTCGCGGTGAGTATTTGGTGGGAATCTTTCTATTGTGGGATAGCGACCACTGTTAGATCTCTTTGTTCAGCTGTCAGATTTGCTCAACTTTCTCTGCCTTTACCTCTTCATCCATCCATGCCACATGTCAATCTTCAGTTTGCCACCTGATCAACCTAAGCATGACCTCATCCGCCACTTCAGCGCCACCAGACCCACCGTCTCACTTTGGTTTCTTCGGCATTAGTCTTTCGGCCAAACTTTCTCCTTCGATGAGCCATTCACATGTCTCATCAAACCTGCAGTTTTATCAATGCCTTAATTTTATCGGTGGGACCAATTCATATTTGTTTGATGTATTTTATGTCGATGGAACCAATGCCTTCGGTGAAACCATTTAAAGATCCATCACAACCAAGGTTTGTTCGACATTCATTTTGATGACATGCCACCTATTTTGTCACGTCATCACCACTGGACCTTCCACCTCTTCTACTGCATGTCACCACATGGAACCTTGTGATTCCCTCAGAGTCCACCTCAGTGCCACCTGACTTGCCATGTTTTCACCATTAGACCTATCATGGGCCCCACTGCTCGGTCCTAGGCCCACCACCTCACCAATCACTGGACTGCCACCTCACCAGTCGCCAAGTCGCGATGATATCTTGTGATAAATTTTCTATCATGGTATAGCGACCGTTGTTGGATCATCTGCAATCACCGTTGATCTGCTCAACTTTCTTGTCGGTTATTTTGCCCTTCTGCTGCAAAATTTGGGCGCGTTGAGATGCACATGCACGCGGGGGGCCCACCACTTCCTTAATCGGCCACTTTCCAAAAGCCCATAAGCTTTGACACTAAGGATATTTGTGGCCCTGCTTTTAAATATTAAAACTCTCTTCCCCACCACCAATGTGGGATGGATGCATCTTCATGCTTGGCGACTAAAATTGCTTGGAAGTTTCAAAAACCCTTACTCTATTTGCAACCACACGACCCCATCTAGATCATAGCAGGGAAGATTTTGGTTCTACACTTGCCAATTGCCTTT
The DNA here is from genome assembly GCF_030272615.1 of Cryptomeria japonica. Lineage (NCBI taxonomy): Eukaryota > Viridiplantae > Streptophyta > Pinopsida > Cupressales > Cupressaceae > Cryptomeria > Cryptomeria japonica. Next base: position 676,794,547 of record NC_081415.1, on the reverse strand, counting down.
TCTTGGATTTTCTGAGAGTTTCATGGCCTACATGTCAGGAACGTGAGGGAAGGGTACTAGCTTCATTTTTCATGCCCTCAAACCAAGAGATTCAGGTAGATTCATCAAGAGGTCATTTGAAAGTGCAGAGCAAAATTTGAAATGGGCCTCCATGTGATGAAAATTTTATAGGTCCTAATAGTGGCTCTGACTGGGGATGGTTGATTGGAAGATCAACACAAGAATTAAAAATCTTTGGTAGAGCAGACCACCCGAAAAAATAGGACACATCTCTTCTTATCAAAAAATAGGGGCTCCTTATTGAAAACCACACAACTGAAAACAAAGCAACTGTACAATATAGAAATTATTTACAAAATGGTCCCAGGCCATTAAAACTAAAATCTATGCTTACCCCTATCAAACCTATGATTTTCATTTCCATAAAATGAAGGTAAGCTGGAGTTTTCACTGTCATCTGCCTAATCAATCACACTTCCACTTCTCATCAGCTTATCACATAAAAGATACTCAGCATGTTGGTAATCACCAAAAGTTGGGAATCAAACAGATGTTGAAAGTGTTGATCACTATATGACATATAACTTTCATACTCTTTACAATTATTTCCCAGCTGAAAAGAAAAGTAATCCAACACCTTCTGAAAGCTAGGAACATCAGGCACATCTTGATTGCTAGTTTGCACAAGAGGAAAACATTCATCTGCAACCTTGGCTTGCAAACTAGAAAGAAACATTTTCAAATAGAATGATTGCAATTCAACATCATGTTGATTACACCTTATATCAACCTCTTGCAAACATGGAAATACATCATCAAGTAATGGTTCATTAACCACTTGCAAATCTGGGAAAACAACTTCAGATTTGTTTTCCTCTTTAATACCAAGATCAACATAAGATTTAAATTCTGAATTCATATCAGCATATGAATCCACATCATTACATCTATCAATCTTATATGCATTTTCACCTTGTCTACTATTCAAATCAATTATAGGGAAAAAATCAATATCATATGTATCATACCTCACCCTCAAAAATATCATCAGTATCAAAACATATACTGGTTGGGTATGAGAGATTGGGGACACTTCTAGATGCATACCTCTTAAGATTAGTAGCGAAGAGTTCTGAGATTTTTTCACTACTTAGTGAACCTTCTCCTTTATTTTCATTTTCCTTGACTTTATCTTCTATGCTATAAACATTGTCCCAATCTAATGTAGGTATTAAATCTTTTGTGCTCATGTCTTTATGCACATTTATTTTATCATTGCAACAACTTGCATCTGCATCATTACCTTTATTATGCTACTCATAAAGTGCTTCTATATGTTGCAACATAGTTTCATAACCTTGGTTGCAAACACTTTGAGGATTGATAAAACAACGTGGTCATTTACATTGTTCAAATTTGAAACCTCAAAAGGCTCATGGTTATTTGAGCGATAACTTGTACTTTCACAATTTTCTTCTTGCTCTGAATACACATCTGCACTATTAGGCTAAGAGTAAGAATCATCTTTAGTATCATAAGAGATATCTCCACTCACAGATTCATCTCCATCACTATACTCAATACTATGTGCATTTTCAGATTTGGTCATTTCAATCTCATTTATCCACTCTTTAATACTGGCAACACTTTCTTCACTCAAGGTTGTAGACCAATTAATTGAGTTAGGCTTATCAAGCTCTAAGAATAACTCAATCCAAATAGACTCATGGGGTCTAGCATCAGCTGAAATCTCATTTAATGCAACTATAAATCTTTCATAAAAAAACATATGATGATTCTTCCTTTCTTCTCTTCCCTACTTTCCTTCTTAAAAACAAGATGAACTTTTCTTGGATCCTTTGAAGATATATTTCAATCTCCCTATCAATGTCTTTCAAATTTGACAAAGGATTTTTAGATCTAGGAACCACATCTAGATCCATCAAATCTGAAACATCTATTGAACCATTACCATGACAATACATCTTACTATTTTACAAACACTTTGCAAAACACATGCAGTCACTAACTTCATAACCAAACATATTTCTCACAATATTTCTGACTGAAAATTTTCAAAATAGGAGGTATGTGAAGTGCATATTTCTTTTCCTTTCTATGGTGAAATTTTCACCTAATAAGGAACAAATAATTATCTCATGAATACTTTGAGGAATACTTGGAGTAATTTTGCTGCTGATGTCCACTTCACCTCTAGCTGAAAATTTGAAGAGCACCTCCAAATCTCAGGTTCGTTCTTACAAAGTCACCACCTCCTTGGAGAGGAATAAATTTTAACCACTGATCTTCAGTCTGAAACACTTTCAGATTTCTCGGTCTCACACAATAGAGTCACATAATATTTTTTTTAAAAAATTTCTCAGCAACAAAACCTTCAAGGATATTTACTTTCAAATCTGAAAGTAACTTTTAGATTTCCAAACTTCTGAGACTCTTACCCAAATGACTTTGGCCAGACTCATGGATTTGAGTGTAATCAACAAGGTGAATACAACTTCTTTCAACCTTACTAAAAATGCAATTACAAGAAACTCTTATTCCCCAGCAGAGTCACCATTTTTGTTGTTCTCAAAAATGAGAAAACCAAGTTCACCTGCAATCTATCTATGAAATAGCCAACTTCATACAATGGACAACATGACAAGGATTTGAATCCTTCTACTATTTAGGCTCTGCAAAACCTAGATGGGTGTACCTTTGATGCATTGAATTAGACCCATTACACACATGACAACATCAACCAAAGCAGATAGATCTCATAAGGCTTAACAAATAGGAGGTTAGTGCAGATGGGTTAGATCTACATTGACATCTCAACTAAGTTGAAGCATGAGATAGGTGGAACAAGCTAAACATACAAACATAAAAGTAAATGGATATTTGATTTTAAAAAATCTCTGAGAAGCCCCAGAATCTGTAAAACCAGTGCCTTATCCAAGGGCATGGAGTCATACATCAAACTGCAAATGAAAACCTCCATTGCAAATCCACCTTTATCATTAAATATCCTTGCATTAATGCCTTACAAAAATGCATTACTCATCTCACTCACAAAATCATAAAATCTTGAAAATATATCCCATTACCTATGATTGATTACAGAGTTTAAATTATTCCTTGAAGAATACCTGGAAACAATCACAACAATCTCCTTGAGATGACAAACTCTAGCCTCCTTGAGGACTTAATTTGTAACAAAGAAATATACATTTAGAGAAAACTTTGTGTGAATTTATGCATGCCTTACATAAATATAAATCTGCAACAAGAAACACCTACAACAAGAAAATATATTCCATTACTTGAAAAAAGACATTATATTATAGACTTGGAAAAACTTAGAATTGGAAACCAAGATTAAGGAGCCTTGCTCACAAAACTCTGGAACCCTTACAAATGAGAATAATTTAGAATATGAAGAGAGGAATTCAAGATTTCATCTCTGACAATGGCAACTGCCAAATCTTTGCATTAACGACCCACACACTTGGCTTGCTAAAAATCATTCCTTTTTGACTGAAAAATAAATTATGAGATCTCGAGGTAACTACCCCGAAAATATTTATCGTTGGTAACACTTGACTACAGAAATGGATTTCTTGGATCGAGAGCTTTCCAATGATATACGATGATCTAATATTTGGTCAAAAAATAACCCGCCAGTGAATTAATCTTTCAGGCATGTAGGTCAGTTATTTAAACCTTTTCCTTTTCATTATAGTCTAAAACTATATTTTAAACTTTTGAATTTCCCATGTAAATCTTTGCCACATGTCACATCTAGATTGTCTCATGAGTCCCTCTGGACTCCACCTGTCCTGCCACTTGAGCATAGCCAGAACTACCCTTCCTTGTCTCTTCCTGAATTGCTCTCTTGCCGAGTCCCACCACTTGGTCAACAAGTTGTGTCAATTAGCCATCGAGCTTCTTTCCATCACGACATAACGACCACCGTCAGATCATCCATCCAATCATCAAATCATCCTTGACTTGTCTGCCCATTAATTTGCCTGGGCTACTCTCTTCTAGCAGGCCTGCCACGCGTCACTTCCTAATTTGCACTGAACCCACTCTGACCACCACCTGGACCGCCACCTCGCTATTCGCTATGTCACATGGATAACCAGTGAGCACCTTCATCTTGCGGTATAGTGATGACCATTGATCTTCTTTCAACCTGCTTGATCCTTAACACCTGAGCCACTCACCATTTCCGCACGTACTTTATCGCCAAGTTGCGGTGAGTATTCGATAGGCATCTTTCTATCGCGGTATAGTGACCACTGTTTAATCTCTAAGCCAAGCCATCAGATCTTCTCTACTTGCTTGTCCTTTACCTCTTCATCTATCCATTCCATGTGTCAATCTCTTGTTTGCCACCTGATCCACTTGGGCACAGCCTCATCCACCACTTCAACGCCACCAAACCCACTATCTTGCTTTGGTTTCTTTGGCATCAGTCTTTCGGCCAAACTTCCTCCTTCGATGAGTTGTTCACATGTCTTATCGAACCTTCTATTTCATCGATGCCTTAATTTTATCGGTGGGACCAATTCAGATTTCTTCAATGTACCTTATGTTGATGGAACCATTTAGAGATCCATCGTGGCCAAGGTTTGTTCGACATTCATTTTGATGACATGCCACCTTTTCTGTCGTGTCATCACCACTGGACCTTCCACCTCTTGTGTTGTGTGTCACCACATGGCACCTTGTGATTTCCTCAGAGTCCACCTCGACCCCACCTGACTTGCCATGTATGCACTATCAGACCCGTCTTTCTCATGGGCCCCACCGCTTTGTCTTGGGCCCCCTACCTCACTAGCCACTGGACCACCCCCTCACTAGTTGCCAAGTCGTGATGATATTTGATGAGAACTTTTCTATTGTGGTATAGCAACCACCATTGGATCATCTACGATCACCGTTGATATGCTTGACTTGCTCGTTGGTTATTTTGCCCTTCTGCTACAAAATTTGGGTGCTTTGAGATGTGCGCACATGTGGGGGGCCCACCACTTCATTAATTGACCACTTTCCAAAATCCCATAAGCTTTGACACTAAGGATATATGTGGCTCTTCTTTTAAATATTAAAACTCTCTTCCCCACCACCAATGTGGGATAAATGCATCTTCATGCCTGGCGAATGAAATTGCTTGGAAGTTTCAAAAACCCTTACTCTATCTGCAACTGCCAGACCCCATCTAACTCACAAGAGGGAAGATTTTGGTTCTAAACTTGCCAATTGCCTTTGGTTGGATTTTCTTCCGTTGATAGGATTTGCTAAGAGTTTCATGGCCTACATGACAGGCACACGAGGGAAGGGTACCAACTTTATTTTTCATGCTCTCAAACCAAGCGATTCAGGTAGATTCATCAGGAGGTCATTTGAAAGTGCAGAGAAGAATTTAAAATGGGCCTCCAAATGAGTATGAAGTTCTAGTGGCTCAGAGTGAAGTTGTTGCATCTGCAACTTTTGATGGAAGTATTGGATCAGCTAGAAATATTGGTAATGGTTTAATAGAAAATGTGGTCTCTTTTGTTAAAAGAAAGAGATTGAGTTAAGATTTATATAGATCTATAGAGAATAATGCAAAATATTGAAAATCAAAAGGGAAGAAGGAATTCTTGGTTGTGGTGTCAGGAGATGGTGAACCCATTGAGCAAAATGCTACAAGGTGGGCCACTGAGTTAGGTGTAAGATGTAGGGCCCATTTGGATATATGTAAATCAAATTTTGCAGACCAAGATCCACAAAGTGTGGAAAATGTTATTAAAAAAATGGAAAATGCCTTTGACACTATTAGTGGACAAATCTCAAGAAAATATTATAAAAGCAAGATGAGACTTTTGATGAACAATTTTAGATACAATTGTAGAAAATAAATCATCAAGGGAAAAGAGAGGTTTGGCTACTCCACTCTATCTCCAAAATAGAGGGAGGCATTGAAAGAAAGCATGCATTCTGAAGAATATTTAACAATGAGTCACAAAGGCAAGAGAGCAAGAGATAATGTGAGCGTTGAATATATGTCATTTGGCTGAGGTGGGTTGTAAGCCAAAATGGACAAATTGGGAGTAAGTGTATGGATTTTTGGTTCAATCTACATTGTGTTATTTAATTAAATTTTTTTTGGACTGACTATATGTTAAAATTGACATTGTATTCTAGGTGGAAAACAATCATAGAGAAGTAGGTAGTATGCAGTGCAAATCTAGTTCATCCACAAAGATTTCATATTCATCTATTGAACGCCCACTGAAAGCCTTACAAAATCATGTCACTCAAATGAAGGGTTAAAAGATATAATGAGTTGCTTACACAGTATCACTGAGAAAGTTTCGGAGTTGGCTGCCTTTGTTAAGCCTATAATTTCTACATGGAATGACCATGATTCCATGGATTTAGATCAAATAAGAGTCCATCCCTCAATATTTTGATTCTCACCTATGTCATCTTTATATTTGTAGACACCTAAAAATGGTCAACGCTTGTGGGATCATACTTTAACATTTGCGCATTGCCTCATTTTAGGTTTTTGCGTCGCATTAACATTTCTCCTATGTCACACACTTGGTCTTTATCATTTGTGAGCATCGAGTCCTTCTTCTTCATCTGTCTTGCTTTCAAATTTGGTCTTGTCGACAACAATCTTTAGTCATGATTTTGGTCGATCTTTGTCCTTGTTAATCTTGTCATATTGCGATCGATTCGTCATCAATCCTTGTCCTTTTCAATCATGTCAATTTGGTCAATTTGTCATTGATTTTTGTCAACCAATCTCAATCAAATCATTTATCAATCCAAAATCATGATCGAATCAATATCAATTATCCTTTGTCAAGACCTAATTGTCGTCTTTGCATTTCTAATTCATCTTCCAAGGTTTTATGATTTATTCATTTAATCTTGTTTGGTTAAATAATTTATTTATTTATCCTAAGTCTTCTTGTCACAATTAAATGTTTATTTAATTGGCTAATTAATTCCTCCTATTTTTATAAATTAATTAATGAATGAGAAATTATTAATTAATTTACCTAATTTTCATCTTTTTCCTAATTTCTTAAATTCTTAATCCTCTAATTTCTTATTTTTCTAATTCTTAATTTCAATTTCCTCCTATTTCTCTCCTAAATTCATGGAAATGACATGTCAATTTGTCATAATTTGTCATAATTGACAATCAATCAATTTTTGACATAGAAGTTGTCATAAATTGTCATAAATCCTTGCATAGCAATTTGTCATGCACTTGTCATAACTTTGCTATTCTTTATTTGAATTTCCATTCGAATCATTATCATGCTAATTTGATCCATCTCTCCAATTTATCTATAAATTGGATGAATTTCTTCAATGAAATCCCTTGATTCTTGATCCCTAATCAGATTATCGAATTTCTAATCAATCACGCTTCGAGTACTTTTGAGCAATTTTCTTACCTACTTGCTTTCAATCATGTGTGTGCACTTGTAGGTGAGATCCACAACCAAACTATTTGAAGAGGAAAGAAGAACAATGGAGCCACATGAAGGAAACATTTGGATTTACATCTGGTTTGCATAATCTTTTTGAATGTTTTATCTTTATGTCTCTATTGGATGTAATTAGGATAGATCATTGCAATTTTGCTTTTGTGATGGAGCTAATGATTAATGTTTCTATTGTTTGTGATGATTTCCTATTTCCTAAAGTGTTTTTTCTTTGATTGTTGAGTGTGACATTGGAGTAGGAGAGTATGCTCTTATCCTTCTTAGGGTGATCAGAAATCCAGATCTTCGATACCATGCTCGTGTCTTTGATTGTTTGTCACCTTTAGAGGGCCTGCCTTCCCGACCACTTTGCTTTTGCAAGCAAGTGATAATCATGAGAAGGGAACGACCCAAAGTGAGTATGGCTAGAATACCTTGGCATTCTAACTCACTATAAAAAAATACCTGATGAGCAAAAGCTTTGAAGGAAGGGTTACGTGGGAGTTGCAATTACTTGGGAAGTGATGACCCTTGAACTCTTTCTCATATCAACATCTAAGTAGGGCCTCTTGGTCTAAATCGTGCTTGCGCGACTACATTTGTTTGGTATCTTGATGGGCTTAATGTCTCAATCACACTTGCGTGACATCAAGAAGTAACACTTAACAGAAATCCTTACTATACACCTTGTTTTAGAGGCCAAAAACCCTTCTAGTTGCTTGAGAAGGACAAGTTCGGATACTTGGAAGAGATACTAAGTTCGGCATGGGGAGATTTCCATGGGGACTGATGCTTGGCTACCGTGAGAAGTGAGTACCATGGAGGGGAGCCCGTGGGGTCAAGCATCTATGTATTCTCCTTGAATCCCATAATGAGTCTACCTCTCAAGTACCTAATGTCCTTGCCTACCATAAGAAATGTGGGAATGAGCGTGATTGTCTTGAGTCTAAGTTGCAATATCTTGTATTCTTTGCTTGTCAAAAGTTGAATTATATCTCATTTCAAGAACAAGGCAAATTGATTCAAAACAAAGCTAAACATAAGAGCATTTCATCCAACAAACTTCAAAACACTTTCAAATATGGTTGTCAAATATTGTTCAAAATCTTGTCTCAACATGCATGTCACTTACATTTAAGTTCATCCTAGGTTTCATTTTACAAAGTTCATTGTCAAGTACCAAGGTTAGGTTTCACCTAAGTCATACTCCTTTGCATATCAATAAGAGTCATTCATTTTCATGTGTCCTCTTGCATTAAAGTCATACCACTGTCATACATTCATATTTGCATACCCTAGGTCTCTTCATTAAGCTTAGGTCATTATCATATCATATTAGGGTCACTTGCATGGTACTTGTCCCTTTTCCATATAGTCTCAAAACTAGGTTTTGTCATACTTGAGTAATCCAAATCTTTGATAAACCCTAAGTCATTGTTAGGAAGTCTAGACCTTATCAAACCTTCTGTCCTTTTGTCATCCATGTCATTTCGTCAAACCTAGCTTAGTATCCAAGCATATAGGGGAGACATTGTCATTTTGTCCTTTTGTCACTTGGTCCTTTTGTCCTTTGAGGTCTAGACATCATTTCAATTTCGTAAGGGTCTCTTTTTTAGATTTGCAATCCAAAAAGTTTGTCAAAATCTTGAAAAACAACCAAAAACATAGATTGCATTCTTGCCATAGATTGCATTTTCACCTATTTAGGTTGCATTTAGTTGCATATCATACATTATCCTTTAAAAATTCCAAAAATATTGCATTTGCATAGTGACACATCTATTGAAACAAGGTTCCAAGCACCAATGATGCAACAAAGTTTGACATATCAATCGACAATGCAATCGAATTTTAATCCAAGGCAATCACAATTATATTGAACCCAACAACAAGGCAATATCGATCAAACTCTTTATGATGAAACGAGTCTCGAAATACAAAAACTAGAGGAGAAACTAGCTCACGAAGAAGAGATATTGGAACAAAGAGTGAAAAACATTGAGAAGAATAGATCACAAATGTCCAAAATGTTTCGAAAACTTCCAGGTTGAAATCCAAATATTGAGCCAATTGATGTAAGATCTCTTATCGAACAATCAGACATACTAGCTCTCCTCTCCCAAATAGAGATGATGAAACAATTTCAAGAAAAGAGACAACATCAATTTCAACATTATGTGCCTCCACAACAAGAACAAGAAGGTGTTTACTATCAATCAGATTTTCAACCAATACAACCAATGGTCCAACATATACAACCAGCACAACCAATGGTCCAATCTCAACAATATGTCCAACCGACTATCAAGTATCAACAACAAACTCAATGGACAACTCAGTATCAACAACAACAACCAAACATTCAAAAACAAAGGTTGCAGCACACACCAACCCAAGTTTCAAACATGTCAGAACAATTGAAACAAGTCCAATATCAAAACATGACATTAGATCAGAACCAACTCCTTGCCAAACAAGTTCAAATTCGAGATACAACCATGTCAAAACCTCGAAAGAAAGGTGGCTTTATTGCAATGCTCTTAAGGAAATTACCAAGTGAATTCTTTGAGGAAGATCAAAATAATACACTTATGTCTAGCAATGCCTCATCCCCTCACAAACAAATGGACTCTCCAGTGGCATCTATCCCTACACCTTTAGAAGTTTCACAAGAACCTTCCATATTGTCCTCATCAAATAATACACCCAAGGATGCAATTATCCAAGGGCTATCCATAATTGATTACCACGATAATCCAATTCATGATGCACATCCTTGTCATGTTTCAGAAATACAAGACCCAATGCCACCATGTACTTTATTGCCATTACCTATTTTAGAGGACCCCATTCGAAGTCCCTCTTCCTCATGTTCAAGCATTGATTCCTTGCCAGAATCCATCACAAATGTTCAAAGTGCATTTCCTTCATGCCAAAACATTGACTCCTTGTCAGAATCCCCCATGCATATCCAAAGTCCAACCCCATGTCAAGAGGATAATTTAGAGCATGAAGAAATGTGTCTTAAAATAGATCAAGATCAAGATCTTGAAACCTTATCATCCCATCCAATTGTTGACCAGGATCTCATCTTCTCAGAAACTCATGATGATTCCCCTATTCTTGTCCATCCTATCAAAAACCCTATTGACACTCCATTCCACGAGCAAGATCAAGATATCCCAGTCCATCCAATCCCAAATGATCCCCTTCCATTTCATGAACAAACTATCCTTTCAAATCCCATTGACATTCAAGATATCCCTTCCATCCTTTCCAATGATCCCATTGAAAGTCAAGAGAAAACCACCTTTAAAGAAGAATCCAATGATCTTCCTCCTTGTCAAGATCAAAGTATCCTTCCAAATTCATTTTCACCACAAGACCCTATTATTCCTTTAAATCCTCCACAAGATCCTTTTGTTCCTCCATCTCCTTGTCCTAATGCTCCATATACACTCCAAGATCGCATTTCTTTTGATGATCCCATTATTTCTCCCATTCCATCTTTTGAAGAGCTTGTCATTGAACCATGTCCACAACACAATCCTAGTCCCCCTCATGATCCTAATCCCCCTCATGATTCTAACATGTCAATGCAAGATGTTCATGAACCCTCGACATGCATAATGGGTTCTTCCACTTTGGTTCAATCCGATCCACTTCAAGATCTCATTATTTCTCTCATATCATATCCACCTCATAATGGACTCGCGTCTTCTTCCCAAAGAAAAGAGTATCCTACAAGTCAAGATATTCATAAAGGCAAAGGAGTAGACCTTCATGAGAAAGAACCCCTCCATATCAAAGAAAATATTAAGGGTCAGGGCCTCAGTGAAATTCCTCAAGACGTTGGTACCCCTGCTAAATCCAACATCCCTTCAAAATCAAAACATATCCCTTCCCCATCATACCTTCCATCCATCTTATGTCCTTATATCCCTTTGTTCTCTATGCAAGGTCAGCAAAGGCACACATCCTTGAGTAAATTTCATCAATCCAAAAGAAGTCCATTTCATTCCTATCCATCCATGCATTGCTTTCCCTCTCTAAGCAATTTGGATGCCAAGTATAAAAGTCATAAGTCTAAAAATCCACATGTATTCAAGGATCAGCATGTCCAATATAATCGACATGTCAAAGAAAAGAAAAATTTGATCTATAAAGAAAAAGAAATATCCAAAAGGCCACAAAGGCCCACTGAGCAAAATAAAGCAAAGTCAAAATATATATGGGTTCCTAAATCCCTTGTGCAAGCAATGCAGTCCAAGGAACCACAAAAGCATGAAAAATCAAAAACCATGTGGATCCCTAAGCGGCTCCTTGAAGCACAAAAGCCTAAACAAACATCCAACTTGGCATCCAAAATTGATATTCCTCCATCCAAACCTCTCAAATTTGTTCCTCCATCACCGCCTTCTTCCATTTTGGGCCCTTATGTCCCAAAATCCCAAGCTATTCCTTCATCAAAATCTCCATATCCAAAATCCATTTTTCCTCCATCAGTCCATCACCCCTTAAGGTGTGTGCCAATGTCAATCTTGCCAACATTTCCATCCACTAAAACCCAGTTCTTCCAATACCCTATCCATTATCCAATGCATATTTTCCATCCTTCCATCCCTCTGGTCCAATCCTTTGCATAAATCCTTGCCTTAGTTTCATCTCATTTTCCATGTCCTTATCCTACCAACGTCTTTGAGCATACTTTTAAAGGTCATGGTCCATTTTTTTCAAGGCTACTATCCAAACAAAAATATGTTTGAGTCCTTCTTCCATCCCCTATCATGTGTCCATCTTCTATTGAAAATACAAAAAAATACAAAAAAAAAGACAAAAGAAAAAAAAAATAAAGAAAAATAATTCGTCCACTGGTGAAAACTTGGCAAACAGGCGCCTTGGGCAAGTACCATGATGAAAACTTGGCAAACAGGCATCATGCGTAATTTATGAACTTCTTGCACACCAGACCTGGGGGCAGGTTTCCTCCTTCATATCCTATTGCCCTTCATTATCCTATCGAACCCCTTTCATTACCCTTCATATCCTATTGTCCCTCATGTCTAGTTTCCCTTTCCACCTTTGATCTTGACAAGGCTAAGGATCATCATGAGCATCATGCATCTTGTTTGTAGCTTTTAGTCTATCATAGCTTTTGGTCATTTATCCATTTGCTTATTACATCCTTTCATCCATATTCCCTGGCTTATTGCAACTTTCTGCCACTATCCCTTAGCCAATCTCGACCTTCAGTCCATGTCCCTTATCCATTCTTGGTCTTGCTTATCCTATCCATATCTTATCACTATCCATACAGTCTTTTTCATTCGTTGATCTTGATCTGACATAAGGATGCAAAATTTAAACATGGTTTCAAAAACCTCTTGACATGTCCCTCATGCCATGTCACTGCTTTACATTGTCATATCCAATCTTTTGTCCCATCACGCAATAGCCCTTGGAAATTGCATCCATATTATCTCCATGATAAAGGCCTTTGTCTTCCCTCTATCCACCATCATTTCAGAAAGCCTACTTATTCACCTGTCATATTCCTTGCCTTGCTAGACACTGGGGTCAAAAATCATAAAAATTGAAAAAATGTCCTGAAAAAATCATAAAAATTGAAAAATGTCTTGAAATAATTCAAAAAAATTGAAAAAATGTCTTGAATAAATCATAAAAAAATTGAAAAAATGTCCTAAAAAAAAATCTCTTAAAAATTGAAAAATGTCCTGAGAAAATCCCTAAAAAAAAAAATCAAATAAAGTCCTGAAAAAAATGAACACAAAAAAATTGTAAAAACTCGAAAAGCATTTTGCAATAAATGTCCTCTTGGTGCATAAGACAACTCACTGAGTATACATCCAATGACACGCAATCCAACACTATGCTTTAATGAAATCATGCATAAACAGATGAACCTTTTCAATCAACCCAGACATTCAAACTGATTAACATTGTCATATCAATCAACCATCAATATCATTTGTACTTGTCTCTACTATCATGGGTCTTATACAGGGTGTGGTATACTCGAAACTAGACTATGTCTTGTCTTAGACGGGGTACCACATGTCCTGAAATCAGATAGCATGATCGTCCTATCAGCACTTTCAACTTTTGACAATGAAGATCAAGATGTTTGTTTGCTTTGTTGGAATTTGTGCATCTTATCTTTTTACTGATTTATCTTTGGCTTCGGTCATGTTCCTATGTTGCTTGATGATGTCACTGAGTGATTTAGAGTGACCGAGATGGATCGTGGTCCTTTTCTTTTTTGATTGTGATTTTTGTTTGTCTGTGATGTGTCTGTCTTTTGCAAAAAGGGTTGCATTTTAGCTCTGGCCTTCAATGCCATGATGCTCTGCATCCATTTTGCTACATTTAAATAAAGGTTCTCACCTACAAAGTGCATTACTGAAAGCAAGTTTTTCTTCATCTCTAACTATCCTCTGTCTAATTTCTTCTTACTAACATTTCTTCCGTTAGTCTTGGCAGTCTGTTCGATCCTATCATCTCCTATCATTCTTATCGATCAATTGGCCTCTTTTCTGCATGTTTTCGACCAATTCCTCGAGGGGGCATGCATATGTCATTGTCATTGTCTAGGGCATTTTCACTATTGTTCTTTGAAACAACGCTTAAAATCGTATTGTCTCAAAGAGGGGCAAAATGTAGACACCTAAAAATGGTCAACGCTTGTAGGATCATACTTTAACATTTGTGCATTGCCTCATTTTAGGTTTTTGCGTTGCATTAACATTTCTCCTATGTCACGCACTTGGTCTTTATCATTTGTGAGCATCGAGTCCTTCTTCTTCATTTGTCTTGCTTTCAAATTTGGTCTTGTCGACAACAATCTTCAGTCATGCTTTTGGTCGATCTTTGTCCTTGTCAATCTTGTCATATTGCGATCGATTCGTCATCGATCCTTGTCCTTTTCAATCATGTCAATTTGGTCAATTTGTCATTGATTTTTGTCAACCAATCTCAATCAAATCATTTATCAATCCAAAATCATGATCGAATCAATATCAATTATCCTTTGTCAAGACCTAATTGTCGTCTTTGCATTTCTAATTCATCTTCCAAGGTTTTATGATTTATTCATTTAATCTTGTTTGGTTAAATAATTTATTTATTTATCCTAAGTCTTCTTGTCACAATTAAATGTTTATTTAATTGGCTAATTAATTCCTCCTATTTTTATAAGTTAATTAATGAATGAGAAATTATTAATTAATTTACCTAATTTTCATCTTTTTCCTAATTTCTTAAATTCTTAATCCTCTAATTTCTTATTTTTCTAATTCTTAATTTCAATTTCCTCCTATTTCTCTCCTAAATTCATGGAAATGACATGTCAATTTGTCATAATTTGTCATAATTGACAATCAATCAATTTTTGACATAGAAGTTGTCATAAATTGTCATAAATCCTTGCATAGCAATTTGTCATGCACTTGTCATAACTTTGCTATTCTTTATTTGAATTTCCATTCGAATCATTATCATGCTAATTTGATCCATCTCTCCAATTTATCTATAAATTGGATGAATTTCTTCAATGAAATCCCTTGATTCTTGATCCCTAATCAGATTATCGAATTTCTAATCAATCACGCTTCGAGTACTTTTGAGCAATTTTCTTACCTACTTGCTTTCAATCATGTGTGTGCACTTGTAGGTGAGATCCACAACCAAACTATTTGAAGAGGAAAGAAGAACAATGGAGCCGCATGAAGGAAACATTTGGATTTACATCTGGTTTGCATAATCTTTTTGAATGTTTTATCTTTATGTCTCTATTGGATGTAATTAGGATAGATCATTGCAATTTTGCTTTTGTGATGGAGCTAATGATTAATGTTTCTATTGTTTGTGATGATTTCCTATTTCCTAAAGTGTTTTTTCTTTGATTGTTGAGTGTGACATTGGAGTAGGAGAGTATGCTCTTATCCTTCTTAGGGTGATCAGAAATCCAGATCTTCGATACCATGCTCGTGTCTTTGATTGTTTGTCACCTTTAGAGGGCCTGCCTTCCCGACCACTTTGCTTTTGCAAGCAAGTGATAATCATGAGAAGGGAACGACCCAAAGTGAGTATGGCTAGAATACCTTGGCATTCTAACTCACTATAAAAAAATACTTGATGAGCGAAAGCTTTGAAGGAAGGGTTACGTGGGAGTTGCAATTACTTGGGAAGTGATGACCCTTGAACTCTTTCTCATATCAACATCTAAGTAGGGCCTCTTGGTCTAAATCGTGCTTGCGCGACTACATTTGTTTGGTATCTTGATGGGCTTAATGTCTCAATCACACTTGCGTGACATCAAGAAGTAACACTTAACAGAAATCCTTACTATACACCTTGTTTTAGAGGCCAAAAACCCTTCTAGTTGCTTGAGAAGGACAAGTTCGGATACTTGGAAGAGATACTAAGTTCGGCATGGGGAGATTTCCATGGGGACTGATGCTTGGCTACCGTGAGAAGTGAGTACCATGGAGGGGAGCCCGTGGGGTCAAGCATCTATGTATTCTCCTTGAATCCCATAATGAGTCTACCTCTCAAGTACCTAATGTCCTTGCCTACCATAAGAAATGTGGGAATGAGCGTGATTGTCTTGAGTCTAAGTTGCAATATCTTGTATTCTTTGCTTGTCAAAAGTTGAATTATATCTCATTTCAAGAACAAGGCAAATTGATTCAAAACAAAGCTAAACATAAGAGCATTTCATCCAACAAACTTCAAAACACTTTCAAATATGGTTGTCAAATATTGTTCAAAATCTTGTCTCAACATGCATGTCACTTACATTTAAGTTCATCCTAGGTTTCATTTTACAAAGTTCATTGTCAAGTACCAAGGTTAGGTTTCACCTAAGTCATACTCCTTTGCATATCAATAAGAGTCATTCATTTTCATGTGTCCTCTTGCATTAAAGTCATACCACTGTCATACATTCATATTTGCATACCCTAGGTCTCTTCATTAAGCTTAGGTCATTATCATATCATATTAGGGTCACTTGCATGGTACTTGTCCCTTTTCCATATAGTCTCAAAACTAGGTTTTGTCATACTTGAGTAATCCAAATCTTTGATAAACCCTAAGTCATTGTTAGGAAGTCTAGACCTTATCAAACCTTCTGTCCTTTTGTCATCCATGTCATTTCGTCAAACCTAGCTTAGTATCCAAGCATATAGGGGAGACATTGTCATTGCATAACCCCCACGATTATTTCAGACATAGCAAATATATTATATGTTATCAGTTTGATAGGGACCATACATTATGAGTTTTGAGTATCACTTTCATCATAACCCAATAATAATTGCAAATCATATATCGCTTCAGATATCAATTGTACCAATTAGAGGGATAAATATATCAATATAGCATATTATAACCATCATTCTTAGTGTAAGTGGTAACTGCTATTGTACATATTAGTTCTCATGAAGGTTTTGAGTTAATTACTTAAAAAAAGAAGTCATCTGTGATTAAATAATTCATAAGAAGGGACATTACATTCACCAGCATTCCACACCAAGAAATTCAAGCAACCTTATCTATTGTAGATAATATCAGAAGGAATTGATACCCACGACAATATGTTCTACAACTTGCACAAAAGAAAGCAAAGTCTATTGTATTGCACTAGCAAAGTCTTGATAAATTCTTGTAGAGATCTAAAACTATCTGATGATGACTAGTATTACAAAACCTTCTCATATATATGAGAATCATGAGTCTTTTGAAATGAAGGGGTGCACCCCTTTTGAACTAAATAGCTATAGTTTGTTAGACTTAGACATAAACAAATTAAGTATGCCAATATGATTGATATAATAATCATCCTAGTAACACTGGAAGTCTGAGGTCTATTTCTTCATTGTGCTCTCCATGGTATAGGATATCTCTATCATCCGAATCACATATGGAGCTCGATCCCCATCCTCATCGACTAGTCCTCTGGTTTTGCTCATGAGACCTAGCAGTTGAAGTTGTCAATCTACCAACGACATGAGTTCTCCGTCACAAAACATGGCTACCAATTGGATCGATTGTTCATTCTCCAAGAATTGGATGGCATTTTCAACTTGTCCCCAAATTCATTATGTGCCTTCACTAGGGTATCTACTTCATTCTTATCCTCTAGAGTCATAGAGTCGTGAGTGGTCATGATCTCTTGGATCCATTCATGCAACCTCATATGCTCTATGTATGCTTTGGTGGCACTAGTGTGCATCTTCCAGAAGTCTTCAGAATACTTTAGCATAACCTTAAAACGAGCATCAACTATGTCATCAACAAGCTTAACAGTGTGAGCCTGTGTAGCTTTCAACAATCTATTCCCCTTCTCGCTCTTATACCTCCAATATGAAGCGTCCTAGATTGTTTCAAGTATATCTTTATCAGTTTCATAATTAGCAAGTCCAACCTCTATAATTCTTAGGGCCGATTCCAACTATAATGTCTTATCCTACCAATGTTATTTCTTTTCCTGTGCTTTCTCATAAAGGCCTTTGACAATTTGGTTTTCCCTCACCAAGAAATCAACTTGTTCTTTGTTTATCTTCACAACATTGAGGTCTAACTGGGCAGTGATCCTAGGGTCTTTTTTCCAACTTGATGGATCATGAGGTGGCCAAATGCTTCATTTGTGTCTACCAGCAGGGGTCTCTTGTCTCTTGGATATAGAGCCCATAGAAACAAGGCCTTCTGCTCTGGATCATACCTTGAACCTATAAAGATCCTATCAACCTCCACTGGTAACAATTTCTTGTCATTGTGTTGCCTTCTCCTGAAACTATCAAACATAATAGAAGCTTTCATTTCCCACCCAAGGTAAATTATCACACCAACCTTCTTGAGGAGTTGTCTTCCTCTTTCAGGGGTCATTTCTCTTTTCTCAACATTGATTTCCTCCTACAACATTCATAGAGTGTCTTCCTCTGTCATGTTTCCCATCAGTTGCCTAATCATCCTACCTTTGTATTGATATAAGAAGGTTTCAAACTAAGGAGTGTTAACAAACTCCCAATCTGAAACAAATTCCTCATGCTTGAGGATTCTGACATCATCAATTTCCATATCATAGGGTTGTCTGGTTGATAGATCCATATGGTGAGCAAGTCCAAACCTAGTGGGTGGCACATCTTCTTCTATCTTAACAAATTCAGTAGTGGATTCAGGGGATAAGCGAGCAATGGGAGTAGTCTCTCTAGGATCTTTAATCCTTTCTCTAAAGACATACAATAGCACTGCATTATCTAGAATCTCCAATTCATGAGACATTAGTTTATTTTCTTTGGCCACAGGGTCATCAATTGCTTCCAAAATTTCTTTGTTAAGCTTGCCCGTCCTCAATTTCCATTCATATGCTTTAGCTACCTTATCATGTGTCGACCTCTTCTTGATTTCTTCCTCCCTTTCCACATTCCTGATGAAGTCATCAATCATTAATTGCACATGTTCTATGGCTTTGAATCTTTGTGACATTCTAGCCCCCCGCGTATATCCTTCTGGATCAAAGTTGGGCCTGGGGTCTCCTTTCACAAGGTGGAAATATTCTAACTTATTTTGTAGTAAACCATAACTTTTTGAACTCTTAACAAGAAAATCAGAAAAGGACAACAAGGCAGGCACAATTGACTGCTTCCCATGATCTGTAAGATTTTTGGCACTAGCTATAGACAATTACCTAATGATTTCCAAATAAGTAATTATGTTTGGGACACTCATAGGCAATAAGTAAGGTTCTCCCTCGAACCCATACACCTTAATCTATGTGTAATCCAAGAAATAGTACCAATCCCCCTAGTTATGGGTAATGTGGCTTTCTTCATCAAAATATTTAGGTCAAAGGAGTTTCTTAACCTGAGGGGAAAGTGAAAAATCACATGGATGTCCAAGTAATTTGTATAACGGTTTCACAAAATGTTCTTCAAAATGCATGTACTGGTTGTTAATGTATCTTTGGTCCCAAGATGATAACCATAATTGCACTGGCTTACAGATTCCTACTCTATCATACTCCCTAATGGAAATACCTTGATTCCACAGCCCTATATCTTGACCAATGTATAGAAACATATGCATAAGGTGAGAGTAGTATTTTAAATCCACATTAACCCTGTCTCCCTTTAATTTTTCTAACCCATGGTTGATGGCACGCACTAAGTAAGAAGCATAATCAAAGGTCCTTGAGTCCTTTGATTGGATGTCAGCACAAATAACCATAGCAGAAATGTCCTTTAATGGGGAGGCTTCCATGCCCAACACTTATTCAGTACAATAATAGGTCAACTTAAAGTAGGGAAAAAACAAGTTAACATCAAATGGGGCTTTGTCATTATCTACAAAGAAAGTCACAACTCCTTCGGTCTTCGTTCTGTGTGGTGGGAGTCTCCATCATTTATATGTTCTCTCCATGTTTAAATACTTGTCCATGAACTTTTTGGCATCAAATTCATCCTCATGCCCCCATTCTAGACTAAAAACATGCTCAATGTACTCTTTACTAATTGACAACAAGTGGTTCCCTTTATAGTCATGATTGGTTTGCGTTTGTGGGTCATACCTATCTACCAACGCTCTTATCAACTCTACATTCACAAAGGGGTTGGGAATGACAAGTCTCCCTAGATTCAGCTTCCTAATATTGCACACTAGTTCTACTGCAAACCTTATAGCATAGCTGAAAATGAACAATTCATGCCCTCAAACCTCTGTCCAAATGTCCCCTATATTCTCAAATCTTTCTAGACCGGTGACTTGAGAGAGGGAATTGGTCTATTAGGTCTTGGTCTAAGGGTCGGCCTTCCTTTTTCTGTCGTTTTGGCTTTTCTTCTTTGGTTTCAGGAGGGTGAGGCTCTTTTTTCTTCTTTGTTTTAGATTTCCTAGATGACGAAGCTTCCATCTTTATGTTCAATTCAAAAGAAGACAAGAAATTCTGAGAAACACTTACAGTTTTTACTTCTTTCCATGAAGAATTTTGTGGCTCCCGCTGCATCAGTTCCTTCTTTCATTGATGAATTTATTCACCTGAACAATTCTGGTATCTGATTATTTTGATTACTTCTAGTACTGCAATGATCATTAAGAAATGCATTTTGAATTTATGATGATGTTACTCGTTTGGATTCGTGTAATATTTCCTGATGGATTGATTGTGCTTTTTTGCTGATTTCTGTCTTTTGATGCATGACCATGCCACATTTCCTAAAGGCAACTCTTATTTCAATGAAACATACCCCTTCGATGACTTTCTTTTCATGCTCTTTGATGCCCTAATTTCATCGATGCCCATCTTCAGTATAGACCCAACACTATTTATTTTGTTTCAATAAAACTCTCTCTTCACTCAAGTGTTTTCACCTTTTATCGATATGCATTTTCTATTGAAAACCATATTTTGATGAGTTATCCATTGAATTCATCGATATTGGATTTTTGATGAAAGGTCACGTTTTGCCATGCACTCTAATGCTTTAATCAATAGCTTGTTTTCATCAAAACCCCTTTTACTTCAATCAGATCTCATTCCATTTCATCAATCTGTGACTCCAGCTAGAGGGCCCCACCTCATATCTACTTCGATGAGTGTCGTTCTTCGGCAGATGCTTTTGGGATTTCACCGACATGTCCTTTTCATTGATGAGACCATCTCTATGAGACCGTGCCCATTTTCATCCAACTGGATACTTCGATGGAACTTAGTCTTTCGATAAATACTTTGAGGGTCAAGCTAATGTGCTTGTCTCACTTTCTATTCATTTCGATGGAACATGCTGCTTTGATAAGTTGTTTATCCCATTCATTGAAACCCTTGTTTTATCGACAAGTTCCTTTCGTTGAAATTTGACATGATTCCATCGCAATACATATTTCGATGAAACTTTTCCTTTGCCAAGAGTTCATTTGATTCTTCCGAGATCATCCTTTCATCAAAAAAGTTTGCTTCGGCAAGACCATTGTTATTTTCATCGATGTTGGGTTTTCGATGAAACTTTAGTGTCGCTAGGTGCCTTTTTTATTTCCTCGACATCTCTCTTTCACTGAAAGGCTTTTCTGGTTACATTTTAATGCTTCTCAGCTTACCCTAATGAGGGCTTTGACAACCTTCCACTAAAATGTGAATATCTCAGCCAATACTTAATGGAATTAGGTGATTCGAAAGCCAAAATGAAGTGGATTCATGCCTCCATCTAGCCCGATAGGTTTTATAACCTGGCACTAAGTCTATGACACACAATAATGTCTGTAATCAGACTATTATGAAGAATAATATAAGAAAATGTGTGTAGAAAACTATTTTTACTGGCATTGCAGTATTTCTTATAATTGTATGACTATTACAGTTAATTCATAACTTTGGTCTGCTAGATGTCCTTTTTTAGCTATAGAATCATTGAAATTTTTTTGAAATTTTCTTTTTGTAGTTATTTTAACACACGTACTATTAAATTAATGGTTGTTTTATTATGTAAATGAGGGTAATCATTACATATGTAATAATATAACATGTTATTTTTTCTTTTTGTAGAAATGCACTGATAAATTCAATGAAGGTGATAAAGTTAGGTTGTTGGATCCATTTGATAGAGTTGTTGTTGACATTGGGAGGATTCACTCCCTATCTATTCTACATGGAGTAAACTTAAAAGGAACAAGCGATGCAAATGTGAACATTTTAACAGTTACAAGTAACATACCTCTTCCTTACAAAGACAAAATAGAAGGAGCCATCCGTATGAAAGAGAAAGAGGGAACCTTCGCAAGGTGGCCATTAAAATATTTGCAGAAAATGATATAGTTGAATATGTTTATCATGTTTCTTATTTTTTTATGCACTACTTTGAATATTTTCAAAGAGTTGGAAACTCTTAGATAACTTTGACATTTTTTATTATATTTACATATATACCCTTAGACAGATTTGACATCTTATAACTTGAGATATATATACATATTTGCGTTATATTTTTTTATTGTAGATTACCTTGTTTATCATGATGATCAATAAATTTTTTAATTCTAACATGTAGCTTGTTCGTATATGTAATTTTTTTAATTTTCTTTTATGATCTAGTTTGAGTTTAATGTTATATTGTTTTTTTACAGAGATTTGACATCTTATAACTTGATATATATACATATTTGCGTTATATTTTTTTTTATTGTAGATTACCTTGTTTGTCATGATGTTCAATAAATCTTTTAATTCTAACATGTAGCTTGTTCGTATATGTAATATTTTTATTTTCTTTTATGATCTAGTTCGAGTTTAATGTTATATTATTTTTTACGTTATAAAATTATTAATATACTACCAATAAATAAAAATGATTAAATATACAAGGCTCTGCAAATTTTCGCAGGTTATGGAGGACAACCGCCAGTTGGGTTTATGGGTAGATGTCGCTTGGGAAGATCCATTGCATACCCCTCAGTAGGTTTTCATTGGAGGTCACTGGGAAGACAAAGCTTGACACATTACCAAAGCTGCGCGAAAGGGGTGGTATTGACCGGTTTTGCATTATTTTTAGGGTTTCTTTGCCAAGAAGGGAATCTCCTCTTGATGCCAATTTCCTACATCTTCATCCCATTGCCTACACTTTCAGAGCATGCAGTCTCGCTAGTAGTACATTTCAAAGTCAAAATGGGGTCGTGGTCGAGGTGATAACCGTTCTTTTGCCCAGGTTGTGAATTTGGGAAATACGGTTAGTCTGTTAGATGCTAAACATTTTTTGAATCATTTGAAGAACACGGTAATATCAAACCCTAAAATTGCTTCTCTAGTGAAGGAAATAGTAAGCATCCCTTTGGAACCCATTATTTCTACTTCTGCCTGGGTGTTGATACCTTGCATTGATTTGGTAGGAACTCTAGTTGATAAAAAAGTGCATTATTTGCATTTGAATGTTGTTTTGGGGGAAATTCGAGGGCATCAATTGGTTTTGTCCAAGATATATATGAAATTGCAAAAACGATGGAAAAATATGCATTACTTTTAGTTGATTTCAAGAAATTCCTTCATTATTGTCTCTGATTCACCTTTGGTTTGCGTTGAGGTTTTGGGTTCTGAACATCATTGGTTTGGAAAGCATTTGTTGTCTATTTTGGTCTGGAAGCCATTTTTTGGGCTTGCTTGGTCAAAAAAGAAATCAAATCCTTTTTGGTATGGTTTACCAAGGACTCCCTTTGAATTTATGGACCCTGATGTTCAGCAATGAATTGGGAATTCGTTTGGCACTTTTATCACATCCCGAATGGATTTTTTGGAGGAGGAGGTTTTGGTAAAAATCTGTGTTTTGGCTAAACCTATCAATGTGCATCCCCGTACATGAAATATCAAGTCTCAAGAGGGGATTTGGCATCAAAATATTGAAAGGGTGGATTCTGAACTTCTTCAACCCCCTCCTATCTTAGATGCACCATTATTCATGGATTTTAAGAAACATTGTCCTATAGATGAGTTTGTTCCTAAGTCTTCTCCTACATTTTTGCATGTGGGTCAGTCAGGTGCGAATAATTTGTGTAATCCTAAGAATAACCCTATTGAAAAGGCTTCTCACTTGCTCCTTGATCAGGGTCCTAAGTTGTCATTTCACCCTCGGAAATCTATCTATAATCTTGGTTTACCTTCTACTTCTCTTTGTGGGTTACATCAAGATCTGGATAAGATTAATGTTTTGTCTTCCAACTTTAACCCTGTGGATCCTCCTAGGAAGGATAAAGGTAATGAATCTAATTTTAAGGTTCCTGTTGTTGTAGCTCTACAGGATTTGGCTTTAATTTCTAAAATTCAGAATCTTGCTTCTTCACCTGCCCATCAGGGTCAAATTGTTTTAGATAAGGAAGTGAATTTGGGTTTTAATATGATGCCAGAGGTAATTATGCCTGATATAGAATTCGTTGAACAAGTAAATGATTTGTTTATCAAACATGCCCCTTATTCAATAGGGGAGGTTGTAGATAGAGTTATTTGTGCAATTGATAGTGATTTAGGTGGGATTAATTCCTCCCTTCCTATTAATATCACTGCTAACCCTTTTGAGATCCTGGCTTCTAAGGATTTGGGGTCTGTCAAGTCAGATGAATTAGTTTCTCCAAAATCTGTTAAGACCTTTGCAATTGTTCAAACTTATTTGCTCTTAACTCCTCCTTTCGGCTCTCCTAGACGAGGTAGACCCCCTAAGAAAGCTCAGACTCAACAGGAAATTAACACAGGGATACAAAAGACTTTGTCCCTTTCTCCTGGTATTGGTCAGGGGTGAAAGTCTCTTTCCCTAGGAAGACCTATAAAATCTAGCTCCACTCCATTAAAGGGGAAAAAGAAAAAGGGGAAGTATCTGATGACTAGTCCTCCTGTGACTAGGTCAGGGGCTGTTAAGCGAAACCTACAGAGTTGTTTTGGTAATAGCATAATAGCTCTGGATGTTGAGAAGAGGGGAGCTTCGGCCTCCCCTCAAGGCCAATGAAGATTATTTCTTGGAATGTTAGGGGCTTAAATTCCCCTAACAAGAGACGCTTGATTAAATCCTAGATGGATTTAATTAAGTATGATATCTTTATGTTGCAAGAGACTAAATTATCACAGGCTTCTGCTGATGTGCTTTTTTCATCTTGGTAAAGGTGGAATTTTGTTTTTCAGTCAGCTAATGGAGCTTCTGGAGGTTTAGCATTACTTTGGAATAATTTCAATATAGATGTGCAGTTAGTAACTTCAGCTACAAACTGGATGTTGTTTTGATTATTAGTAAGATTTCTAAGGTTAAGGTTTGGTTATTTCATGTTTATGCTCCTTCTGCAATTCAGGCAAAATCTAAGTTATGGTGTGATTTGAAAAGGATTGCTTCTCCCTTGAGATAGGGGTCCCTAGTCATATTTGGGGGAGACTTTATTGCAATCATAGACTCAAGTGAGAAAAGTGGAGGTATTTTACCATCTAAAAAATCTATGGGTGATTTTGGGAATTTTATTTTTTAAATGGACCTTTTTTATTGTAAGTTTCAAAATGGGGTTTTTACTTGGACGAATATGAGAAGATATTTTTCTCAAATAGCAGAGAGGCTAGACTGTTTCTTGCTTTCAAAATCATGGTTACAATTAGATTTTAAGTTTTTTTCCTCTATTTTGCCTCTGATAGGTTCTGATCATTTTCCAATTTAATTAACTATTTTGGAGGTCAATCCTTGTGTTAAGTCCTCTTTTAAATTTGAACTCATGTGGTTCAGGGATTCCTCCTTCTTACCCCTACTTAGGAAATGGCGGGCCTCTGCTCCTTTCTGTCTCGGGTCTCGGATGTTTTAGATTGTCAAGAAACTTAGCTTTTTGAAGAGGAACAATAGAGAGTGGAATTCTTTGCATTTCAAAAATATTTTCCATGAGAAACAAAGAATTCAAGATATTATTGAATGCTTAAGCATTCATGTACTTGCTCATGGTATGGTTCCACATGTGTTTGATGAATTAAAATCTCTAAAATTAGAACTAGAAGAAGTTTTAGCTAGAGAAGAAATATATTGGAGGCAGAAATCTAGAGAGGTTTGGCTTTTAGATGGGGATAGAAATACAAAGTTCTTCCACTCTTCCACCAAGTTAAAAAGGAGCCAAAATAGGATATCTTGTATAGAGGATTCCAATGGGAAGTTTCTTACTGAATCATAAGACATTTCCTTTGAGGCGGTTAACTTTTTTAAATCATTACTGTCCTTGGAGGGTGGTTGTTGTTTGAATGATTTTATTTCTGATATTCCCTCCTTAGTGTCCCTTGAGGATAATAGGATGCTGATGTCTCCTTTCTCTTTAGAAGAGGTTAGATGTGCGGTTTTTTATATGAATCCCGATAAGGCCCCGGGGCCAGATGGGTTTACCCCTTTATTCTTTCAGAAGTTTTGGGACTTTGTGGGTTAAGATATCCTCTTGGCTCTTGAAGAGGCTAGGAGAAATAGGTCAATTCTAAAAGAACTCAATACCACATTGATTTCTATTATCCCTAAAAAAGATGTCACTAAGACCTTTTCTGATTTTCATCCTATTGCTTTATGCAATACCTTGTATAAAATCCTTACTAAGGCAATTTCCCTTCATTTGGCAAGAATTCTTCCCAAAATCATCTCCTTAGAGCAAGGTGGTTTTGTGCCCTATAGGGAAACATCGGAGGGAGCTATTGTGGCTCATGAAGTGCTACACTCTATCTCTATTCAGAGGCTCCTGACCATGATTCTCAAATTGGACACGATGAAGGCTTACGATAGGGTTGATTGGGGGGCTTTAGGTTTTGTTCTTCTCAAGTTAGGTTTCTCCAAGGCTTGGGTCAAATGGATTAATGCTTACATTTCTTCTGCAAGATTCTTGGTTTTAATCAATGGTTCTCCTTGTGGTTTCTTCTCTTCTTCTAGAGGACTAAGATAGGGGGATCCTTTGTCCCCTTTTTTGTTTATACTTTTAGCGAAATACTTTAGCTGGGCAATTAAGACTTCAAAGTTAAAAGGATCATGGAAGGGGATTGTGATCCCTGGGGTTCCTGTCTCTATTTCACATTGTTTATTTGCAAATGATACTCTGCTTTTTGGTCAAGCCTCCTTGAGGGAGGAAAATACTATAAGTGGAATTATTCAAAAGTATGCGGCTTTTTCAGGGCAAAAAGTGAATATTGAGAAGTCAAAAATATTCTTCCTTAATACATCACAAGTAGTTCAGCAGAGATTTCAGTCCTTTTGGGGTTTTGAGCCTAGTATTCTTCCTTGTAAGTATCTTGGTGTACCTTTTTTCATCAAACAAGACAAACTAACCTTTTGGGATAAGCTTATTTCTATCATTTCAAAGAGGATTTTATCCTGGAGCCACAAATAGTTAAGCCTTGCCGGGAAAATTGTCCTAATTAAATCTGTGTTGAATGTAGTCCCTATTTATCTAATGTCAGTTTTAAAAGCCCCTAAATCGGTGATTGTGAGCTTGCATGACACTCTTAGGTCCTTTCTATGGAGTAGTAATAAATATGGGAGGAATAAACTTCCTCCTGTAGCTTGGGATAAAGTTTGTTTTCCTAAGGATCTAGGGGGTATAGGTATTAGGAACTTGGAAAACCAGAATTTGGCTTTGGGAGCTAAATTGGTCTGGAAGTTGTATGAGCATTCTGATTCTTTTTGGGCACAAATCATGTTTGCAAAGTATTTGAATAATGGACCTAGGGAGTACATTTTTCAAATTTCAAACTTACCTTTAGGTTCAATTATGTGGAACTTTATTTGCAAATTTAGGAATTTCATTTTGCCACATCTTTCTTGGATTGTCCATAATGGGAAGAAGGTTAGATTTTGGAATGAGGTGTGGAATGGTCATGCTCCTTTACAAAACATAAGAGATCGGTCCCCTTTGATATCTACCCTTTTTTCCCTTTCGAGAGTCTTTGTGGTAGATTACTTTGAGATAATTCATAGTGGAGATCTTAAGATAGCTAAGTGGAAATCCATTGAGTTCTTGGATGTTGAGAAAGATCTCAAAATGCATTATGCAAAGGTTTTGGGAGAAAGACTGATTATTCTATCTGAGTCCGAAGATGAACTCATTTGAACAAGGAATATCTTGAGCAAATATACAGTTAAAGATGGATATAATTCTCTTATGTCTATTAAAGACTCATCCTCTTGGCCATATAAGCTTTTTTGGCACTCGGCTTGTCTACCTAAAGCTAGGGCTTTTGCTTGATTAGCAGTTTAGGACATGGTACTTACAGGAATGCACTTGGATAGACTTGGCATCACTAATGTTTTTCCTTGTGTGTTATGCAATAAAAATTTGGAATCCTCCTCCCATCTTTTCCTTCACTGTGACTTTACATTTCAATGTTGGCAGTGGCTATTTGATAAATTGAATTTGACTTTTGTTATAGGGAAAGATCTTATATCTCACTTCAGAGCCTGACCTTTTTTGTTTGCTTCATCTTTCTATGCTTGTCTTTGGATTGTTTCTCCTTCTATTTTAATTTGGAATGTTTGGTTAGAAAGGAATAATAGGATCTTTAAAAAAACTAGCTCTACTCTTGAGGAGATCCTAATGAAAATTGAATCTTCTATTTCAGAGGTAGTCTTGTCTTATATCTACAAGAACCTAGAAAATCTTTCTTCTTTCTCGCACTGGGATAGTACGGTGACTAGGGTCTAGAAATTGTTATCTATTTTGCCTTCTCATGGATCAATTTTAAAAAAGAATGATGCTTTAATTTAACCAAGAGAAATACAGTTACATCGAAGCCTTCCCCCTCATGGTCATTTTAAATTGAATTTTGATGGTGCTTCTCGTGGAAACCCTGGTTTGGTAGGAGTAGGTATGGTGATTTTTGATCATCATGCTAACTTTGTCCATGCTAGATGTCATGCTATTGGACATAAGTCTAATAATTTTGCAGAGTTCAATGCCCTGTCTCTGGGCTTGGATATGGATATATCCTTGGGAATTAAGGATCTTGTAATTGAAGGGGATTCGATGGTAACCATACAATGTGTTATGAAGAAGAAATCTAACTGTTGGGAATTACAATATGTTCTGGATTTAATTCTTCAACAACTGGCATTTTTTTTATTCTTTCTTGATTTGTCATTGTTTTAGAGAAATTAATAAAATTGTGGATTTTCTGGCAAATTTGGCTATAGACAGTAATGCAAATTTGCGAGATGTAAGCATGGAAAAGATTTCAGCTTCCCTTCTGACACATCAACAATAAGTCTTTTGGTTCTTACTGAATATGGTCATCATAAAATTTTGCACTGCCCTTCTTCCTTGAGAGGTAAGCATGTTTGATGTATATGCACACGTGGTAAGGATGCTTTTTAGGTAACAAATCCTTGTTGGCTATAAAGTATGGTTATGATCTGGCATAGGCAGCAAGGGTGGGTACCTTCAAGGTTAGGGTGGCACCCTGTCAGCAATTATAATTCGACTTGATTTCTTGCTCTGCTCTCGCACGAGTGCTTTAAAGAGTTTATTGTTTCATGCTGTATGAAGGGATTATGTTTTGATTGTATTCGATCATGGTTTTTTGTGATGTGATCATGGTGGGGTAATAAGTTTGTTATGTGGCATTTGTTGGGATATGAAGTACTGCTTTTTTCAGCCGCCATCATCATGTGAAGTCCCTCATTTATATTGTATCTCGCATGAGCTTTAAACTTGCTTTTATGCCTTCACTTGTAATTATCAAGTGGTGTGATTTGTTCTGTCCATGTTTTTGGTGGTTGTTGTCTTTAAAAGCCGATATCATTTCTCAATACAACAGTAAATTTTGTATCGGTTCTTGTTGGGTTTCTTCATATGTTGAGCATTATTGCTCTTTCAAGATACAGGGTCATTGTTGAGTGCCACCTTGACGAGGATAATGTGGTTTCGGGTAATAATTCTGAAATGCTTGGAAAGGTGTTTTGTTTGCTCACTCCTCGGGTGGATTTTGAGGTTTGTAGGTTGATGGGATCTCTCTGGTTGTAGTCTTCTTCTTCTTTTTCTGGCTCTGAGATTTTGTCTCGATTCCTTACTATTTGCTATGACATTTTGCTTGATGAGGGTTTACTTCAACTCTTGGTTAGTGCATTCATTCCTCCCTCGATTTTCTCCTAGGAGCTTGTTAGGTCTGCATTGGATAATTATCATTTTGAGCTGGGTTCTTTTTATTATGGGGTTTTCTTCCTCATTCTCATCTGTTGGATAATGGGAGGTGTGGGGAATTATTGTTTGAGTTGAGAATGGGTTTACTATGTGACAGATTGGGGGACACTTTAAATTCATTTGAAGTCCTGCTAGATTGGGTTCCTTCATAGTTTGTGGATAAAGCTTTGGTGGTGCTTATGGGTTTACATTCTCTGCTCTCTATTGGTTTTTTGGCCTCAGCTCCTCCATGGCTAGAATTTACCTTGCAAATTATCCCTCCTTTGAGCATGCGTAGTGAGCCTCCTAATGAGAGCTTAATTTCTTAGTTTCAGATTTAACTACTTTAGGTAGATATCTTTGGGTTGATATATTTTTTGACGCAGGTTTTTTAATTGTTGATATGCTTATTTTTTTGGCAAACCTGGGAAGCTTTAATGCTATGTGCCTCTTCTACAAATTATATCTCACAAGCTGGGTGGTTCTCTCTCATGTTTTTTGATGTCGTATGGAAAATTCTATGTATATCTTTGAAAGCCATGTAATGGGAGGGTGATCACAATCAAATATGTAATTTGGGATTATGGGGTTTTTTTACCTTTTTACATTTTTGGGGCACAACCAGAGGTTTTCTTGCGGGTTCTTTCTACCTATATGCCCTTTGAACCCGTTGTATTAAAATTTCAAAATTAATAAAATATAGTTTAGTGGCTTGCCCATTTTTATCAAAAATAAAATAAAAAAATGATTAAATATACTACCAATGGATGTAAATATATGAGTAAAATAAGAACTACATATATGACTAAAATAATGACTATGATGACTAAATAAATGACCATTTAACAATAATCAATGATTAAATTAATGACTCAATATATAGTTAAATTTAGTGACTAAATAAATCACTAATATTAGTAAATTATTGGCAATATTGCATTATAATAGACAATGAAAGATTGTTGGCATTTCATAAGGATATTGAGAAGGTTGTTGATGATTATGGATATAACTAATTAATGATGTTTACTATCTTGATATTATTATTTTGTCATTGATGTCAAGAAATTGATTTTCTAATTCAGTATGATGTTGCCATATCTTGAGAAGTATGATTTAAAGAATATAAAGATGTCGGTAAAAGACATAGGAAAGATTATGATGAATAAGGGGATGAATAAGGTATTCAATGGGCAACTACTATCGAGTCAGACAATGATGAGATCATGATGTTTAGATTGTTTTAACATCATACATATGTTGTAAATTGTAAGAATAATACTATACCATGTTACCAAGCAAAGAACCTAGTTGGTAAACCCTAAGGTTATCGCTATCGGTTAATGAAGGCAGAATGTCTACTGAGTTATAACTGAGTTGCTGCCAAGTTGTAACCAAGCTATAATAGAATGCATTAAATGTTTGCATGCATTATTTAATGAAGGAAGCTAATGAGTTGGAACTAATTAAATGATTGGTGAACTGTGGATGAAGTTTGTTAATGAATCTAAGGCAATGGAAAGTTGGCATGAAGATCTACAACGCAGATTGAACTGCAATACCCTGGCACAAGTTCCAAGAAATGTATGCAAGTTCCAAGGTAGGATAAAACATTTTCAGATCGAAAGATGCATTGAACCTGGACAAGATTTAAGATCTGATGGCTATGATTGATCATGGGAAATGTGATCAAGGAGATTAAGTGGTTACCTAATTGTTTATAAATAGGAAACTGTTGATAACCAAGGAATGCGGGCAAGTGTATGCACATGGATGCTACATAGTGATTACCGAGCACAAAAGCTTGAAGACCTGTTAGAATAACATAGTATAGAAGCCCAGTAGATAGACAAGATTAGTTCTATGTCTAGATTGTATTGAACAAATAGGAATCTGCTTTAGTATTTTAGATGTGAAGTTGTAGATAGATTTTTATTACTATTATTTTGTGAAAGTGACAGAAAATCTGTTAACCGAGTGCACTTAACAGTCTTATTTGTAAAACCCTCTAGCAAGGTGACATTCTGATTGAGTGTTTGAAATCCTTTAACAAGGTCACTTCTAACAAGGTGAAGATCCTAACAGATCTGAGGGAAATCCCTTAACCAGGTCACATCTAGCAATGTGTTTGTAATCTTTAACAAGATTTTCTTTTAACCGAGCATACTCTAGAAGAGTATATTTCTTAGTGGGTCTAAAATCCCATAGTGGTTTTTCCCTATTTGGGTTTCCATGTTAAATTTGATTTTATGAGGTTTATGATGTTTATATTCTTTTGAGTTTGCATGTTTGACAGTTTTAATTATATTACTGATATATATGTTACCAAGGTTGAATCTAATGTTTTTATGGATGATTAAGTTTGTATGATTCACCCCCCCCCTCTCATCTTGTTGGCTATTGGATTTGTACTTATATTAAGTATCAGAACTATCAATTGGTATTAGAGCTTTGGACTCCAGAAGGAAAAGTTTAAAGGCACTTGCGTTAAAGATCTAAAGATGTATAAGAGGGATGCACCAAAGCTGAACAAGTCAAGTTTCTCTACATGGCAGAAAAGGATGAAGCTGCATCTATCAGGAGTTGGAAAATATGTTGTATACTATCTAGAGAATGATTTTGTTACACCAAGCACCTATCCATTAACTATGGAAGAGATAAAGGCAAAGCAAGAACATATTCAAGAAATGATTGAAATAACATCTCCATTGACCGACTCAGAGTTTAATGATCTAGAAGGCTACAATGATGCAAAGGTAATGTGGGATAAGCTCATGTCAGTATATGGATGAGATGAACATGTTTAAAGAGAAAAAGTAGATAGTCTAAGAGGACAACTTGAATCTATGAGGATAAATGAAGGTGAGAACATAACTCAGTACAATACACGACTAAGGGAGATTGTAAATCAAATCAAAGGAGCAGGTGGAACTATTGAAGAAAAGGATATAACAAGTAAGTTGTTGAGAACCCTTCTACTAGCCTATGCAATCCAAGTCTCTGCAATCAATGAATTGAGGTCTATACCTAATATGCCAGTTTCTTTAGATGCTACTATTGGTAAGCTACATGCATTTGAGTTAAGTAATTTTGATAATAGTGGATCTTCGGTAAATAAAGTTGAATCTACATTTAGTTCTTTTCATCTTGATGAATCTAATGATTACAATGAAAGAAAGTATAAGTACTCTAAAGGAGATCACTATGGAGCAAGTGAAAGATTTCGTAAGAACATGGAAGAAGTACACAAACTGTATGAGGAAATCAGAAAGCACGAAGAGTTTGAAACACTACTAGCCAAAAGGTTACCGAGAGGCAAAGGTAACTATAAAGGAAAACTACCTTTGAAATGTTTCAATTGTGATAAAATAGGACATATGGCTTCTAACTATCCTAACAAAGATTTTACTAAAAAGAGAGATTACCGAGATGACAAACAGAAAGATAATCATTACAGAGGACACCAAGACTTCAGAAGAAGAGATAGAAAGACATGCTTAATAGCTGATGAGGAATCTAATGATGATAAATCAGATGAGACTGATACAAAGGAAGTAGTTTATGTGGCTATCAAAGATGGATCAGATGAAGAAAGGTATGAAGAAAAAGCCCTAATATCTCACATAAACACTAATGATTCTTGGATTATAGATAGTGGATGCTCACATCATATGACAGGAGATAAACACAAGTTTGTTGTATTAGAAGATTATGATGGAGGCTATGTTAGATTTGGTAATGATGCACCATGTCCGGTGAAAGGTAAAGGATATATAACACTTCTTGACAATGCAAGATGCAATGATGTTTATTGGGTTGAAGGTCTGAAATACAATTTGTTGAGTGTAGCACAGCTAAACAACATAGGTTACCCAATAGAATTTCAGAAAGGAATTGTCAAAGTTCATGACAAGAATGGAAAGTTAGCTTATACAGAGACACAAACAAAAGGTAACACATTTCACCTTGACTCAACTCGTAACAAGTGTTTGTATGCAAAGATAGATGATACCTCGTTATGGCATAAAAGGTTTTGTCATGTAAATTTTGATAATCTGATCAAAATAAGTAAGAAGCACTGAGTAAGAGGTCTACTGAGTCTTGAAAAACCTGTGAATGCCAAACAGGTAAGATGACAAGATCAAGCTTTGCAAGTAAGTCTTACACTTCAAAGGGAATTTTAGATCTAGTGCATACTGATCTTTGTGGTCCTATGAAAGTTCAAAGTTATTATGGTGATAAATATTTCATATTATTTATGGATGACTATTCAAGGATGATGTCAGTAATGTTTTTAAAAGAAAAATCAGAAGCTTTTCAAATTTTTAAATGGTACAAGACAAGAGTTGAAAATGAAACAAGAAGACAACTGAAATGTCTTAGATTAGATAGAGGAGGAGAGTTCACATCTGATGAGTTCAACTTATTTTTCAATGATCATGGTATTAAAAGACAAGTCTCTACACCAAGAACTCCACAACAGAATGGAATAGTTGAGAGAAGAAACAGATCTATTGTGGATTGTGCTAGAACACTAATGATTGAAAAGAAGGTGCCACAAACATTTTGGAGAGAAGCAATAAGCACAACAGTTTACACCTTGAACCGAGTACAATTAAAGAAAGGTACTTTGAAGACACCATATGAAATCTGGTATGATAAGAAACCTAATGTAAGTTATTTTAAAATCTTTGGAAGTAGATGTTATGTTCACAAAGATGATAGAAATGGCAAGTTTGATCAGAAAAGTGAAGAAGGAACATTTCTAGGTTATTCTTCTAGAAGCAAAGCATTTAAATGTCTGATCAAATCATCTAGCAAAATAGTAGAAAGTGCAAATATGAAAATTGATGAATTTGCAGAAGGAAATGATGAAGGAAATTCCAAGGAACCAGAAGACTATGATGAATTTGTCTATGTTCAATCGAGAAGTCTTACCGAGAAGACTGTTGAAGAAAATGAAGAGAATATCCAATTACCAAGTGATGAAGAAGATCATATAGAACCTACTGAGCTTGTATTAGCCAAGTATATCAGAAGACATCATCCACCAAGTATTATAGGAGATAAGGATGATCCAGTGATGACAAGGAACAAACTGAGACAGAACACATGTTTGATATCTAAATTTGAACCAAGAATAGTGAAAGAGGCATTTAATAGTGAATATTGGATAAATGCTATGATAGAAGAGATTGATCAAATCAAGAAGAATGACACATGGACACTAATCCCAAGACCAAAGGACAAAAATGTAATCGGTACAAAGTGGATTTTTAGAAACAAGCTAAATGAAAAAGGAGAGGTCATTCGAAACAAAGCAAGACTAGTTTGCAAAGGTTATGCTCAAGAAGAAGGAATTGATTATGGTGAAACTTTTGCACCTGTTGCTAGACTTGAAGGAGTAAGAACATTGTTGGCCTATGCTGCTTTCAAAAATTTCAAGGTATATCAAATGGATGTCAAATCTGCATTTCTAAATGGAATATTAGAAGAAGTTTTTATTGAACAACCTGAAGGATTTGTTGAAGACAATAATAAAGATCAGGTATGTAAATTGAACAAAGCTTTATATGGTTTGAAACAAGCACCTAGAGCATGGTATGAAAGATTGCACTCTTATTTGATTAAGATTGGTTTTATAAGGACAAGTGAGAACAACAACATGTACATGAAGAATGATGAAAATGGAATACTGATCTCAGCCATATTTGTTGATGATATTATATTTTGTGAAAATGACTCTTTATGCAAGAACTTTGGAAATGAAATGAGCAAAGAATTTGAGATGTCATTAATCAGTGAGATAAAGAATTTTATAGGTTTACAGATACTACAAATGAAAAATGAGATTTTCATTACTCAATCCAAGTACATAAAGGAAATCTTGAAGAAATTTGGAATGGAGGATTCAAAACCAGTAAGTACTCCTATGACTACCAACTATAAATTATCCAAGAATGATGAATCTGCATTTGTTGATGAGACATTTTACCGATCCATGATTGGAAAGCTACAATATGTTGCTCACAATAGACCAGACATAGCACATGCAGTAGGAATAGTTGCAAGATTCTCTACAGATCCTAAGGAAACACACATGACAACAATCAAAATAATTTTTAGATACTTGAAAGCCATTGAGGATTATGGCTTAGTATATCAGAAAGGAAATGATTTTGATTTAAAAGTTTATACTAATGCTGATTGGGCAGGCAACATTGATGACAGAAAAAGCACAAGTGGAGGAGCTTTCTTTTTAGGAGAAAGACTAGTGAGTTGGCTTAGCAAGAAACAAGGATGTGTTTCACAATCAACAATAGAAGTTGAATACGTTGCTGCAGCACTAAATTGTACAAACATTGCGTGGATCAAACAACTATTGGAAGGTATAAATGAGAAAGTTACCGAGCCAGTAACTATATTCTGTGACAATACTAGTGCCACTAATATTTCAAAAATCCTGTTATGCACTCTAAGACAAAGCACATCTCTATCAAATGTCATTATCTTAGAGAAGAAGCTCAAGAGAAGAAAGTGGTGTTGGAGTATGTTAGCACAAAGGAGCAAATAGCAGATATCTTCACCAAGCCACTACCAAGGGACACTTTTGAATATCTCAGAAGTAAGTTAGGGGTCCTACCCCTATCTTCTACTCACTGACCAAGTTCGGTGAAAGCATCAATCTGATGACTCTATCGAATATCTTTTAGGAGTTGATGTTGCATTACACACTTTAGGATGTTTTCTAAAGGTGTACAAGAATTATTACAGGAAACAATACAGGGAATAGGAATTAAAGACAAAATGCTCTGACCAAGACTCAATTGATACACAACAGCAGGAAATCACTTCATATAGGAAGAAATTATGTTTTAGTTCTTTACTTTTTGGCATTGTTGTCAAAGGGGGAGAAGACTAATATTAGGGGAGAAGAATATCAGGGGAGAAGACTAAAAGAAACCTGAGAAGACTATAGATTGGAAAGAAGACTGAAGAAAAGGGGAGAAGTCTAATGTATGGGGGAGAGCATTTCAACATTTCAGAATCACAGCAATCCAAATCTTTTAAGGTCAAATCAATTGGTTTTGCCATCAATGCCAAAGGGGGAGATTGTTGGCAATATTGCATTATAATAGACAATGAAAGATTGTTGGCATTTCATAAGGATATTGAGAAGGTTGTTGATGATTATGGATATAACTAATTAATGATGTTTATTATATTGATATTATTATTTTGTCATTGATGTCAAGAAATTGATTTTCTAATTCAATATGATGTTGCCATATCATGAGAAGTATGATTTAAAGAATATAAAGATGTCGGTAAAAGACACAAGAAAGATTATGATGAATAAGAGGATGAATAAGGTATTCAATGGGAAACTACTACCGAGTCAGACAATGATGAGATGATGATGTTTAGATTGTTTTAACATCATACATATGTTGTAAATTGTAAGAATAATACTATACTATGTTACCAAGCAAAGAACCTAGTCGGTAAACCCTAAGGAACCTAGTCGATAAACCGTAAGGTTATCGCTATTGGTTAATGAAGGCAGAATGTCTACCAAGTTATAACCGAGTTGCTACCGAGTTATAACCGAGTTGCTACTGAGTTGTAACCGAGCTATACTAGAATGCATTAAATGTTTGCATGCATTATTTAATAAAGGAAGTTGATGAGCTAGAACTGATTAAATGATTGGTGAGCCGTGGATGAAGTTTGTTAATGAATTTAAGGCAATGGAAAGTCGGCATGAAGATCTATAGTGCAGATTGAACTGCAACACCCTAGTACAAGTTCCAAGGCAGGGTAAAATGTTTTTACATCAAAAGATGCATTGAACCTAGACAAGATTGAAGATCTGATGGCTATGATTGATCATGGGAAATGTGATCAAGGAGATTAAGCGGTTACCTAATTGTTTATAAATAGGAAACTGTTGATAAACAAGGAATGCAGACAAGTGTATGCATAGGGATGCTACATAGTGATTACCGAGCACAAAAGCTTGAAGACCTGTTAGAATAACAAAGTATAGAAGCCCAACAGATAGACAAGATTAGTTCTATGTCTAGATTGTATTGAACAAATAGGAATTTGCTTTAGAATTTTAGATGTGAAGTTGCAGATAGATTTTTATTACTGTTATTTTGTGAAAGTGATAGAAAATCTCTTAATCGAGTGGACTTAACAGTCTTATTTGTAAAACCCTCTAGAAAGGTGACATTCTGATTGAGTGTTTGAAATCCTTTAACAAGGTCACTTCTAACAAGGTGAAGATCCTAGTAGATCTGAGGGAAATCCCTTAACCAGGTCACATCTAGCAATGTGTTTGTAATCTTTAACATGATTTTCTTTTAACCGAGCATACTCTAGAAGAGTATATTTCTTAGTGGGTCCGAAATCCCACAGTGGTTTTTCCCTATTTGGGTTTCCACGTTAAATCTGGTGTTATGAGGTTTATGATGTTTATATGCTTTTGAGTTTGCATGTTTGACAGTTTTGGTTATATTACTGATATATATGTTACCGAGGTTGAATCCGATGTTTTTATGGATGATTAAGTTTGTATGATCCACCCCCCCCCCCTCTCATTTTGTTGGCTATTGGATCTGTACTTATATTAAGTATCAGAACTATCATAAATAAATGACCAGAGAACAACAATCAACAACTAAATTAATGATTAAATATATGACTAAATTAGTGACTATCATGACTAAATAAATGACCAAAGAACAACAATCAATGACTAAATTAATGATTAAATATATGACTAAATTAGTGATTAAATATATGAATAAATTACGGACTAAATATAAGACTAAAACAATGACCAAATCAACGACCAAATCAATGACCAAATCAATGACCAAATCGATGACCAAATTGATCAATCAAAACAACTATTGGTTACGTGACCAAATTGATTTATGACTGGCAATAAACTACCAATGGTCATGTGATCAAATTTAGTCATTTATCTATAATTTTTGGTAGTTTTTTTAGTCATATATTGTTATTTTTATACTAGTGCATGTGTAATGAAATGTTTCCTGTTTGTATGATGCTTTTCTGACTTTTCCCATGCGTGTTGATATGAGATGGATGCAACACAATGCAATGATGAAGTCTTTGGACATGATTAATATTTATGAATGAATGAAAGATTGAATAATCTATATGGATGATATATCTAAACAAATGATGTCTTATTATGCAATGCTAACATGTGATGAAATGAACTAACTTGTCATGTTGAATGAATGAATTGATTCATTTTTTGTTAATGTCCAACATACTCAATCACATAATAAGAGAGATACCACCTGTTGAGCGTTTGGCCTTGGAAAAAGATGAGCTTTTGTGATCCCATTCAAAATTAAATACAATCTACTTTAAATGGAAATGAGATGCAATGCTGCAATCAGATCCGTCATTGGGTCATTACTTTTTGTCATCACTATGCTTTTAAAATGTGGGAAGTGAGTGCAAACATCCATGGTATAATTGAACCATGATGACCTGAGCACTACTTTCCTGGGTTTTGATATTGCAAGTTAGCACAAGCATCAAGGTATAATTGAACCAAGATGACCTACTGTTGCTAGCGTAAAATAGGTAGTTTTAACCATTTCTTTATGCAAATCTGAAATGTCTTTGATGACACTCCAATGAACATGTCCTCAGAAAAATTTACATATATTAATGATTAATTGACAAATAGTAGACAAGAAAATACCATGTTTCATCCTTGTTTCTCTAGTCAGAGACATCCTTGAGTCACTCATAAATCATGATAGCGAAAATCAAGATAAAATAGTTGAACCAATATTATCAAAGTGTTACAATCATTTGTCAAAAGATATCATCCATTGATATGCGCTTGTCATGTTTGGACTGATAGTGGGTAGTTTGATGGTTGATAATTTGATCTTGTGTTCAATGTTGGATGTTTCTCAGGTTTCACTTGAAAAGTGTGGCCTAACTTTTGTTCTACCTATTTGATTAAGCCCAAGGAAAGTTTACCCCTAGCTAGGTTCAAGATTTTGCCCCTATCTAGGTTCAAGATTTTGCCCCCAGTCTAGAAACAAACTTTGTTATGGTATATACAATGATCCAAACAATGGTGAGAAATCATTGATGAAGCCTGCACATGTACAAAAGCTTTATTATGGATATGATCAATGTTGATGAAAATGAATGCAAGCGGAAGGATGCATGAACTAATAGATGGAAGAGCTAGTTGACAGATAGCGCATGTTGCTAGGTTTTCACCATCTATTTTTATTGCATGTTTTCCCATATTTGATTTTTTTTTTTTTTTTTATTTTTCACTATTTTGGCTTTTTTTGTATTTTCTGCTTTTTCACTTTTTGGGGATTTTTCTGCTTTTGCTCTTTTTTTTGGATTTTTCTACTTTTCCACTTTTTTTTGGATTAGTCTACTTTTAGACATAATTTTTTTTCAGATGCATGTTATTGATGGGTTCGTCGATCTAATCCCTATTTGGCATTGATAGTTGATAGGCTCCTAACCCAAATATTGTTGTGACCACAACTGAGCCCAACCAGTTTGGCTCAAATTTCCCTTTCTTTTCTCAATATGACTGGTTGTGTGGATTTTCCTTTAGCACTAGTTCCCCAACTTGAAAGGCTCTTGGTTTGACCTTGTGATTATAAATTTAGCACATTCTTTGTTAATACACCTTCAAATGATCAAAGGCATTTTGCCATCATTCATGGATCAATTATAGCTCTTTCAATCTAGATACTCATTGTTCTTCATCTGGGATAAGTCCTTTTAATGATACTCATAGAGAAGGTATCTCTACTTCTATTGGTAATATTGCTTCTAATCCATAGACAATAGAGAAAGGTGTGGCTCCTATTGGTGTGCAGATACTAGTATGGTAGGCCCATAAAGCAGGGTTCAATTGAATATGCCAATCTCTGCCAGCATCATTTGCTATTTTTTTGAGGATTTTCAAAATTGTTTTGTTTGATGCTTTTGCTTGTCCATTCCCTTGTGGATAGTAGGGTGTGGAGAATCTATGTTGGATCTGAAATTTCTCACAAAGTCCTTGTACATCTTGGTTCTTGAAGGGTCACCCATTATCAGTGATAATGGTCATCGGTATGCTATAGTGATATATGATGTAGTTCAAGATAAATGCAATTTGGATTCTAGTGATATTTGTGAGAGGTACTGCCTCAATCCATTTTGTAAAATATTTTGTAGCTACAAGGATGACTTTGTGATCATTCAATGAAGGAGGATTTATCTTTCCTACTAGATCAAGACCCCATTAGCAGAAAGGCCAAGAGGTTGCCATGATGAATACTAAGAGGGGGGGGGGGGGGGTGAATTAGTATACCAGTAAACCGGTATAACAATTTTACTAACAAACCAGCTAACAAAAATGCAAACCAAACATCAAATAAGGCAATCACCCATAGAAGCGCAATCACCATAACACAAGAGATTTTGACATGGAAACCCAAATGGGAAAAACCACAGTGAGA
This sequence comes from Cryptomeria japonica, assembly GCF_030272615.1. Classification (NCBI taxonomy): domain Eukaryota; kingdom Viridiplantae; phylum Streptophyta; class Pinopsida; order Cupressales; family Cupressaceae; genus Cryptomeria; species Cryptomeria japonica. Next base: position 676,752,858 of record NC_081415.1, on the reverse strand, counting down.
TGAAACTCACAAGTAACCATCTGCAGAATAGTAACCAGACCGGTTAAGGTCATACAATGTTCTTTACCAGAACAGATCCTGTTAAGAATCTCAATCTCTATTAGGAGATAAGTCTGATTAAAAACTACCTTGTGAGAGGATTTCAGATCCACAGTTGTGAACCACCTTGTTAGAGGTTTTACAAAGGCTTTGCCAGGCCTACTCGGTTAAGGGTTTCAGACTTGCCGAAGACGTGAGTAATCAACAAGTGAGTGATCTAAATACTAGTATAGTATGCTTGGTGAGATCCTTGATAGCTCATTGTTAATGTATTTCAGCATTACTTCAATCTTCAAAATCTCCAGACTCTGTTTCTTCACACAGACCTAATCTTCTTCTATGATCGCACATGCAAAAATCTCATCAACCATACAAAACCCTAACGACTTCTAAAACCCTAGACATGATGTCCTTATAAAGGAATCTAATTTCATGTCAATCCAATAGGATTACATTGCAAGTTCCTAGGTTCAGTGCATCTGGACACATTTGGTAACATGACACAAAATCACCGCCAAAGTGTTGGTAGATGATAACTCATCACAAAATAATACCGGTTGGTAACTCATCATAGAGTAATACCAGTTCATACATTTACCTATTACCGGTTCACACATTTTATCAATTACTGGTTCACACGTTTTACCAATTACCGGTTCACACATTTTACCAATTACTGGTTTCTCAAAATGAAGACTGAGAAAAATGATAACAACCACTTTGTTTCTTCATACCACTTTGGGATCCTTGATCCGCTTGAGGTCTACATTCCACTTGGGTCTTCATACCACTTGGGTCTTCATACTGCTTGAGATCAGTAAACACTTTCTGCAAAACACTGATAGTCTAAAGACTATAATACATAATACCAGTTGGAACAAATAATGGTTGAGCATAACTCATACATACAAAAAGTGATCTCAAAGCAAGTGTGTGTCCATCAATGACAATCACAACATCATCATCAAAAATTCCAACAATCTCCCCCTTTGGCATTGATGGCAACACTTAGGAAAAATTTTGACATCTAAGGGTTTTACAACAAAAATATGCCATAATCAAAATTACTCCCCCTAAGCATAAACACTACCCCTTTTGCAGAAAATACAATGTATACTACTCCCTTATAGAGATAAACATGAAAGTATACATAACATGCATAAAAATTTTAAATACAGAATACTGCCCCCCCTTTGCCAACAATGACAAAGTATTGCGGAATAACCCCTGTTTCTCATTATCATTAATATAATAAATGTTTATGACAATAATGAGTGAAACTTATCAAAAACTGATTTAAAATCCTGCATAAATGTCTTCATGGATAAGGACCATGACTCAAGCAATGAGGTAGCAACCTCGCTTTCTATTTGTATCTGGGATACATATTCCTCCATGGCATGCAAGGTACTCATCTCTTGAGTGACCGTTAAGGCATCCAGATTGAGATAGCACTTCTGAAGTATTTGCAATCATGGTAGTAGAACCAGTTGAAGTTCCTGCAAATCTCTGGTCTAGTTGGTGATTTCCAACTCTATTCTGGCAATCTGGAGTTGAAACCGGTGAACAGTTTGCCCATATGTAGTGAAGGAATCATAGGGCATCTTGAAGGTACCTATATATGCCTGCAAATCAGATTGCAGTTTGTCTTTCTGAGCAAGCACATCATCACCGAATAGATGGGGTTGGCTTATCTTACTAAGTAGTAGTTTCCCCTCATCCATAGCATCTCTTATGTCTTTCTACGCTTTCTGAAGTTCAGACCAGAGCTCATTTAATTTCTTCACTAAGGTAGTGTTCAGTGCCTTTTGATGCTTCTTTTGTGCATTGGCTTCAACAACATCTTCCAGGCATTGCACCTGGACCTCTACAACTGTGCATAAAAGTTTTAGTTGGACCAGAGAGGAATTGGTACTAGGGAGGTTGGTACCGGGTATCAAACTAGTAAGAGTTTCCACTGCAGTTTGAATAACATTTTGTTCCTTCTTCCTGCTTAGTGATTCCAGTCACTCTTGGGCAAGCTTAATGCTTTGCAGAAGCTCCATTTCATTTGCAGATTGGAGGTCAATGGGGTTGGTAATATCAGCCAGTTTAGCTTGACTATCGGTTGCCTTTGGGGTCTCCACTTGTGTGCTCTTTGCTTTTCCTCTTCAGCCTTCTTTTGCTCCTCTTCTTCTTTCTTTCTCTTTTCTTCTTCCTTCTTTCTATCTTCTTCTTTCCGCTTCTCTTCTTCTTTCTTCTTTTCCTCTTCCTATTTCCTCTTCTCCTCTTCCTTTTTCTTCTCCTCCTCTTCCTGTTTCTTTTTCTGCTCTTCCTCTTTCTTCTTCTCCTCTTCCCTTTTCTTCTTCTCCTCTTCCTTTTGCTTCTTCTCTTATTCCTTTTGCTTCTTCTCCTCTTCCTCTTTATTCTTTTTCTCTTTCTACGCTTCCACTTTATCAGCCTTATCTTTGTCCTATTTTTCTTTGTCCACTCTCTCTTTGTCAGCCTTGTCCTTTGCTACATTCAGAGTGACATTTTCACTATCCAAAGCATCAACGTCAATTGTGTCCATTTGTTCAGTGACCGGTTCTCCTTCACTGTCATACACCTCATCCAATTTTCCAGTTTCTGGTTCTTTCTCAACCTTCTTGTTGGCTTTGAACACTTGGTGCAACCTTAGAGCAGCTTTGGCATGCGAGTGGGTATCTTTTACCACTTCAAGTTGTTTCCCTTCCAATAATAGGAGTCTTCTTCTTCTCATGAAGAAGAGGCCTTTGTACTTTTCCATAACTTCATAAAGTTCTGAATTTGACACATCAAGAAAATATTGTGTAAATATTTCTTCTCTTATTTCCCGTTCCTTTTCTATGGCAATGCACCATTTGTTATCTAAAGAATTATATAAAGAATCAGGTGCCTCAGATCTAATTTCTGATGGCGACCGGTCATTAATACATAAATATTGAATAACTTCTTGTTCAACTTCCTCCTTTTCATTACCATTAAAATCATCAAAACATTCTTTCAAATCACTAAGCAATTTTCTTCTAATGTTCTTGATAGTCCTTTGACAATGTGTCAATGGTTTGTAAGAGGAAATGTCTATATTTACCGGTGCTAATGATGTCGGTTCATTACTAGTTGTCTTTGTCTTCTTCCTCGTTTGCCTAGTCTTTTTAGGTTGTACCTCAGGTTCTATATCCTCTGAGTCTGAAGTGTTTCCTTCGGTCTTCCACTTCCTCTCAAATACCTTGGCGGCTGCAACTTCCAATTTCTTCTTTGCCGGTGACCGCTTGGTCACTTTAGGACTTGCTGAGGTAACTGGCGCTGATACCAATGGCACTACTTTTCCCTTCTTTACTGAAGGTTCTTCAACTGGTGTTGCCCTTTCCAGATAGGTACCAGTTCGCTTCATCTTAGGATCAAGAGGTGAGGCAAGTAGTGTAGAGGCATACCCATCTAGCATGTCATACATTACCTCATATCCCATGGGCTCCATTTCTTCTTTTCTGGGCTCAACCACCTCCATTATGCACTCATCTACTCTGATGATAAAGTAGATTTCCTCTTCATACTTCTTAACAATATCACCAGATATTCTCACCCTCTGGCTCATCTTGCATCTAAACTCATCAAAGTATTTGTTCAAGACTTCAGGATAACTGGTTCCTACCGCTTGAAGACTCTCTTTGATTTGCTTGGTAACCAGTTGGTCAGCAAACCATTGTATATCACCTACTCCTGGGAAATAGCCTTGAAAGTAGAAAAAATCCCTACCAACAGTTGTCCAAATTTAAATCTTAAGGCATTGTCCTGTTTAATTGATTTCAGGTTCACCAGAATTTGCCTTTGCATACAGGTGCATAAATCAAATGAGGCATCTTCCATGATCATCCTTTAGGCGGCATTTATCACTGCAATAGAGACAGAGTTAATTGTGCTAGCATAGAACATTTGGTAACCTATCACCATACAGGCATACTTGACTAGATCGTCCTTGATGGTATTGATGGTCATTCCCCATTGGTCTCTCACAGAACCAGTGAGCTTGGTCATTTCGGTCTTGATGACTTTCCTTAGGGCCGACACATCTCCAACATTACAGAAACCGGTGACAGCATGAATTACTTCTGGTGTGATGTCATGTGTCCACTCAAGATACATTTTTTCACCATGCACTCTGCTTAGAATGATGTGGATGTGATCTTCTATAAATTCTTCAAGGTAATAGACCACATTGTGAAGTTTCTTTCTTTCTAGGATGCTATATTCTGGTTTGATCTTCTTGTCCTTTCCGTAGAATAAACTTAACTGAGAATGGATCACTAGAGATCCTAGGTCTTCTATTTTGCAATCAATATAATCTGAAATACCTTCCTCAACTATAACACTAGTAGGTATCTAGGATAGGGCATTGTATTTTGCCTTCCGTTGGATGAAATCTACTAAATCATTAGGTGCACTAGAACTGGAGTGTGATGCAGAAGCCATGATAAATGACTAAACAAGAATTTTGATATATACCTTCATAAATCTGCAATTTAGGGTTTGCAACTTTAGCTTCGCCACATACTACTTCAGTTGTTGGATTATCACTTTGTGTTCTTCACTTGACTAATTGATATTGTCTCCGGATTCTTCTTTCAAAGTTTTGAAATCTCTCTGAATCGCAAGACAAATCACCTTTTGTCACTTTGCACTTCAAAATTTCTTCGCTTGCAAATTGATAAGTGAAAATGACTTGAAAATCCCTTTTAAATGAATTCTTCACCTACCATGATAAATGCTCCATTATTAGGGTGTAAACCCTAATTTTCCTTTTACCATTTTCGGTCTTCTGCCAATTGTCAAGTATCACATACCAGTTAAGGTCTTTTACCAGTGTAAACTGGGGGTTCGAAACATTTCACCAATTTACTCCCCCTAAGCTTTTCTGAAGCTTAGTTTGTCAGTTCAACGACTTCCATGCTAGGTGTAGAAACCGATTCTTCTTGTGACACTTCTTCCATGTTGTATTCATATCTATTTTAACAGTTTCAACATCAATCTTTCCTTCTGGAGTGATCAGTATATCATTAGATATGTTCTTTCTCATTTTGCAAGTTCTGGCAGGGTGTCCTGGTTTGTTGCAATGATAGCAAACCATTCCAGGTGTTCTCCATGGTCCATTATTTATACTACCATTCTTCCTCCTGCATGTTGTAGCAATGTGACCACTACCATGAAAAATCAAACAGGTTGCTCTCCAACAGGTTGTCGCCTGATAGCCACCACCACGTGACTGATGGTCATAGGCATTATACCGGTTTGGATTCTGGTTCTCAGAGGATTCATGAAAAAATCCTTAACTCCTTTGAGGATATCTTCCAGTTTTTTGTATAACAGATCTGCATTCAAATTCTCTATGCCCAAACTTGTTGCATGCATAACAGTTACCATTGAATCTATTGGATCTAGGCTTATTGTTTAGAAAGTAGGGAAAATTATTGTAAGCCTTACTTCTACATACATTGGCAGTGTGTCCTTCCTTGAGACAATTAAAGCAAACAGGTTTGAACTTTTGCTTGCCTTTATCCTTTGGTGTTGGTTGCTTCTTTGATGCTCCATATTTTGTTCCAGATGTCTCACCTTACTCATAACCAAAAAAACCAAGTCCAGTGGTATTCTTAACCGGTTTTGCTGATTCAAGCTTTTGTTCTAGCTTAATAGTGCTCTTATTGAATTTGGCAAGTATTTCCTTTGACTCGGTGATTTCTTTGGAAATAGTAGCATTGGGTTCCTTCAAGGTTGCATTCTCAGAAATAGCCATGTTTAGTTCACCTTGCATTTCTTCTTTTTCCACTTTACTCTCTTGGAGATGAGTGGTAAGTGCACTAATTTCTTGCTTCAGCTTGGAGATCTCATGATCTTTGCCTTTTACCAGATCTTCAGCTTTACTCTGGTTCTCAAGCTCTTGACACATTCTAATAGTCAATCCTTCTAGTTCCCTTCTTAGGTTAGCATTAGATTCATTTAGTTTTTCAACTTCTTCAACTAGGGCTTCCATGTCTGCTTCATTAGAAGAACTATTTTTAGTAAGCTCCATCAGTTTCTCAGCATGCTCTCTTCTCTTTGCTAGAGAGGCTTTATATTTGACTTTGAGTTCATCAAAGGCTTTCTCAGTCTGAGTGAGACGATGAGTAAGTTCCCTCACAATGTATTCCCCCATATCTCCTTCCAAGTGGTTAAACTTATAGAAAGGTTGGTTCTGATACCAATTGATGAATACTAAGAGGAGGGTTGAATTAGTATACCTAAAATTACTGAACTCAAACACTTAAATAGTTTAGTAGTAAACTAGTATAATAGTTTTACTAACAAACCGGTTAACACAAATGCAAACCAAACAACAAATAAGGCATTCACCCATAGAAGCACGATCACCATAACACAAGAGATTTTGACGTGGCAACCCAAATGGGAAAAACCATGGTGAGATGAAACTCACAAGTAACTATCTACAAAATAGTAACCAGACCGGTTAAGGTCATACCATGTTCTTTACCAGAACAGATCCTGTTAGGAATCTCAATCTCTGTTAAGAGATAAGTCCGATTAAAGACTACCTTGTGAGAGGATTTCAGATCCACAATTGTGAACCACCTTGTTAGAGGTTTTACAAAGGCTTTGACAAGCCTACCCGGTTAAGGGTTTCAAACTTGCCAAAGATGTGAGTAATCAACAAGTGAGTGATCTAAATACTAGCACAGTATGCTTGGTTTGATCCTTGATAGCTCATTGTCAATGCATTTCAGCATTACTTTAGTCTTCAAAATCTCCACACTCTGTTTCTTCACACAGACCTAATCTTCTTCTATGATCGCACATGCAAAAATCTCATCAACAATGCAAAACCCTAACGACTTCTAAAACCCTAGACATGATGTCCTTATAAAGGAATTTGATTTCATGTTGGTCCGATAGGATTACATTGCAAGTTCCTCGGTTCAGTGCATCTAGACACATTTGGTAACACGACATAAAATCACCACCAAAGTGTCGGTGGATGATAACTCATCACAAAAATAATATCAGTTGGTAACTCGTCATAGAGTAATATCGGTTCATACATTTACCTATTACCGGTTCACACATTTTACCAATTACCATTTCACACATTTTACCAATTACCGATTCACACATTTTACCAATTACCGGTTCACACATTTTACCAATTACCAGTTTCTCAAAATGAAGACTGAGAAAAATGATAACAACTGCTTTATTTCTTCGTACCGCTTTGGGATCCTTGAACTTCTTGAGGTCTACATTTCGCTTGGGTTTTCATACCACTTGGGTCTTCATACCACTTGAGATTGGTAAACACTTTCTACAAAACAATGATAGTCTAAAGACTATAATACATAATACTAGTTGGAACAAATACTGATTGAGCATAACTCATACATACTGTAAAGCGGAAAAATCGAACCCTAGTTGTTCTCCCCTCCCCAACTCCAAGGAGAGAGAAGGGAGAGTCACTAGGGTTGATGGTTTTCACTTAGGAGGGACTTTACATTCAAAAGAGGAGTTGAAACCCACAAGATCCAATCCCACACAATGCAGGATTGGATTCTAAATGAGTTTCAAGGGTTGTGACATCAAGGATACCCTCTTTTGTAAAGAATGTAGATAGAAAGATTGAACTACGAATGCATGTAGAAGCAAGAAAGATTCACTTATAAATAGAGATAGGGATATGGGATGAAGCTGCGGACCTGGAATTAGTAGTAAAATGTTGAGATGGTGTTGTTCTGCAAATTTGAGTGAAAGTTGACAGGACGATGGTGCCCGGCGTGCACACGGTCCTCCAAAAAATCCTCGAAACGAAGGGGGATCTGTTCGTCTCTGCACAAGGATTCCAGATCTTCAATTACAGCCGCATACCTGCAACCTTGTTGTAAGAATGTTTGTATTCTTACATGCGAAGGTGTAATGTATGTAGTATGTTGTATGTTGTATGTGATCTCCTCTTCAATGGTTGAATCCTTGTCTTGAATGCAACACTTAGCCTTGAATGGAGACTTAGAATTCTCAATTGCTTGAAGGAATGCTTGAATGCTTGAATGTTTGAATGTTTGAATATCGCTTTCACCTCTTGCTCTTGCTTATTTCCTTCCTCTTTCTTACCTCCCTCAAATGGGAGGGGAAATGTAGTTTATATACTTGTCAATTAGGGCTGATAGACTGATTTTCCCAACCTTAGGCCGACCAGGAAACATTATTTCCTGAATTGCAAACTTAAAGACCCGATGCCCAAAAGAGACTGGGCCCAAAATAGGGCTAGGGACCAGGGCACTGGGTGCCATGGTCCTGAGGGACCAGGGCACTGGGTGCCCTAGTCTTGGGGGACCAGGGCACTGGGCGCCCTAGTCCCACCTCCCGGGACAGCAGGGTGCAAGGAGGGATCAGGCCAGGGTGCAGAAAAATGCAGTTTTTGATGTCACAAGCAAGTTTCGGGGTCTCCATTCAAGTTCAACATTGCACCACCATTGTGAAGACCCAAATGCAGTCGAAATTGCAAGTGTCACAATTTTAGGACGCTACATTTAGCCCCCACTTTATCAGGAGTATAAGCGTACGCTCATACTTCCGGTAAAGTACAAGGAAACAACATTGAAAAACTTTCACCACATCAAGGAGGCAAGATACACCAAGCCCCCAGTGGACTAAGTATCTTATGACTTTGATTGACAAAGTAAAATGGAAGATCATGAGGGAGAACCATGACTATCAGTAGTAAGGTTCCCTCACTATGAGTCATGCAAGAAAGATATCAAAATTTTTCAAGGCAAAGCAAAATTTGTCAAGAAATTTTCAAGTTCTTGAAAAGATATGAATGGGATGTATGCCCCCCTACGTTAAAGCGATCGCACACGCCTCACCGGGGGTGATTGCTTTAAGGTAGTGATACATATAAGAAATGAGAAAGGAGCACGTTATCACAAGGATTTAGCCCCCAAGTGTGAGATAAGCCCAAGGATAATAGACACAAAACACAAAGCACAAGGTGACTTCAATTTCCTCGGGGTCAGTATGCTGTATGATAATTCATGTATATCATATGTATGTATGCATAATTGTTCTTCATTCCCCAATCAAGGAAGGTCACCTAGAAGAAGGGAACACATGTGTCTTTTGAGTCAACATGAGAGAGACCAAAAGAGATCTCAATGTTTTGCATCGTCCTCAAGTAGACAACACTAAGGACAACAAATAGAAGAATGAGAATAACACATAGAAGAAGTAACAAAAGAGATCAAGAGAGGAGGAGAGAGTCTGCTATGCTAATGAACTAGTCTAGCACGTCATCTACCCCCCGATCTTGCTGATCAATATTTCGGGAAGGGAGGAAACACGCTAGAGGAGGAACATCCAACACAACAGATGGAGCTATCACAAGATCCAAAGAAGGGCTATGTTCATGTTCCGAGCCACGTTGTTCTTGTCTAGGAGCTAGGATAAGTGCTTTAGAAAATTTGTTAGATAAATGGTTATCAACATCAACATATTCATATTCACTATCAGGAGTAACATTTTCATCTATATCATCATCAAGATTTATAAAAATAGGATCTTTAACTCGCACAGGATCAAGACCATCATGCATCTTATGTTTAGGAGATTTCGGCTCAATCGTTGGCTGAGGAGAAAATGGAATAATACTGGCTGAAGGTGTTTTTGGGGATTGCAAAGTTTGAGAAGTAGCTGCCTGAGCTCTAAGACGACGCTTTCGTCGGCATTCACGTGCAGAATGATTCCGTCTAGTCTTAGTAGGAAGTTGAGAAGATTGAGGAGGAGGAATATTCTCATCCTTATCACTTGGGTGTTTAGGTTGTGGTCTCTTAGGTTGAACAATAGGAGAAGAGGAAGGTCTCTTCTCTCCATAAGAGGAAGGTCTCTTCTCTCCATAAGAGGAAGGAGGAGGAACTGCTCCATATAAGGGAAGAATATTTGGTTTAGGAAGGAGACCAAGTCCATTATGACGAGGAGGTATAGGTCTACTTTTAGGAAGTTTATTAGATATAGGCATAGTCACATTCATAGGAATGGGTTGGGAATCTTCTTGAGGAAAGACATTAGTTTTATCTTTCAAAGGAAGAACTTCCTTCTCAAGAACGATAGGAATGTCAAGTTTGGGTGTTCTAGGTTCACTTAGAGATAGGATCATATCTTTCTTCCACTTTTGATAAGATTTGAAAAGATGATCACTTCGCGAAGGAAGAGATTGGAATTGTTTAGGCCAAAAGTAATCAATAGGAACACTAGAAGTTCTTTCAACTGGTTTAAAGAGACTATGATTGACAGTAACAACTTCACCATTATCAGGAAATTTCAAACACTTGTGAATAGGAGAAGCAATAGCTTTCATGGAAGATAGCCAAGGATAGCCTAGCTTCACACGAAATTGTTTGGATGATGGAATAATAGCAAAGTCCACATCAAGGGATTTGTTATGGACCTCAATAGGTAATGTAATAGAACCAATTGCAGGAGAAGAAAATGCATCAAATAGTTTCAAAACCACATTTGTTTCATCATAGATCACTTGATTCAAGTGCAAAGTAAAAAGAAATTCTTCAGTAATGATATTAACCATACAAGAAGGATCAATAAGCACTCCACGACAAGGTGTATTCTTGACTTTTGCAACTATATATAAAGGACCATCAGGTGCCCTGATAGTTTCACTAGAATCAAATGTGATGGAAGGCTTTTTAGGGATTTTCTGCTACTCTACAAAGTTAATCACATTCGGAGTCATAGACACAAGATCATCAGGTGAGACAGAGGAATCATTAGTATCAATCACATTAGAGGTATGAGAAGGTAATGTATCAGTAAAAATCTGAAGATTTTGGTTAGGAGGAGCTATAGATGTATTGCCTTTATCATTCACACCAGAAATAGAGATAGTATTATTATCAATCAAATCTTGAATTTTACCTTTTAAAGCAAAACATTTTTCAGTATCATGCCCAGGATGACGATGAAATTGACAAAAAGATTTGTTATCAAAATAGGGTGAATTAATCTTTGCAAGATCTATTTGCTTTATAGGAGGAAGAGTAAGCACATTTTGTTCCAATAACTTATTCATAATACTATGCAATGATTCATTCAAAGGAGTAAACTTTCTTTCTTTCTTGAAAAACTTAGAAATAGGAGGCACACCTGATGCCGCATTCACATTGTTGTTGATGATGTTTTCATTGAATTTAATTGACTCTGTTCAGTTTAAACTTCCCAAATGGTTGTTGACTACTATCACCCTTATCACTCGGAGCCATAGGATTTGCTTGTTCCATTTGACTCATAGTCAGTTGATAATTGTGAAGAGTTGCGCACAACTATTGGAAAGAAGTAAACTCAAAAAATAGAAGTTTTTCTCTAATATCTTTTTGTAAATTAGAAATAAAGATTCTTTGAATATCATTGTCAGGTACTAGAAAGGAAATTTGAGCATACAAATGCTTATATCTACCAATGAAATCAGTCACTTTTTCTTTAACACCTTGTTTACAATGCATTAAATCAATCAAAGTAACTTTAGGACTTATATTGTTTTGAAATTGTTGAATAAAAGCATTTGCAAGTTAATCGAAAGAAGTAATAGAATAAGAAGGCAACGAGCAATACCATTGTAGGGCTTTATCTCTTAATGTTCTAGTAAACAGTTTTGCAAGCAACCTTTGGTCATAAGAAAAATCAGTACATATTGTTTGAAAGGTCTTAACATGTGTTAGAGGATCACCCTTACCATTATAAAGCTCTAAATGCGAAATTTCAACATGTTTAGGGGGAATAGCTCGAACAATGTCAAGAGAAAGTGGGCTCGCAACATCAAATGTGGGCACACTAAACTTAGATTGATTCATAGAAGCAATTTGTTGCTGCAAAGAAGAGACAGTTTGTGCAAGATTGTTAATGGTCGCTTCAGTCGAAGGGTTCATATTAGATGTGTTAGATGGAGGTATTATGTTATTGAAAGAAGGTAGAGAGTAAGGTGGTGGGACGCTATGATAGTTAGTCATAGGAGATGATTGGAAAGGAGGAACACTATAAGGAGGAATGGAAGGGTTAAATGAATTGCCCCCTTGCGTCATGTTCATTTGTGGAGATATAATAGGGACACTCATTGAAGGAATGAATGAAGAAGTCGGATTGAATGAAGGAAGAGGGTTGATTGAAGAATAGGGATTGCCCCCATGACTGGTGATCATAGGAGGAATGTCTTGTATTGAAGTAGTCATTATGTTTGATGTAAAAGTAGGTATACTAGCAATAGGAGTTGTCAAAGGAATAGAATGATTAACTTGAGTAGGAGGTTGTGTATAACCTAAAGTTTCAGCACAACTCTTCATAGGCATCACATTCGAATCCACAATGTGTGCAATACCACGCAAAATATCAATTCCATTCTTATCACTTTGAACCATATGTTTTAGACCCTCAATTAATGAAAGAGCTTCACTATCGGGGTATTCTTGAGACATCCATTGTCGAAAATCATCAAATTGGTTATCCAATTTCGAAAGTTGTTCTACAGAAACCTCATGGAGAGCTTCTTCATCATTAAGAGGATTAGGGGAATTACCCATGTCCTCATTAAAAAGGCCATTCAAATTAGGTTCCATCTCCTCAGTAATTACACCTTGGAAAGACTTAATTCCAAGGCTTCGTCTAACGGGAATAGTGTAAGTAGGACTTATTGTTGTAAAACTCATGCACTAAAGAGAGAGAGAAGATTTTGAATTTTAGAGGTAGTAAATTTCAATAAAATCAGCCAATCTCCTAGATTTAAGCTGTTAAATGCAATTAGGACAATCTCCCGAAATTTCAAAAAAAATGTCAAGGATCGTGGCGAACAGAGTGCACACAGTCCTCGCAACTTTTTTCAAAATTTTCAGGGATGAAAGTTATGATGATTTTAAAGCTAATCTGAAAAAATTGAGTGATTTTACGGTCTGTAGATAGGCCAAATTAAAGTAGCAATCTCAAAATTGAACCCTACCAAGATTGTTGAAAAATGTAAAATTTGAATCTTGAAAAAGAGGGGGAAACTGAAATTTTGAATTTTATGATTTTAGAGGGAATACTAAAAGCAATGCAAGTGTTGAAATTTAAAAGTTGACTCAATTTCACGCAAAATTCAATTTTGAAAGTGGAAATCAAGGTTGTTGCAATTAAGCACTTAATTTCGAAAGTCACAAACTGCAAAAATTTGAATAAAGCACTAAAATTTCGAATGAATGCTAACACAATTTTCAGATTTAGTACAGTAAAGAACACGATTTTGATATGAATTTTAATTTCAACAATTTTTGAATGATTAGAAGCCTCAATCCAAGCAATCACTAGACCAACTTTGACTTTAATTTTGAGAGTGTTAAAATTGATAAAATCAGCCAAAATTCTGGATTTTAGCAGAAAAATACAGTAAGATCTAGCTCCCAAAATTTCGGAAAAAATGTCGGGGACGATGGCACTCTGGGTGCACACGGTCCTCGCAACTTTTTTCCAAATTTTCAGGGATGAAAGATATTGTGATTTTATTGTGGAATCCAAAGTTACAGCCGATTTGGATGTGCTTTGATTAGTGAAATTATCAGTCAAAGGTTGAATCAAGAAGGTTTTAGAAATTAGACACTTAACCACTTAATTTTCAGAATTAAAGCACAAATATGAATTGACAATTTGCAATAGAAGGATAGATCTGAAACAAGCATTAACAATTAAACATTTCACAAGTTTAATTACTTAAAAAGAAAATTTTAGGGTTTTTATGCAATCAACCTCTAAAATTTGCAAAAGATCAAACATGGAAATATAATTAGGAAAGCAAAATTTTTAGATCTAACCATGAATAATCAGAATGAGGATGTTCATGTCGGGTTCACCAAAATGTAAAGCGGAAAAATTGAACCCTAGTTGTTCTCCCCTCCCCAACTCCAAGGAGAGAGAAGGGAGAGTCACTAGGGTTGATGGTTTTCACTTAGGAGGGACTCTACATTCAAAAGAGGGGTTGAAACCCACAAGATCCAATCCCACACAATGCAGGATTGGATTCTAAATGAGTTTCAAGGGTTGTGACATCAAGGATACCCTCTTTTGTAAAGAATGTAGATAGAAAGATTGAACGAGGAATGCATGTAGAAGCAAGAAAGATTCACTTATAAACAGAGATAGGGATATGGGATGAAGCTGCGGACCTGGAATTAGCAGTAAAATGTCGAGACGGTGCTGTTCTGCAAATTTGAGCGAAAGTTGACAGGATGATGGTGCCCGGCATGCACACGGTCCTCCGAAAAATCCTCGAAACGAAGGGGGATCTATTCATCTCTGCACAAGGATTCCAGATCTTCAATTACAGCCGCGTACCTGCAACCTTGTTGTAAGAATGTTTGTATTCTTACATGCGAAGGTGTAATGTATGTAGTATGTTGTATGTTGTATGTGATCTCCTCTTCAATGGTTGAATCCTTGTCTTGAATGCAACACTTAGCCTTGAATGGAGACTTAGAATGCTCAATTTCTTGAAGGAATGCTTGAATGCTTGAATGTTTGAATGTTTGAATATCGCTTTTGCCTCTTGCTCTTGCTTATTTCCTTCCTCTTTCTTACCTCCCTCAAATGGGAGGGGAAATGTAGTTTATATACTTGTCAATTAGGGCTGATAGACTGATTTTCCTGACCTTAGGCCGACCAGGAAACATTATTTCCCGAATTGCAAACTTAAAGACCCGATGCCCAAAAGAGACCGGGCCCAAAATAAGGCCAGGGACCAGGGCACTGGGCGCCCTAGTCCTGGGGGACCAGGGCACTGGGCGCCCTAGTCCTGAAGGACCAAGGTGCTGGGCACCATGGTCCCACCTCCTGGGACAGCAGGGTGCAGAAAAATGCAGTATTTGATGTCACAAGCAAGTTTCGGGGTCTACATTCAGGTTCAACGTTGCACCGCCATCGTGAAGACCCAAATGCAGTCAAAATTGCAAGTGTCACAATTTTAGGACGCTACACATACAAAAAGTGATCTCAAAGCGAGTGTGTGTCCATCAATGACAATCACAACATCATCATAAAAAATGCCAACATGCCAAAGCATGAAGCTCTTGTGCAGGTGCATGAATTAAATTACCATGGATCTAACATTGTTTGCATGTTTTATCTATCTGAAAAGAATCTCATTCTATAGTTGGCCAATAATATCCCAAGCGTATGATTTTTTTTGAAAGGGTAAGACCACTTGAATGAGTGCCAAAAAAGCTGTTATGGACATCATTTAAGGCCTTCTCAGATTCTTCTTTCTTGAGACATCTTAGGAGAGTACCGTCCAGACCTCGTTAAAAAGGGTATCCATGACAAGAGTATAATGGGAAGATTGGCAAATTAAATTTCTCTTTTGGTTCTTTGACAAGTCGAGAGGGAGGGTGTTATCTTTTAGGTATGTATAAATTTGGCCATAGTGGGAGAAATCATGCCCAACAAGGTGACATATAGTTTGGGAATCAAGACAGTTATGGGTAGGGTAACACAACTCTTCCACTAGGAATTTGTAACGCTCTTGATTTTCCTGTATCTGAAGTATAGAAGCAAGTGTTTCCATGGCATCTGCTTCTTTGTTGTCATTTCTCAGAATCTGCTCAAAAGTGATTTTTATGAAATACTTTTTGAAATCATCTACCATCTTTTTATAAGGCATTAGTTTGTCATCCTTTATTTGATAGTTGTCATTAATTTGATTGATGATGAGCTGAGAGTCTCCAAAAACCTGTAATTGTGTGATGTTCCATTCTATGGCCATCTTGATTCATGTGACCAAAGCTTCATATTCTATTATATTGTTGGTGCATGGAAAACTCAATTTATATGCCTTTGGAATTATGTGACCTTGCGGTGTGATGAATAAAATGCCTGCTCCTGACCATGCTGGGTATATGAACCATCAAAGTACAAGTGCCATGTTTGTTTGGTGACTATGAGTATATCAGCATCTAGAAATTCAATGTTTAAGGGATGATCATCTTGAAGTGGTGCTTTGGCCAAGTGATCTGCAATAAATTGTCCCTTGATAGCTTTTTGATCCACATTCAATATCAAATCCGCTCAGGATCATGACCCATTATGCTAATCTTTGTGTTAATGTTGCCTTGTTGAGCAAATGCTTTAATGGATCTATTTTAGTAATCAATTTGATGGAGTGAGAGAGTAGATAGTGTTGTAACTTTTGGGAAGAGAATACTACTGCTAAGCATGCTTTTTCTATTGGTGAATAATTGAGCTCATATCCCACTAATGTTTTGCTGATGTAGTAAATAGCTTGTTCTTTTCCTTCATTATCCTATTGTGCGAGTAGAACTACTAATGATACTCCTATGGCTGATACATATAGTAACAATGTCTTTCCTTGAATTTGTGACCTTAGACCTAGTGGTTACATGAGATAGTCCTTGATTTTGTTGAATTCTTCTTCATATTGATTGTCCCATTTGAAATGAACATTCTTGTGTAATAGGTGTGTAAATGGTTGACACTTATCTGTTATCTGAGCAACAAATCTTCTAATTGACTGCAATCTTCCTTGAAGTGATCTGAGTTGATTGATATTCTTGGGAGATGCCATTTCCATGATTGCTTTAACTTTAGTCGGATCTACTTCTATACCTCTAGCTGAAACAATGTATCCCAATAGCTTACCTGAAGTGACACCAAAGGCACATTTCTTAGGATTGAGCCTTATATTGTATTGTTCTAATCGGTCAAAGATCTTTTCTAGTATTTCTAGATGTTCTTCTCTATTGTATGATTTTGCCAATATGTCATCTACATAGTCTTCCATGAATGTATGCATCATGTCATGGAATATTGTTGTCATGGATCATTGATAAGTAGCACCTGCAATATTTAGTCCAAATGGCATGATGTTCCAGTAGAAAGTACCCCATGGACATGTGAAAGTTGTCTTTTCTTGATCTTTTGGAGCTATTTTAATATGATTATATCCTGAGAGACTATCCATTAGAGAAAACATGGAATGTCCAACAGTTAAATCGACAATAATGTCAATATTAGGAAAAGGAAAGTCATCCTTTGGACATGCATTATTAAGATCTTTGAAGTCTGTGCATACTCTAATACTTTTATCTGGTTTAGAAATAGGAACAATGTTTGATACCCATTGAGGATATGCTACAGGTCTGATGAATCCCACGTCCAGTAATTTCTTCAATTCTTCTTTGACAAGGAGAGCTATATGAGGGTGCATATTTCTCAATTTATGTTTTACTAGTTTAGCTCCTCAAGCAACATTTAGGTGATGCATTATAAGATATGGATCCAACCCTCACATGTCTACATATGACCAAGCAAAATTGATTTTTCATCTTTTGAAAAATTCTAGATATTTTTGCTTTTCTTATTCTGATAGAAAGGTTGTTGGATGTAGAATCTTTGGTTTATCTGTTGTTCCAATGTTGATAGCCTTTGCTAGTTCAATTAGTATAGATTATCTCTCTTGATAATATTTAGGTAAGGTGTCAAATCTCCCATCTTATGGCGCCTCCAGGAGGTTTTCACCGTTAGATGCATCCTTTCTTTTTAATTTTCTTTGGTCTAATGTTACCAATAAATGGTTTTCAACATTAGACCTGATATTTTTTTCTTTATTTTTACTTTAGCGACTGGGAGATTTGGTACCCACTTGACTAAAAGATACGTTGGCGAAATCCCTGGTGGAAATTGTTGTAGCTCAATTGTGTTGAGGTATAAGGCTATAGCATGGTCATTAGGAATGGTATCAATTTCAGTATGTCCTTCATTATCTCAGTCAATAAGTTTAGGATGTATTAAAGGTAAGGGATCTTCAGGTTGAGATGTTTCAAAGGCATTAAGGGTCATGATAGAAACTTTAAAGTAATCAATGTATAGGATGATACTCTCATTAGAATGACCTCTCACAAGTAGTTTCCAATCATCCTCGATCAAATCCAAGTCGGTCGAATGTGATTCTAATTCAAATGATCTAGTTCCTAACATTTGTTCTGAATAACCATGGACTACATCGACACCCACATCTTCTTCATAGTAGGATTTTTTAGTTGATTGTTCAGAATGATAGTAATCCCATTCCCATTCATCAGAATATGTCTCAATGGAAGCCTGCAATCTACGGATTTGTTCATATAGCTTTTGGTTTGTTTCTTTTGTTTTCCTCACTATCTCTTTTCTTCTTTCAGATTCAACTTCCACTGGGCTGATATTTAGTTTTGTTGGTCTTGCTATTAGTTCTCCTTGCTTTATACCAGCTTCTTGTGTATTTTGATTGGGAGTTGACTATGCTTGGGAAGTGCCTTTATTTTGTCTTTCTTTCTGATTAGAATTTCTCTCTTTTGTAATATTATGTTTGTTTGTTCTTCTTGTTTGGCAGAGGCTTCTTCTCTTTCAATTGCAAGTTGCTCTTGTCTTTTGTCATGTTCATCTTTTTGCTGCCTAAAAGATGTTTCTTCTTGTGGACTAACATATCCATACCCTAAGCCTAATTTGTTTGTATCATGTTGAGTATGAGGTTGTATGGGTTATGAGATGTATCCCATTTTCTGAAGAATGTTAAATCCTTTTCCATATTTTTTTGTGGGTATTCTGACATTATTGATGTTTTGTTGAACTTCTTCATCTTTATATAGCCATTATAGCACATCTTTGTCCTCTATTTCCTCAAATAATTTCCCACCACTAACAAATGGTCCATCAAATATTGGAATAGGTTTTACAACTGATTGTTGTTTTGAGTTTGATGGTTTACCATAAGATTTAGGAGAAAGTGCTAACTGTGGCAGTGAGTATTCTCCATTCCCTTGATCCCTTAGCTGTATCTATTTTTCAAAACTTGACAAGATTAAAGAAAAAGATTTTTCCTTGGATTGTTCGCACGAAGATGATGCCTCTTTATTATGCGGAACAATGACCTCTTATGCTAGTTTCAAATTACTATAAAATTGGAATGGATTCAAGTCTGCTGAAATTGTGATTTCTTGACCATTGTATGGAAACTTCATGTACTAGTGATAAGTTGAAGGAATAGCTTGTATGTCATGAATCCAGGGTCTTCCCAAAAGTATGTTGTATGATAAATCTAGGTCTAGGACTTGACATGTTGTATCTTTCTGCAAGGGTCCTACTCTGATGGGTAATACCACAATTCCTTTGGAGGAACGTTCTTCTTCATCATATTCTTTGATTGTGATCTTTTTATGGGGATCAACTGCATCTTCAGAATAACCTAAAGCATGAACAAGACTTAATGAGAAAATATTCAAGACATCTCCTCCATCTATTTAGACACGTTTAATGCGCGTTTTATGAATAAGGACTTCAATATGCAATGGAGCATTATGGGGATGTTGTAAAGACATGACATGTTCTTCTTTGAATGATAAGAAATGAGGAGTTGTGAGGTGTCCCACCATGGTTTGGAATTGATCTACATCAAGATCTTTGTATACCGTTGTATCTACTAGTGCTCTTTCTAAGATTTCTTTATGTGCAGATGAAAGTTTTAAAAGTTCTAAAATTTATATTTGCACAAGTTTTCTTTAATTGATCCACTAGACTATATTGTTTTGAAGTGGATGACGTGTCATTTGTAGGACCCGAAAAAACAACTTTGGCTTTGCTTCTCGTGATATCATGAGCAGATTCTTGTTGTTGCTTCTCTTTGACCACAATCACATTAACCATGTTATCATAAGTATGAGCATAGTTCACTTTTTCTTTACCCTTGCCATTATGCAATGTTGATGACTCACCCTTCTCATAATTAGGAAGCAGAGTTTTGAAATTTGTGCATGATTCATTTGTCTTCTGACCATCTGTAGTTATGATGCCATTGTCAATCAAATCTTGGATGACATGTTTTAACCATTGACAATAATTTGTTTGGTGTCCTTTGTTTCGATGGAACTCGCAATAATGTTTGTCATTCCACCAAGCAGGTTTTCTCTTGGGTTCAAAGTTTCTTTCTTCTAGAAAGGTAATCAACTTTTTTGCAAGAAGTGTCTTTAAGGTTGACCCAAGTGGTTCACCAATGTTAGTAAATTTCCTGTGAAAGAAATTGTTAAAAGATGATTTTTGTTGATTATTATCTTGTTGAACTGCTATTGTGTGATTTGATAGATTGAAAACTAGTTGCTATGGTTTCACATTATTATTATCCACTATCCCATCATTGATAATGTTTTGATTTCTATTCCAAAATATGGATTTATCATTGTTGGTATTGTTGTGGGGAGGAGGATTACCTCCTTCTTTGTATATCTTCAACTCCCCTTTCTTTACCATAGCTTCCTCCATCCTGATTCCATTATCAATCATCTTTTAGAAACTTGAATGACATTGCATTTTTAGGTTGTAACTCATTTGTGCATTTAGATTGTCAATGAATATGTCCATTTTTTCATATTCTGGCTCCGTATGAGGATATCATGTAGCTAATCACCTCCATCTCTATAGACATGTCATGAAAGGCTCTCCACTCTTTTGTTTGGTGTTACACAAGTCTAGAATTGTGACCTCATGTTGTATATTGTAAGAGTATTGTGAAACAAAGTTGTCCACCAATTTTGAGAATGATCTAATTCAGAGTGGAAGTTTTTAGAACCATTCCATATCTTGTCCACTTAAGCTCTTTGGAAATAACCTCATTAAGAATGTGTCTTCGTGTGCGAACTCCATGCTCATCATGCAAAATTCTCTTATATGATCTTGGGGATCAGAGCTTCCATTATATTTTTCATATCTAGGAGTTTCACAATTTGTAGGAAAAGGTATCATGTTGATACTTCTATCAAACGAATAAGGACATATTTCTTGAAGAGAATACCTCTTAGTAATTCCCCTTGTATATCTTGAATTTTTGTTTGAAGCATTTGTATCTACTGTGTGAGAGCTAAGAGAGGATCATCGACATGATTTCTCCTTGTATCATCACGATCCCTTCTTATATCATCATGATCCCTTCTTGTGTCATCATTAGGTCTTCGTGTGTACTCATTGGTTCTTTTGTCATCATGAATCCTTCTTGTGTCATCACTAGGTCTTTGTGTGTACTCATTGGTTCTTGTGTCATCATGATTCCTTCTTGTGTCATCATTAGTTCTTTGTGCATCCTTATTAGTTCTTCATGCATCCTCATGAGTTCTTGTATCATCAAGAATTCTCTTGTCATCCTTTTTGTGACTGAAAATTTATTCATTTTATTCATTGTCATTGTAAGTGTCACTTGATCCTCCCCTTGGTCTTAAATTGTGTACGTCAAAATATTGGGGGAGTTTAGCACTAGATTTTGCTAACATTAGGAAGTATTTTTATTTTTCACCCTCCAATATTTTCTCCATGAATTTATCAAATTTAGGATCTAGTTTGATTTCTCTAATGTGTTGATCCTTTATTTCTTCTTCTTTTATTTCATTTTCATGTGCTAATTCTTCATGATCTTCTCGCATTTCAAGTGTTTCTATTTTTGTTTCTTCGATCTTTCATCTCTGAGCCTTGGTTAAAACAGGAATACACATGTTCTAGATTTTTTGTGAGGTTTTAATTTTCTATAATGTGCCTCAATAAGTGATCAATTGTTGAGGTAAATATGATAGATTGATAAGACACAAAATGGTCATTCAAGTATTTGCGAGTTTGCAATTTTTTTATCTTAGTTTGGAGTGCAAATTTTGTGATTTTTTATATGACCAAGCTCAATAGGAATGATATATCCTATAATAGAGAACCAGGTTAATCTAATCAAAGGGTTGTAGTTTCTTGATAAAGGATGATAGATCTTGATGAGAAACTATGTTTGAATGATCAGTTTATCAAATAAGATGTGATGATGAACTTTGAGATGTTAGATCTTGAACTTGTTGGAAATGAATACTTGAAACCCTTAGCATGTCTAGATTTGAATTTGTTTTGATAGAAGATAACTTGACCTAGCGACCCAAGAAGACAACCTGTGCACAGGATGGAAAATACTAGGTATATGCTCAGTTTGGACTGATTAGGCAAGTACAACAGGTTTGGAAAAGCACACAAAAAGACAAGCTTCTAGACTAACAGTAATCAGAGGCTCGTACGATAGAATATAATAACCTAGACGACAAAGATAGTTTCTCATACGAGTTGCTGTTTAAACTCCCACAATAGTCTAGACTTGTTCAAACAATAAAATGACAGTGATAATAGTGACTCATACGATAGTTTATACTTTCTCAAATGACAAATTGGCAATGTTGAACCTGACTCATACAACAGTATGTGTATGGAAGGATGACAATTCACAGAGGGTTGTATGACAAAACAAAAGACTCATATGACATAGGATTGGACAGGGACGAGTTTTTGACAAGGACAGAGTTTTGACCACTGTGTTTTTTGATGTTTTGATTATTTTTTCTAGTTTTAGTATTTCAGTTTCAAGGGCAAAAACACTGCAAACATGTTAGATGCAAAGTGACCTCAAGCACATCAAGCTAATCCTAAGGAAGTTGGCTGAGAGAGAAAACCTTTGCTTAGACTCAGGTACACACCCAATAGCTAATCATAATATGACTGCTGAGTCTCATGCAATAGATTCTCAATGTTGTATCAGCCAACTCCAAATGCTAATGGGAGCATGATATGGCAAGTATCTTGGGAGAGTTACTATCTCTCTTGCACAAAGATTATCCCCATTTCGGAGGTGAACCGGGTAGATTCTATCTTAAAGTTCTTAATAAGAATTTCCATTTGAAATTACCCCTTGAAGTCATGAAAACACGATTGAGGCCTATAGCCCGACAAGGTACCAAAATAAGATGTAGTCATGCAAGCATGATTGAGACCGTGAGGCCCGACAAAATGTCCGATATGAGAGATCTCAAAGAGGAAACTCAAATAACTCCATCCTCCAAGACTTTAATCTTGAGAGGCCTATTTATTATAGTGATTCAGAATGCTTAGGTCTAGCTATAGTCACTTGGGTCGTTCTCACAGGGTGATTACTTTTTCCCACTATGACAGGCCCGCTAAAGGAACACAAATCTCAAAACTCGAAATGCTTCAAGGGTAGGGATTTCTAATTGTCTATATAGACAAGAGCATACTCTCCTACCTTTTAGACTCTTCTCAAACATGAAAAATAGATTTGTTCATTTACCATATCGCAATTTAAGTGCCTAGAAAACTTAAGAATACACAAAGTTAAGTCGAATCTCCTCCGGCAACCTACAAAAACAACGAATCAGTAGTCATATTGTTTTTGAGCGACAAGCATGTTCTTGGACAAACATCTTGCAAAAATTGGTTAGGCTCTGAAAAATCTCAAAATAGATTAGGGTTACTATTAGCATCATCAAAATTCAATCAAGAAAAACCCAAAACAATGTAATCTATTTTTGATACGAGAAATCAGAAACTCGTACGAGCTTTCTCACCTAGTCATATGAGAATTCTCACCTAACCATACGAAAAAGAAAAGAATATCGTACTGTGAAGAAAATAATGTCATATGAGATTCTCTAGAATGTATAGACATAATCTTGAAGGATGAGAATTTGATGATCTGCAAGGTGAAAAATTGAGTGTTGGGCCCCACGGTGGGTGCCAATTAATGTTCGCATGAAATGTGAAATCTACATTTGCAACACAAACACTCAATAGATCATTACATGCATGGTTAGTTGATCAAAATCAATAAATATAAAACCATGACAAATTGACCTATTGCCTCCTAAAAGATGCGAGTATAGATATGCTCTCAAATTTGTCTAAGCAATACCAGTGACTTGACTACACCAAGACAGAGGATTTAATCTATATGAATGCAAACTAGATGAATTCAAGATTAACAAAATAAGCTAAATTAATCCAAAATGATATGAGATACATGATTGTATGCATGATTAATCTAAGATGCTAATTACGCTAGATGATTGAGATAAAATTGCCTATAGTAATGATGCTAAAACTATGAATGCAAGGGATCTTTATTACTCCAAAATGAGGGGTATTTATAGGAATTCCAAGGCCAAAGGTGAGGTGGAAGGAATCGACAGTCCAGATTTGATCTGAAGGTATCAAGGGTTAAGATTGAAGAAGTTGGAGAAGAGGTTGGAGGAAGGGACACTTGTCATCTCTATGGTGACAAGTGTCAAGGAACCTTGCTCATGAGAGGGAAAGTGTTCAAGGGAGGAGACATGTGGAAAAAGTGTCATGTGTCTCAAGGGGGGAATATCCAACCCATTTAAGGTTTGGATAAAAGAGGTTAGGATGTGAAAGATAGGGTAGGGTTAGTTAAACCTAGGATTATATAGAATGGGTTAGGTTAGAGAGTGGTTAGGTTAAGTGGTTGAAAGTTAGGAGCCATGTGCTCATATTTGAATTTAGAAATTCAAATATTAGGATAAGATAATTAATTTCAACAAATCATGATTTGATTTGTTTTAACTAATTATGAGATTAGAAGAGTGAATTTAAAATGGGGGGAGGATTAATTAATTTAGATTAATTAATCAAAGGGGAATTATTGAAATGAACTTAATAAATAATTCCTTAGATTTATTTATAAGTAGACTGAATGGGGAAATTAATCAAATTATTTGTGAATTCAATTAACTATCTTCAGACCATTTTTAGGTGTATGCACTCACAATAATGGTTCCCACTTTTTTGCCACTTTTGACACTGAGATGAACATTTTTAAAATAATCTTCAACTTCCGACAACTATAACTTTTAAACTATTAAGAATTTGAAGATGATGTAAACTAGTGATTAGTAGCATTTTGTCTGTAGATTCTAAATATATTTTTTTCAATTCTTTTTGAAGATTTAAAAAAAAAAATTCCATCTCCCTCGAAAAGTAGTTTTTACAACAAACTACATTTTTTAAGAGTGATGTGCCTGCCGAAACACATCTTTTTTATATATATAAATGATAAAAAATCAATTATTTCAAATTCTGGTTTGTAACATCAATATCCAAGGCTTGTTGTTTGTTTGATAGTGATATGTTGAATATTTTTCATTTTATTAAGTTTTGAAGTCCGACTAGTTATAATTCAGACATAAGTTTAGGTTTGAACACATAACTTGTTCTATATATATTAAAATTCAATTTTAATTTTTTGTTAGAAAGGAGACATCAATACCTAGAGCATAGATATTTTTCATATTTTTTTTGAATTAGTTTCCTATTTTTCCCAATGCGTTGAAAAGAGAAGTTCATGTTTGGTGAAAAACCAATATTGCAAAAAATTAAAAAAACAAGAACATAATAAATATATAATGTAATAAAACTATACTTGTTGCAAAGCTTGCTTCGAGAACTACCATCTTATATTTTTGGGTTATCAAGATTCTTTTTTTTGAGCCTTGAACCAAAGGTTTGAAGGCCAAAATTTCTCATAATTTTGAAGAATTTCAGGACAGATCTCAAAAAAGATGGTTCGTATGAATAGGGGTTCGAATGAAGGGGGGTTCAATCAAACCCCCTAGGCAAAATAATGGCGTGAACTTTCACGTAACCACCTAGTTCGAACGAACCCAACCTTTCGTAATGGTCGACATTCTTTCGAACCCAAGCCGACCCAAATTTCTATTTTTTTTAACAATTTAGTATGTCATATAAATATACATATTTTTTTCATTTTCTTACACATAAATGATCACAACAATCCATATTTTGGGATGAAAGAAGACATTTGAAAGTTATTTTGAGGGTAATAGTTTGAAGATATTTGAAGGTTATTTTAAAAGCATGGGGAACAAGAAAAGAAGGAAAAAATAAGACTTCAAGGAATTATTCACCCAAAACGGAACAAAGATATCGAGAATAAAGAAGGAAAAAATATCATGATGCAAGTATGTATTTTTATTTCATTTCTATTTAATTTTATATGTATTACGTACCAAAAATTATGTTTATTTGTTAGTATTAGTTAAATATTTTTTATGTTATATTTTTATAAAAATTATTTTAAATAATATTAATTTTAATAAATTAATTTAATTTATATAACAATTATATCTTAATTAATTCTAAATGATATTATTTTTATTAAATCAATTGGAAATGGTAGGATTAAAAATAATCTTGTTTTAATTTTTAAAAAAATTATTTTAATTTGAAATAATTTATGTATTTGCATTTCAAATTCTATTAACTTGCTTGTTGTGTAATTGACATTTTCTCTCCCCCCTTAATTCCATTTATAATAGATCATGGTTTTAATTTAAAATTTAGATCTTTAGGACACTCTCTTTCCCATTTGTAATTTATAATTTATAATTTAATTTAGATAGTCCACAAATATATAATTTAATTTAGATTTTGAAACCAAGTGTCTTTATAGTCTAGTAAACACTTCAATTGGTGCTCTAAAATTAACAAACTTGTCTTTTGTGTCTTGAGCAATAGGCTCTTTTTGTTTTATCCTTAGAAAGGGGCCTACCTCCCAAGTAGCCCTTAAGGCTTGGTGAGAGGGAACGACCCAAAGTGGCAACAAGCTAAACCTAAGCTCTTCCAAACCGCTATAAATAAAAGTGATTGTAACGAGATTTGCAAGCAACAACTGCTGGAATGGCATAGCGACGTTAACTCACCAAATATATGCCCACCTGAACGGATGCCCTTACTAGTGCCTTTTTTTGTGTTATAAGCTCAAACCCTTCTAGTTGTGGGGAAGGAGGTTCGAACCTCTGGAGTAACTCACACACATACAATTCTGAGTAGAGATACAAAGTTCACCATGGGTAGTTTTCGTGGGGACCGGTGCTTGGCTGCCTCAAAGAAGTGAGTATCATGGAGGGGAGCCAATAGGGCCAAGCACATAAGTATCCACTCTAAATTGTGTAGCTCGAGGTAACCCCCCAAGTGAGATTCAACAACTATTGTCCTGACCAACCCTAGGATTTGTGCTTGCATGATCATTTAAACAATCAAACACTTTCAAACAAACAAACATTGTATCTACTTTGTTTTCAAGTGTATGCAAAAATATTTCACGTTATACTTGAGTCCCCTTAAAACCTATATTATGTAATACTAGGACCTATTATGTGATATTAGGACCTATTATATGCGATAATACATATCTTAAATATGACATAATAGGTGTTATTATGACTTAATACATGACCACGTATGCAAAAAATTTCACATTATATACTTGAATCTAGGCCTTAAGACCTATTTAATGAGATATTAGGGCCTATTATGTATGTGATATTAATGACCTATTATCACATAATTTAGGTCATAATATAACATGTAATAGGTCTTAAGGGGAGTCAAGTATAATGTGAAATGTTTTTGCATACGTGGTCATATTAAATCATAATTAATAAGATTTATTATGTCATAATAGGTTCTAACTTATGTCATATTTAAGACCTATTCAATCACATGATAGGTCCTAATATCACATAATAAGTCCTAATAGATCACATAATATAGGTCTTAAGGGGAGCCAAGTATAATGTGCGTGGTCATATTAAGTAGTAATAAAACCTATTATGTGATATTAGGACTTATTATGTGATTATAGGTCTTAAATATGACATAAATTTAAAACATATTATGTCATAATAAGTTCTATTTATATGACTTAATATGACCACGTATGCAAAAACATTTCACATTATACTCAAGAGTCCTCTTAAGACCTATATTATGTAGATATTAGGACCTATTACATGTGATATTAGGACCTATTATGCAATAATAGGTCTTAAATATAACATAATAGTCCACCTATTATGACATAATATTTAGGTCTTATTATGACTTGGAAATTTGGTTTCAAATTATACTTGGAATTTCATTGCATTAGAAATATTCTTTGTCATCTTATATTATGTGCAAAACAGGCTCGAGAAGAAGGGAGTTCTCAAGCAGGAGTTGAGGCAAACAAACCTGTTGAAGAACATAGGGAGGATCTTTCCCAAGTTGAACCAATGGAGGTCAAAGGAGAGGGGTCAGGCTCCTTACCTCCTACCACTGGTATGGATGAACATATTGTGGATCTAGCTAAACAGGTGAAGAGAAATATTTCTTATAAAATTTTAGATCATTTACTTGAAATGGATGTGAATGAGTTGAAAAATCTCAGTGAGGAACCTAGACATACTAAAAGGAGGTCAATGAATAAAAGTGCAAAAGAAATAATGTCTCATTTCAATAATCTTGATACTACACTGGAGAAAGTTCAATTGTTATAAATTGTACTTACTTGCAAAGAGTTAATAGATCCACCAAAATTTTTGGGTATAGATACAACAAGTCAAAAGAGAAAAACTTCTCAGCCACCAAAATCTATTGTAGAGAATGTTAAGAAAGGTTTGGTGAACATTGGTAAAAATTCTCAAACAATAGATAAGACCATTTCAAGAAGAGTGGTGTTGACATCTTTAGTAAATGAAAGATTGCCTTAAAAAAGACAAATCTATTCACTGTCATCTGAGTTTGGTTTTAGTAGAAGGACAATATCAAAATATGTGAAAAGGAGAGGGAGTTTGGATGATACTACTTTAGAAGGGAATTGGGCAATTATGTGTAGAGCTCCTCATTCTGATAGAATTGAAGAAGTTGTTAGGAACTTGGTGACAAGTTTTTGAAATGATAATACTCGTCCTTCATCAAATAGTAGAGATGTTATCAAGAAAAGGATTGGCCCTAATCGTTATGATATCCATGTAAAACATTGGTTAGACACAACAAAACATGAATTGTATGTGTTGTTTACTAAAATAAACCCTCATATAAAGATTAGACAAACCATGTTTGAAAGGTTAAGGCCATATTATGTGAAGGTAAACAATGTCTTCGAAACTTGTTGTCGTTATCACATCGAATTTGATCTCTACTATCAGTTGTTTCGAAAGATTAGAGAAGATAATGATGGTTATTGAAAAAGCTCTTCCTAAATGAACAAGTCAATTCATAGCATCAATCTTATGTGATAAATTAGATGACAATGCAACCGGTCAAATAAATTGCATAAATGGAATTTGTGGAACATGTGAGGAGTTGGCTAAATTGCCTTTGAGAGATGAAGATACTGACATGATGAAGATGGTAAATTGCAAGAGTGACAAGCACAAAAAAATTGAAACAAAATTTGGAAAGGAATCTACAAGGTTAGATTATGTAGAAGAGGAGATACCTATTGGAACATTTATGGAAAATTTTCGTAAGTTGATAAAACCATACATATGCCATGGTTTTTTTTCCAAGTTGCAAGCACAAAAATTTCAAACATTAAGAGACACTTTCCAACTTGGAACTATTCTATCTATAGTGGACTTCGTAGAAAATTACTCTTTTTCACATCAAAAAGAGAATCAATCAGAGTATTACTTTTTAAAGCAAATCACTATTATGGTGCATGTATGTTATCGACATGCACAAATGGAGTTGGATGGTGTTGATAGTACATTGGTAAATGTGTCATTAATAAATAGTGTCACTTCTATATCAATGATGATAAGGAGCATGACACACATTTTGTACAACATTGCTTTAAGAAGTTTTTTTAATATTTGAAAGAGACGAGCATAACAATAGTTAAACATTTTGTTTGGTTTGATGGATGTGCGGAATAATTCAAATCTTTGAGGCCATTTTATGTACTATGTAGATATCATTGAAATGACAAAATACCACATGTTTGGATTTTTTTTGAGAGTGGTCATGGAAAGGGTGAACATGATGGTGCATGAGGTTGTATCAAATGTGCTCTAAGAAAGCATCAAATAAATTATACAAGAGATCATATAGATGATGCACATTATGGTGTTGAATGATGTAAGAAACACTTTGTGTAACCTAATTATCCTGGTGAATCATCATCGAGAACATATAGGCCCATTCCATATAGAGTGTTTTGGGAGATAACCGGTACGTGTTCTCTTTTAGTGTTTTAAAATGTTCCTAGTTCAAATGTTTTAAAACAACTTGATATCTATATTCATGTACACATATATATTTTGTAGATTTGGATAGAAGATCAATGCATGGATACAAGAGTGTGGAGAGGACAAGATCTTTGCATTGTATCATGAGTACAGATAATCACCCATGACCATTGTACACTAGGGATTATTCATGTTTTTGTTCTGATTGCATTTTAGAAAACTATGTTGAGTGCAAGAACCAAGAGATTGGATATGTCACTAAATAAAAATTGATGCCACTAGATGTTTCCAACACATATGAGAAAAATGAGGACGAAATCTTTGAAGACATTCCTTTGATTTCTATTGATTATGACCATATTTCAGGATTGATTAAAAAATGTATACATATTTAAAATATATATATATATATATATATATATATATATTTCCTTTAAAAAAATTTGTGTATGTAAATAAATTATAAGTTTTTAATTGAGTACATGTTAAATTTATAACTTTTTTGGAATTGTAGGAGATATTTTTGCAGTCATAGTAGAAGATTGAAATATAGAAGGTGTTAGTTATTATTTATTGTGTTGCATAGAAGAGAGAAAGAAGTTAACAAAATATGAAATGAGCGATGAAATTTCCTTTCCCACAGGTTTAAACTGATTTGAACGTTTAAATTAATTTATTTATTTTAAACATGCACATGTGCACATGTTTTAATTTGTATATGTACACAACTTACACAAATTTTTAATTTCTCATTTCTTATACATGTACATGCAGGCTCAGTTCTAGTGCAAGGGACATATTTCAAACAAGTTAAAATTGTTCAACATGGGATTCATTTCACTGAATACAAAATTGACAACAAGGTATATCAGTATAACCACTTTCTTCATACAATTCCACATCGCGGGCAGTCTCAAAAGTGGAGACTAGATAGTGAAGATCATGAGAAAATATTTAAGTGTTATTGAAGAGCGGTTTGAACCACTTGATGTGGTATGAACTATTTAGTACACCTAAGTACATGTGTTTGAACTTATGAATCTTTAATTTAATACTTTATAATGTTCACTTCTACTTAACTTGTTCTAGATGAAACTTCTAGAATAAACTATTGGTCATATGTATTAACTTGAGTTTGTTCATTTGATATGAACAAGTGTGATTTTTATATTGTTCATGGATTGTGTGGAGTGAAGATATTAAATTATGATGTTTTTTTATATGCCTTGTGATGTTAAATAATAGTACATGTGTACATGTACAAAGTAATTGTGATGTGGATTCAAGTTGAAAAATGTCTTAAAGGGGATGTATGCACAATTAAGATGTATGAAATTAGGATGTGCGTGTTTAACATAAATTCATTTAATAATTAAAAATACAAAAATTGATTGAAATTTGATTTAAATTAGGACATGTGTGTTTAAATTACCTGATTCATATGTGAGTGTGTAAATTTACAAAGTTGTGAAATTTAATATATATTAAATTATTACTCAAGATGTATATACATGTACATATATTCAAACATTCATTTAAATTCAATGCATATTTGTACATTACATGTATTCAAATTTAAAATATAAACATGATATTTTTAATCTATCTATGTACACAAATTCAATCACAGATATATATTTGAAATTTTTAGATTTCTTAAGCATTTTTTAAATTTCAAACACCAATGATCTAGATCTATATATTTAAGAGAATAATCAAACATGCATACATACACATGTGATAATAAGTTACATATAATCAAACACATCAAACTTATATTTAAAGTATATAATCAAACATGAAAATATTCAATCAAATACAAACTGTATATATATAAAGTGTACATAATGTAACATGTGCATGATCATATATAATCTGAATACAAATGCATGATATATAATCTGATCAAATACAAACTATATAAAGTATAATCTAACATACATACATGAATATATAATCTAATCAGACACAAACTCTATAAAGTATAATCTAACATGTGCATGAATATATAATATGAAAGTCTGAAATGTATGTATAAAAAGATAAACAAATGAGCTATAAAGTGGCAAATCAACATGCATCATGTCGGCCACGAATAGAGCGACCCTGTGAGGGAGAGTCCTGGTGAGAGTTTGGATGTCCAATAGACCCCTGCAAAAGTATAATTTATTTAAATATTAAATATAGATCTACACATACATATGCATATTATTTAAATAATCAAATTCGACTAGTTTTAAATTAAAATATAAATTGTAACGCACATGTACATGTATATACAAAGTCCATAACTAACCTGTCCATCTATAGTTGTAGCATCGGAATAATCTCTCCTACACACATGTTTAGAGCTCAAGCTATGAGTGACATGAGCTAACTATTGTACATACATGTGTATTTTAGGATTAGTCTGAACAATAAATGATACTTAACTTCTATTATTTATTAAATGATATAGAAATTGTACATTACAACATACATCTTTTAAAAATAAATGCACAAACATACTTGTGTATCAGGAGTAGGTTGCATAGTCTGATCATGTCCTGTGATTATATCAACCACATCAGTCATGCCTGCATATCACTCCCTGGCTGTACGTATGACTAAAGAGTGTAAGGGGCTAACTAGATGATTAGGCATCGAGGATGAAGTGTTTGAATCTAGTAGCATATCCATAAACCCAATTTGGCTCAAACCTCGCAACTGCTCCTTAAATGAATCCAAGCCCTCATGTATGATATGGACTTGATCAAATCATATCTCCTCCTCTATAGAAATAGAGTGATTTGTAGGTGGGTCAGTGCCCGGAGCATGCGTAGAGTGAGTAGAATGTTGTGACTGTCCCACGGTATGCAGCGATGTGGTAACCTGCACGTCTATGAGAATATCCTCTCTAACAATAGCCAATAGTATCCCAAGACAAGATGAAATAAAATGGTAAGAATGTAGTAGGTCCTCGAATAAATACTATGACATTTGTACATGTCTACCACCTCTTTCTATAGCCGCTACCTCATCTAGCGAGGGGATGCCAACATTAATATACTGATCTAAATCTGAAGCCACCCTATGAGTAGAAGATGCAATTGTGGATGATTTGGAACCTAGTCAGCTCATCATATATCTTCCAAGCCTATCAGATGATATGGTGGTTGTTGTTGATGGAATCTCTCCAATCTTATCAATTGCTTCTCTTTGAGAAGCAATCACAATGTGATCTACTGTGGGGGTGAGGGCTGGGACTATCACCAAAAATATCTGGATGGAGCTCTATCATGCCTACAAGTAGCATATATGTCAGCAATCATGCCCCTCCCCTGTCCATAATATGCTGGAATATCAAGGTAGTTGGGTTTCAACCCACATTGAACCTCAACATAGACCTATTGTGCAAATTATAATGGAATCTAGTCGTTGTTAGGATAACGACCATGGGAAGCTAAGAAGCGTGGGTCAATCAACAATGCAACCCATGGATCAATGCATCTTGTAACCTAATATCCTCTCACCTTACTCTTCTCCTAATACTGTGGAAAACATCTCTCCTTGATGGTCTCCTTCGAGACCAGCCTCACCATATCAGCAAAAGAATGAGGACCCCTCACCTCACTCCTCAACTGTCTATAGTTATCGGCTATAACCTTGGGTGAAAATGAGGTGTGACTAACTAGATGATCCCTCAATGTCTGCAAACTATGAAAAATGGATTGGCATGTTCTCTTGTACATGCCATATGTCCATGGGTCAT